>NC_139964.1:54939425-55269025 GCF_963993115.1 Abramis brama | reverse complement strand
ATTCACTGATATTTTCTTTTATTTTCATTTAAATATATTTTGAACAAATTATCATGTTGCTAAGCTGGTACAGAATATGCTTGCAATGCCATGGTCATGGATTTGATTCCCAGGGAGCACACATACTGGCAAAATCTATATGTTGGATTCACTGGAAGTTGCGTTGAATAAATGTGTCTGCTAAATGCGTCAATAGCAAATAAGAATACCCATGATAAAGAAAAAAAAGAAATGGAAATGTGCTTAGAAATGTACTCTTTCTATTCAGGTTGGTTTCATTTGCTTTTAAAGAAGAATGTACATTTAATAACTCTAAAAATATCATATGCTGTAACCATAAAGTAAATAGTAAAGGTATATCTCCCTACACCTTCAATGAAGAGTTCAGATGCAAAAGCCTTTAAGTGCCATCTGAAATTTTCTTCTAGAATGATAATGTTTACAAAGCTTGTATATTTAAGTTCAGTAATTTCACTTAAATGACAATTAATAGGTAATTTGCATTTTTGCCATTTAAGTGAAATTATTGAACTTAAATATACGAGCTTGATAAAAATTATCATTCTAGAAGAAAATTTCAGATGGCACTTAGAGGCTTTTGCCTCTGAACTCTTCATATGCACATACATCTTTGTTGTTATTTTCAAGAAGTGTTTTAATATATTTTTCAATGTAGAAAGTATTTTTACAAGTATCATGAATTATCAATAAATAAATAAATTTTTGCACACAACATGATATTTTACCCGAATTCGCCTTTCATAAAAATTTAATATCTGATATTTTGACTTTCTGACCTTGGCACATTGTATTCAGGGGTCTTAAAGGTTTTTTGTTGTTTTTTTGTTTTTTTTTAAACATGAACAAGTTCTCGCAAATATTATGAAGCATTTTTGTTAAATTATTTTATATTTTTCTAAAATAATAATAATAATAATTAAGTCAAACTACTTTTTTAAAGGATTTCTTTTAAAAAATTGCATTGCACATGACTACCAGCTCATGCCAGCCCAACTACATAAATGTACACACACACACACACACACACACACACACAGTCAGACATGCACCTTTACACCCAGCCTAGTAATAACTGTCCTGCTGAGCTGAAGTCTATGCAACAATCTGCCCCATCTGGAGAAAGACAGAAAAGGATGACTTGAGAAAAGCAGAAGAAATGGCAAACATAACAGCTGAAAAGACAGAAGTACAGCAAAGCACATTTCCAGTCACACTGAGAAGAGAATGGGGAAAAATAGAATAGTAGGAGACATTCAGTCAGTGAGAAAGAGGAGAAGAGGAGAGGAGAGAGAGAGACAGCAAGATGAATAAGCAGAGAGACTCCCAAAGCTTTAAGACACCACAGATAAATCTACTATAATCTTAACCTCAGGTACAGTGAAAGTGAACGAAAGATGCCAGGACTGAGAGCAGGAGGTTTCCGTCAATCCAGCATTACAGTATCTTGCATGAAATAATATATTATTTAGGCCTCTTACAAAAAAGTTGGTACAGTTGTTATCAGAAGGCAATACCATGGTACTGAATGATTATTACTATACGCTACCATCACACAGTAGTTGTTTATTGTAGCTCAAATCAATATTTCATGTCTATTAATTTATTAATTTGTTAAGTTTTCATGTACTCCATGAAATAGGAGGACAATGCAGTCAGACAGTCATTATTATAAAAAAGTCCAGTAAATATACCCTTTACTCTTTCCCCACCAGCATTTTTTTTTTTCACAAAACCTTCATAGCCCCCAGAACATTTTGTAGTATGAATATCTAAACATGAAATATATCAAAAGAAAGAACATAATCTCTGCTTTTAAACAAAAACAAACAAAAAAAAAAATTATAGCTTCATGCATTCTTTTTTATCAACACTTGAATGTAAAAAAGCAACATTTTGAACAAAAAGCTGAGAAAATCATTTTTTTGTCTAAGACTACATCCGGATCGGATTCAGAACGATGTTCAAAACATAGATGGAGTAGATCGCTTCCATCAAAACCCCCAAAGCTTGCACAGTCCTATACCTCTCCCTGGGTTGACAATTCATTATAACGTTAGGCAGTTTTTACTTTACATATGCATAAGCAATGCTTCTGTCAATTGTTTCTGCTTCTTCTTCTCCGGTGTATTGATCTGGAGATTCTGTACTATTTCAGAAGATGTGTAATAGCACTCCCTATATACAACGTATAACAATGAAAACATCTCAGGTTCCCTTTCGTGGTCACTCCGAGTTACGTCGGATGACGACGAATGGGTTTTCGCTTAGAAAGCCTATCACCTTCGAGTATATAAAACGAGCCAATGGCAATGAAATGCCATGGGTCTGCGGAATTTGCATAGCGTATCTCCGCCCCACGCAGGGGGTATATAAGGAAGTACGCGGCAACATGCAGATATGTTTTCGCTTCGGAGCCGAGAGCTATTCTTCACTCCAAAAGCCAATTCCTGAGTTATTCTTTTCATTCTTCATCTTCGAGACGAGCGAACTCTCCGGTGTTGGTGTGACGGCGATTCCCAGCGAGTGCACATTACCCTGCTGATCTGCTCAGTGATCTGACAGATAGTGTGTTTCTCCCTGGTCGCTTCAACATCCGCAGAGTTTTTCCTCTCACAAAAAGAGCATTGCACGCGGCACGTCTTTTTAAAGATGCCTCGCCCGTGCACTTCTGGTTGCGGTCGCAATGTGTCTAATTCTGATGGGCACAATCGCTGCTTTGTGTGTTTGGGCATTGGTCACGCTAAAGCAGCGCTTGTGGATGACTCATGTTCTCACTGTGGGAACATGACCATCTCCGCGCTGAGGTCGAGACTCAATGAGCTACGTGTGAGAGTCCCCCCACCCACAACCTGATCTACTGTCTCCCCGAGAGGCAGTACTTCGGCTGGTGGCCGGGGTGACCTAAGGGTTACGGTGTGGAACAAACCACAGACTCGTCCACGGTCCACACCCCCCTCTCCAGCGCTGGTACCCGCGAGTGTCCAGACTGAGACCGCTGGTCCCTCCACGGAGGCCCCGCGAATCTCGTTTGGCGCTCCAGAAGAGGATGCAATGTCGATGCATCACAAGGTGGGCATGAGTCCTCGGGAAGTGAGGATTCGGCTGTGCTGCCACCTTCGGGTGTGCCAGCATTGTCCGAGTCTGATCCCGAGATGACGGCCATGCTTTCCCGGGCAGCCGCGGCCATTGGGCTCGAGTGGTCCCCGCCACCCGACCCAGTGCGCTCGCGGCTGGACGATTGGTTTTTGGGTGCGGCCGCCGATCCTCGTCGGCGTCCAACCCCAATACCTTTCTTCCCGGATGTGCATGAGGAGGTCACGCGGTCCTGGAAGGCACCATTGTCTTCCCGCGATCGTTCGTCGACCTTCTCCACCTTTCCTCCCCTCGATAAGGCTGATGCTTGTGGGTACACTGGGGTTCCCCCGGTGGAGCGTTCTATCGCGATGCAGCTGTGTCCGGCAAGCGCTTCATCGTGTGGTGACCCTAAGCACCCATCCAAAGCCTGTAGATTTTCGTATACCCTGGTGGCGAAGTCTTACAGAGCGGCGGGACAGGCAGCTGCCTCTTTGCATGCCATGGCCATCTTGCAGGTCTACCAGGCCCAGATGCTCAGGGACATGCACGAGGGTAGGACTGACCCAGGGCTCTTCGATGAGCTGCGTGCCGCCACCGACCTTGCTCTCCGAGCGACGAAGGTGACCGCACACTCCCTGGGTCAGGTGATGTCCACTGCTGTGGTCCAGGAGAGACATCTCTGGCTGTACCTGGCTGATATGCGGGAGGCCGAGCGGACTCGTCTGCTCGACACCCCCATATCCCAGGCCGGCCTCTTCGGCGGTGCGGTCTAGGACTTTGCCCAACAGTTCTCGACAGCTCAGAAGCAGACTGAGGCGATCAAGCACATTCTGCCCCGACGGCCCGCTGCTGCCTCCACCCAGCCGTCGGCACAGAATCCTCAGCCTGCTCGCCGCCGAGGGCGCCCTCCCGCGGCTCCCGCCCCTCCCGCACGGCCCCAGCAGCAGCCTCCACCCGGGCCGCGTCGCGGAGGAAGCCGCAGGAAGGCGCCACAGCCCTCTCCGGCCCCGCGCCCCACTAAACGCCAGGCTAAGCGGTGCCCCTGAGACGGGCTGCTCAGGATTGGCGATCAGTTCTTCACAGGAGATGGTAGCAGGGCCACTCCTTCCCCCGGTGGAGGGCCGGGGGAGAATCTTTTGTTCTCCACTCCCCGCTGCTCGTTCAACGACGAGCAGCACCCTAATGTGGTTAAAGAAAGAACTGATTCCCCCAATCCTGAGCACACAGAGTTCTCTGACCATAGTGCGCGCCGCCCACGGGTCCCGCCACTATCGTCCCCCTCTGTCACAGAGTTCTCGGATGACAGCACGCGCCGCCCACGGGCCACGCTCCTCTCATCCCCCTCTGTCGCCAGACCCCTGCCAGAGCACGGCCCCGTGGGACGCTGGTCCTCCCCTGGCCTCCTCTGGCAGGACGCGGCTAATGACCGTGCCCCCGCACAGGGCCGCTATGCCACCCTCGCCTGGGCCGGTCATTCCGCCTCGCTGCCCCACCGACGGTACGTCTGTGGTTCGTATGACCCCGCTGGCGCAGTTTCTGGAGGCCTGGCTAGAGCTTCCCAGACTGTCCCGCTGGGTCGCGAGAACCATCAGGCTCGGCTACGCGATTCATTTCGCGCGGTCTCCTCCCCGCTTCAGGGGAGTCCGCTTCACTATGGTCGGTGGCAATGCCCCTGTCATGAGAGCGGAGGTCGACACCCTACTGGCGAAGGGTGCGATCGAGATTGTCCCTCCAGCCGAAATGAAGTCCGGCTTCTACAGCCCTTACTTCATTGTACCGAAGAAATCCGGTGGGTTACGGCCAATCCTCGACCTGCGCGTCTTGAACCGCTCCCTTCACAGGCTGCCGTTCAAGATGCTCACACCCAAACGCATCCTCCAGTGCGTGCGGCCGCAGGATTGGTTTGCACCGATCGGCCTGAAGGACGCCTACTTCCATGTCTCCATTTTACCTCGACACAGACCGTTTCTTCGGTTTGCTTTCGAGGGGCGGGCATACCAGTACGCGGTTCTCCCATTCGGGCTAGCCCTGTCTCCTCGCGTCTTCACGAAGGTCGTCGAGACAGCCCTTGTTCCCCTCCGGGAACACGGGGTTCGCATCCTGAACTATCTCGACGACTGGCTGATCCTAGCTCACTCTTGAGATCAGGTTTGCGAACACAGGGATCTAGTGCTCCGGCACCTAGCTCGTCTGGGCCTTCGGGGCAACTGGGAGAAGAGCAAACTCTGCCCCGTGCAGAGGATCTCTTTTCTCGGTATGGAGATCGACTCGGTCGCCATGTGTGCGCAGCTTACAAGCGAGCGCGCGCAGTCACTGCTGACTTGTCTTCACCAATTCGAGGGCAAGAGTGCGGTTCCACTGAAACTATTTCAGAGGCTCCTGGGGCATATGGCATCCGCAGCTGGCTTGGCTTTGCGATCAGGGCATGGCAACACGGCCCAAGTGACTCCAGCCTGCCGTCAGACCTTCACCCCGTGGATGAACCTCAGTTTTCTACGGGCCGGAGTGCCCTTAGAACGAGTTTCCCGGCATGTTGTTGTATCAACAGATGCCTCCACCACGGGCTGGGGCGCCATGTGCAATGGACATGCTGCTGCGGGCTCCTGGACAGGACCCCAGCGCCTGTGGCATGTCAATTGCCTCGAGTTGCTGGCTGTACGTCTCGCCCTGCACCGCTTTCGTGCGCTGCTCAAGGGTCAGCACGTACTAGTCCAATCAGACAATACCGCGACAGTAGCGTACATCAACCATCAAGGTGGTCTACGCTCCCGCCGTATGTCGCAACTCGCTCGCCACCTCCTCATATGGAGTCAGAAGCATCTGAGGTCGCATCGAGCCATTTATATCCCGGGAGACCTGAACCAGGCGGCTGACGAGCTGTCTCGACTTCGGCCTCTCACTGGAGAATGGAGACTCCATACCCAGTCAGTCCAGCTGATTTGGGATCAGTTCGGGGACACACAGGTAGACCTGTTTGCCTCCCACGACTCGTCCCACTGCGACCTGTATTATTCCCTGACCGAGGGCATGCTCGGCACGGATGCACTGGCGCACAGCTGGCCGCGAGGCCTACACAAGTACACGTTTCCCCCAGTGAGCCTTCCTTGCGCAGACCTTGCGCAAGATCAGGGAGGACGAGGAGCAGGTCATTTTGGTTGCCCCATATTGGCACAACCGGACCTGGTTCTCAGAACTGGTACTCCTCGCGACAGCACCTCCCTGGCCAATTCCCCTGAGGAAGGACCTCCTTTCTCAGGGACGGGGCACCCTTTGGCACCCTCGTCCCGATCTTTGGAACCTCCACGTGTGGCTCCTGGACGGGACGAGGCAGGTTTGAGTACCCTACCACCAGCGGTGGTGGCTACCATCACTTCCGCTAGAGCATCGTCCACGAGACATGCCTATGCGTTGAAGTGGAACCTCTTCGTCAACTGGTGTTCTTCAAAACATCAAGAACCCACGAAATGCCCGATCAGTGTCGTGCTTTCCTTCCTGCAAGAAGGGTTGGAGCGAAGGCTGTCTCCCTCCACCCTGAAAGTGTATGTTGCCGCCATTGCCGCACATCATGACGCAGTTGATGGGAAGTCTCTGGGAAAGCACAACCTGATCATCAGGTTCCTGAGGGGAGTTAGGAGGGGAGCGAGGAGACTGCATCCTCCTCGTCCTCCCCTCGTACCCTCTTGGGACCTCTCAGTGGTTTTAACTGCCCTGCAGAGTGCTCCCTTTGAGCCTCTGCAATCAGTGGAGCTTAAGTTCCTGTCAATTAAGACAGCGCTCCTGGTTGCATTGGCCTCCATCAAGAGGGTAGGGGACCTGCAGGCATTTTCGGTTGACGAAGCGTGCCTGGAATTCGGGCCGGCTAACTCTCACGTGATCCTGAGACCCCGGCCTGGATATGTGCCCAAGGTTCCTACCACACCCTTTCGAGATCAGGTAGTGAACCTGCAAGCACTGCCCTTGGAGGAGGCAGACCCAGCCTTGGCACTGCTCTGTCCAGTACGCGCCCTCCGTGCTTACGTAGACAGAACGCGGTGTTTCAGGACCTCAGACCAGCTCTTTGTCTGTTATGGTGGGAAGCTGAAGGGAAAGGCTCTCTCCAAGCAAAGGTTGTCCCACTGGATAGTGGACGCCATTGCTTTGGCATACCAGCAGCAAGGTAGACCATGCCCCCTTGGTGTGACGGCCCACTCCACTCGGAGTGTGGCATCCTCTTGGGCTCTAGCACATGGCGCCTCGCTAACAGACATTTGTAGAGCTGCAGGCTGGGCGACACCTAACACATTCGCGAGATTCTATAATCTCCGAGTGGAGCCAGTTTCTTCTCATGTACTCGCTTCAACGAGCCGGTACTAGATTCTGCTCAGGTGTCTTCGCTTGCTCGCCATTCCTCTCCACGGACGGGATACGTGCGATATTTTCCTCAGGTGAGCCTAATAAGCCCTGAGTCTCCTCCAGCACTGTCGACGTCAACGCCAGAGTTATGCCACTGGCAGCTTTCGCGCTTGGCTAGGTGCCTCCATGTGCATGGTTCCCCCTCTGGGCGACCCCCACATGTGTATTTCCACTGTAAGCCTCTCTGAGCATGTGTCTTTCCCTCGGCAAGCCACCTTGCCACCCCTGGGGTTGAAATATTCCACCTGCGGCTGGACACCCCATTTTCATGGCTAAAGTCTAATTACACTGTATTCAGCACAAACTCTGCTACAATAATATATCAGCAGCATGTATGTAAAAGTTTGTAGTTTTGAGATAATGACATTTATGCGTGGTTTGTGAAAATACAAAAAAAAATTCTCACTGAAATAAGGCCATGAAACCCATACTGATTATTTCTTCACAAGACTTTTGAAAATTGTATGACGTAGCCTAGAATATTTGCTCTAAAACTATGTGAAAATCACCCTGACTGCTCATTCAGATAAGACAATATATTGATTTAAAAATTTATGACGTGTTTTGTGTGAGAAAGCTTTATGCGGGAGGTCATTAATATGTATTGTTTTCACACCTGAGAAAGACAAAGACCCTCCCCTAACGGCCCTATTAGGAGCTATCAGGCCCTGTCATTCTGAGCAACCTGACACAAAGAATGAGGAGATTTAAAAAAGAATGGCTTTTAGATTGTTTGATTTATTTACAACACAACATAATCCAAAGATACACAACAAATGACAAAAAAGCACTTATTGAAAACAATGATCCAAAGACAGAGACCTTTGTGCCATTCCTAAAAACATTGTACATACCTTTCATTTCCAAGGTGTTTGATTTTCACTTTACCATGTTCATGTACAGAGACTCATGTGAATGTTGAAGTCAGCAGGACTCAGTGGCATCTTTATTGTGTGAAACAAGCTTTCATACTTTAGGGTCGGTTATGCAGTTTCTAAATTTTGATTACTCTTTATTATTATTAAATATTTAATCACTAATTTCTTTTTCAAAGGTCATTAGGTAAGATTTTTGAAGAGATGCTTTGAGTTGGTTCTAAATTTTGAGTTTAAGTTGATAAATTAGGATTGCTGCATGAAAACAGCTGGTTGATTAGCAAAATGTCCAGCTGTGACTCTCAACACAAAGCAAACCAGTAGCAGTCTGATGCTATTTCAATTCTTCTTCCTTTGTAAATCCTTTAAAAGGACTGTAGGTTATGATCTCAATGCATGTGCGTGTGTGTGTGTGTATCTGATTTAGCCCCACAGCCCCTATGAGAGAGTACTGCTGTGTTCTGAATCCTATGAGTTATACCCCATTGTGTCAGTGTGTCACATTTAGCAAGATGGACGACCACAACACCGTATTCATTCCCCCTCTATACATCCATCATCCCTTCTCTCTCTCGAGACTGACAGAAAAAGATATCCTTCTCTGCACCGGTTTTGCTCTTTCCTTCAGGAAATCAAAAAGAAAGACCTTTCTCTGATTTTACAACCTCAAGCAAGAGCTGCTCAACAAACTGAACAAGTCAAGGCTCGACTCAGCTGGAATCCTTTGAAAGTAAGACTGAGGACTTAGAAATGAGAAACTCACATGAACAATGGGCTGAGAATACAGTGATTCTGACATTTTTGAATATCTGAGTGCATCACTACAGCACAAATTCCAACTGAGCTGGGACATTCCTGTTTATCTTTTGAGATTTAAGAAGTAAAAGCAGGTATACCAGAATATCAGAAATATGCTCATCTAAGATATGTTATTGTTAACTAAAACTATTACACATTTTTGTTAATTTAGTTAATTTTGAAATAAAATACCATATAAATGTAAGATGAAAAATATAACTTATTTTTTTGTAATGAAAATTAGAAATGTTGCCTTGACAACTGACTGAAATAAAATAAGATAAAACTGAAGTAAAAATAAAGCATAAAAAAAAAAAAAAACTATTTACATGACAAAAGCACAAAAAAGTATACAACTTGAAGGGTTAGTTCACTCAGAAATGAAAATCCTGTCATCATTTTACTCACCCTAATGTCTTTCCAAACCCGTAAGACATTCGTTAATCTTCGGAACACAAAATGAAGATATTTTTAATGAAATCTGAGATCTTTCTCTCCATTGACCGTCCACACAACTACCACTTTCAATCAACACATGCACGCATTTACGAAAGCACCATGACGTATGTGTGTTGTGTTGACACAAGATCAGACGTTGTTGCGTGAACATGCGTTGCACTTGCAGCTTAATGTTTTTGTAAATAAAATGGTAAATTATGTTTTTTTGTGCAAACAAAGCACTCGGGACACTTCATAAAATTGAGGTTCAACCACTGGAGTCACATGGATTACTTTAATGATGTCTTTACTACCTTTCTGGGCCTTGAAGTAGCTGTCAATGGAGGGACAGAAAGCTCTCAGAAAGCTCTCAGGTTTCTCAGATTCAGTTGTGTTCCAATGTCTTACGGGTTTGGAACGACTTGAAGTGGGTAATTAATGACAGAATATTCATTTTTGTGTGAACTAACCCTTTAAACTAAAATGAAAATGAAAAATTAGTATATCAATAGTACTAAAATTAAACTGGCCCAGGCAGAGTTATAACTTAATTAACACCGAAAATTGGTAAGCCATTGTTCAGTGAGGGATTCGCAGTTTTACATAAGGGTGTCAGTCTGACAGCAATTTATATGGATGGGATGTTGTGCAATGATGCATATTAATACTGCAAAACATCACAGCATGCATAAACTCCATTGTTAATACTTATTGATGTTTGTGCTGTTGTTATTGTCATTACAGAAACTGTTTTTTGCTAGTTAAATAGATGCAACTAAATATTACCAGGATTTGAGACAATAATTTTAAATAATCTAAATAATTTAATTTAAATAAATAAATAAATACCTGGAATATATTTAAAAAATACTTTTTTCCTCCATTTTACACCAAGAAATGGACAAAATGGCAAATATTTTTTAGTCACATAAAATAAATTGACATGAAATTTAATTGCAACTTTAATATATTATCATAATACATATACGAGGACATGAACATGTACTGCATGACAGGAATGACCCAGCTGCATTCAGATTTGGGCTGTGTAGCAGTCATCTGTTTTTAACAGTATTGTTTCTAATAAGAGTCACAGGAACAGTTTTAGGCCCATTACAATATCATCCGTTAATTATCACATTCGCAGATGTGACAGAAACATTTGTCAGAAGGAGGTGTCCTTCAGTCTGCTCTGAAGTGAACAGCTGTGTGAATATAAAATCATCTTTGTTGCTTAAGAAGTTCTTTCTTTGTCACTTTCATCTTTTTCCTTTTCCTCTCTGTCACTGTCTCTGAATAAATTATTTCTTGCTCATGTATCTTGTGCATCTTTTTAGTTCAGTTTCTGGAGTCTTTACGAATAGTAGTAATGGGAAGATTTTATATGGGCTATTAGTATTTATTAAACAACTAGAGTATGAGTGATAGTAAATAATTTGAGATAAAATTAAATATGCTTTTCTTTTTGATATATGAAGGTCACATTAGTCAGACATTTCATTCCAAAAAAAAAAGAGTTTAAAATGTCAAACACAGAACATAACTGAGATGTGTGGGTTAGTACTAAAATGACAGTATACTACTATGATGAATTATATCAACTGTTAGACATTTTGTTAGAAGACCAATTCAATCAAATAATGTGAGTGTGAAAAGGGTTTTCTATCTTTGTAAAAACTAAACTTAATTTAATATGTTTCTCCAATTGATTTGTCCAATGTATTTGCATTGATCTTTTTTTTAAAGGGGTTAACTTTTGAGAAGCAAGTTTGACTCAGAAAAGCCCATGCAAAATAAAAAGCTAAACATTTTACAGAAAAAAATTGGTGTGAGGTGTAAAGTATACTGATTTTTATACTGTACAAATTGTATATTATATACCCATCACAAAAATTTCTGCATTTTTACATTTTCAAAAAAACATAGACAACCTCCGCAATTATTACAAATGACTAGGTCACCAGGTAATACTTATCCCGTATGAATAGGGGTTTTATGATTTATAAGCTATTTTCCTCTTAGAGACCAACAAAATGTCCCCACAAGGACTTCAGATATCGCCATGTTTGTGTATTTGTAAACAGTATTAGAAACATTAAATACTCAAGCAATCAATAAAGGTTGATTTAAAGCACTTAATGACATTTGAGAGAACTATTTATGGTTAATAAGTTGTCATCACATGAGCTAATTAAACAACAATAATTTTGTTAATTACAGTGACAATTAAGAACTCACTATTTGTATAAGGCCTATAATTAATATATTAACAATGTAGAGAGTAAACTATGAATTAACTATTGTTACAGTACCCAGACTCAGAGAGAACAAAGGGAAGTATTGTTAACAGTGTTTTATTAACAGCAATAGTGAAGAGTACAACAGGAGAGTATAAATGACGATAAAACACAACTTAGTGGCAATGGAACAGGAATAACTAAGTCTTTGTTGTTGACAGGAGATGAGAGAAGATCGTGATAAGCTTCCATGAATGACGGACAGTGTTGGGGAGTAACTAGATACATGTAACGGCATAATTAATTACACAAATAAATGTAACTGTAATATGTTACAGTTACTGAGAAAAAAAAGTGTAATTAAATTACAGTGAAAATGTTAACTATTAAAAAGGGGGTTACAACTGAATATTTTCTGTAAAAAGCTAGGATATGCTGAATAATATTAATTTGTTGCTTCACCTATTTTTGATGAACACAATGCCTTCTGCCATTTAAAGGCCGTTTAGTAAAGCGATGCTATTTGGATGCTTTTGATTGGCTCTCTTGTTTGAATTTGCAGCGCACCACGTCTGCCAATTACATCAATCCACAATGCCGCTGAAAGCTTTAGGCTATAACCTGTCTGAGAGTTGCCACCATGGTGATTGATAAAAATGCGTGCTATTGCTGGAAATTAAACAAATTAAAAATCATTTCATCCAGCAATCAGAAAAGGCAGCAAATATAACAGTTCCGTTCAAAATATGTTTGCCAACTATTAAAATGCTATCGACATTGAAGGTTTCAATCCCATGTTTATTCTTCCCAGGTTAGAATGATCTCAAAGTAAAAAGGAGTGCTAAAGTCTGATTTTGTGAAGTCTGTGCTGAAGTCTGATTCTGATTTTTATACTGTAGTTAAGTGGGTAGCTTAAGGACAGTAACTTAAGTCAATAATAAATATATTCATTCTTAACATAGTTCATGAACATTCTAATATAAATAAATACATATGAAAATATTAGAGCTGTGAATTATAACTTGCATACACATTCATGTTATATTTAAGTTCAAAATGTAGTACAGGGGAAAAAGAGTCCAAGCTGAAATGTGTGTGTGTGTGTGTGTGTGTGTGTGTGTGTGTGTGTGTGTGTGTGTGTGTGTGTGTGTGTGTGTGTGTGTGTGTGTGTGTGTGTGTGTGTGTGTGTGTGTGTGTGTGTGTGTGGACATGTTTTTCTACACCGGTGGGGACTTAAACCTGAATGCACACAGACTCATGGGGACTCGTGTCACCGTGGGGACCTAAATTGAGGTCCCCATGGGTACAAAAGCTTATAAATCATACAGAATTAGTTTTTTTGAAAATGTAAAAATGCAGAATGTCTCCTGTGATGGGTAGGTTTAGGGATAGGGGCAGTGTAAGGGGATAGAATATACAGTTTGTACAGTATAAAAACCATTACGTCTATGGAGAGTCCTCACAAAGATAGTGCACCAGACATGTGTGTGTGTGTGTGTGTGTGTGTGTGTGTGTGTGTGTGTGTGTGTGTGTGTGTGTGTGTGTGTGTGTGTGTGTGTGTGTGGCCTGGTAAACCCTACATTATGGGGACAAAGTGTCCCCAAAATAGAAAACAGTTAGTGTTACAGTTACAACAGTTACAGTTATTATTAGCATCTCTAACCCTTCTTTCAGGACAGACTGCTTGCTGACAGTTTGAGGAAGGTGAGCAGCGAGAAACAGGTTTCATATCTCTTTTAAAAAGTTTTAGCGAAATACTTCTCACCAATTTACAGTTTCAGGAAAGTTTGAATGTGTTTATCGGTCACCCACTCACTTGTGTTCTTTCTCTCTTATTCACACACACCGTAAACTTCACTGCATTAAAATCCTGCATTAAAATCCTGCATCAGAGATTAACAGGCAGCTGGGTGAGAGAGAACACACAAACACACTCCCACTCACATCTCAGACCTGTTCACCGCTCCCACAGCACACCGACTGCTGCGGAACAAATTACCTTGTGTGAGTGTGTTTGTGTGTTGAGTGCTGATGTTGATGTTAGCGTTAGTGCACAAGTAGCTTCTGCTGATCAAAGACATTCAGTGCAGTGAAAACAAGATGACCTTTTTTTCCTCGAAAGAGAAAAACATGACAAAACAGAAGAAAGAAAGATTAGTGTGCAATCAAACTTATTAATTAATACTTCCCCTTTAGCACTGTAAAAAGTAGTAACCTGCACTTTTTTTTACTTAACCCATACAAATGTATTTTGTTTTTATAAATTTATGTATTTGGGCTGATTTAGCAATATTAAGTACTATTTTTGACTAATTAATTTAGATGTTATAATTTGTAGGGTCAATTTTTGGTAACACTTTATAAGTATACAGTAATAAAGTACTTACAAATCAGGGTAAACCTTACTCAACACTGAAGTCAGACTCTCAAAATCCTTCATCACTTGAATTAACTCAGGCCTATATGCTGAAGTCATGACTACTTACCGAACCACAACTCAAATCACAAAACTAAATCAGATCATATCAGGACACTAATGTGGAACTCATGACTTATGGATCTGAGACAAGGTTATGTCTACTGTAGATCTAAGCGATAAGTGTGTCATAGCTTGCTGGACTATGATTAAAACATGCAGCACAAGAGACTGAAAGAGAGACTTCTAATGCAGGAAGTGCCCAGGGAATATCAACAGGAACATCAAATCTGTGTTCTCTCAGAGAGGTTCGTTCTTCAAAAAAAAGAGCAGTAAAAATGCAAGAAGAGGAGGCAATCTTTGTGAAATGGAAGAAAGACGGGGACTCCTAATCTGCCCTCTTGCACTCTTTCATAAACCACAGGAAAGTGTGATTCATTCTACTGAATTGCTGCATTCAGATATTTCTTGAAACTGCAAATGAAAAAAAAATGGAAAAACTCCCACAAGTCCCTGTGTAGCATTCTGTGTCCATTCACTCTGTCCTTTTGTTGCACAAGCCCATATCAGCATCTTTGGCATCACGTGTGTCCTATTTGCTTTCAAATTCTCTTAAAATGTCTGGATTTGCTCTGTTGCACTGGGATATGCCTATGCATTCTCAATGCACTTTTGACTTCACAAAGTTAACAAAGGGGTTTTCTCCAAGCATTAGGAATGTTAGGCATTTGAATCTAATTTAAAGTTAGCTAACTGATCAGGGGCTTGGAAAATTAATGTGACAGGTACTTGGCAAAAGTCTACCAAGGCCCTGTACCTAGTCTCAGGAGTTGTCAGAATATGATTTCTTAGACAGTAATTGCCAACTCTTCCACATTTGTTCCAAAAATGAGAAGTGAGCGTGAGCTATAACCCCTGTTAAAAATGCAGACGATTCGCTTATCCACAGTGCCTGACTGCTCAAATGATAAAACACACATTTAAAGTGATTGGATTCTGATTAAAATGCTTATGAACATTTCATGCAGCATTTAACATAGCCTTAAAAAGAATTTGGTCATTTTTGGATACTTAAAAAAAATCTGCATTACATGAAAGAAAGCAATTCTTCTTCCTGTTATTATTATTATTTAATTTTTTTGTGTAACCTAATAATTATATTTATATTGTTATTTTGTGCAACCTAATGTAGCCTACTATATACAAAAAAATGACTTTCAAAATATGTTTTTGAATATTTTAAACAGTGCTGAAATGTTTACAATATATCTATTGTTTTATACTTTTATCATCATTCAACAAACGTTTGTGAAATATTTAGTTTTAATGATTTTTGTTTTAATTGCTTTTGCTAAAACAAATGACATGCTTTGATATTTTGTTATAATGCAATGACATTCACATCGAAGGTGTTCTAAATGTAATCCGGCATTGCAATTCTCTTGTCTTTTTAAAGCTGAAATGAGCATTTATACCTTTTTGCTTTCTTTTTTATCACTGAGGTTAAAATGAGGCCAAAAGAGATCAAAACATGTAAGGAAAATACAGTTGAAAATGTATTGAAAGAATATGGAAATTAGCAACTGTTTATATATTTAGCATTGCGATTAGCCGATTATGTAAACACACTCTTTCAAAATTTACGTTTAGAACCCCATTTATAGATTATGTGAAGCAGATCTCTCAGCCTTCCTCTGAGATGCTGAAACCCTGCCGGATTAACGTCTTTTTCAAGCTGAAGCTGACTCATACACTTTAAATTATGAGTGCTACAGAAAGATCTACATACCGAGAGCCGCCTGCAAATCACACGGAGGAGCAGCTGACAAACATAAGCTCCCAGCTTTCCACTTGGAGGGTTCAGCTTTTACTTTTGATAAGTTGGAGTGCATTTGTCCTGAAGAGATCTATTCCCGTTCACCGATTCCAGAAGATCTGGCACATCTGATGAAAGCAGCATAAATTCAAAAAGCATTTTTTGTTCAAATTAGGTTCTGCAGCGTAAAAATGAAATGGGTTAAATCTATATAAGTTTATTTCCTTCTAACCTGAAACCTGCTGCTACAGTATAAAAGGATTTTAAATGATGTTAAATGGTGGTTTTGAGAAGCGAGCTAAAATGTTCTATAAAAGCTCTTTGATTTGGTTACGCCGCATTGGCTTTTGTGTGAAGTGGAGTGCTTTGTAAGATCACGTGGCGCCGCACCAAAAAACGAAAAATGGGGAATGAAATCAGTCCTCTTCAGAGCTCATCACATTGCTGTGGCCTTGATATCCTCACTCGTCCTGCTTCATCTCTCTCTCAGCCCGCCATATTGTCTCCTTTCTGACCTCAGCAGGAGATGAAAAGGATGATGATGATCATAATGGCATCATTAACGCCTTATGTTCCCTTCAACGACCAATGTTCTGCCCCAAAATATGATAAAAATTCACCCCGCTGAGTGTCAAACACCTTTTGCATGGGTTATTTCACAATGGAAGAGGATTACGAAACCATAACCTTTAAGAACCCAACACAGCCTATTTGGATGATAGATCAGAGTTATTATTATTATGGTCTGGAGACTAAAACTAGAAACTAATCCCTGGAGAGGCAATAAACAAACCACGTTGATAGTCATGTCTGATAGCTGCTGTTCTGAACCCAGTTTTGTGGCTTCTTGTGAAATGACAGATGTTATGTCAGGATGGAAGATGCTGGTCCAAGGTCAGGTAAAATGAGAGGGAGACATCAATATTTTCAGATGCAGACTGAGCCAACAAACGGCAGCCTCACTCTATTAAGGAAAGACAACTTTTCTGAACTCATCTTGCCCAATTAAATGTTTTTTTATTATTATTGTAATGTGGAGCAGGCACAAGTGAAATCATAATTGAAGCCTCAGGCACTCATAACATGTGATTTCATTGTACACTTATCAATACACACTGGGTGATAATGCTGGTTAGAAAATGTTTAGATCTTGCAGAGAGCAGTAAAGGTCTGAAATAACCAAAACACAGTAGACATGAAGAGAAAAACATCATGCAACACATTGTGCATTATTAACAGCTTGGATGTAACAAAACAAAATTAAAGATGCACTCAATAATTTTTTTCCCCTCACTTAGTACTTTTGACAAAAAATTAGATGCAAACACCAGTGTGAGTTATTTGGAGTGGGTTGCCCCTCATTTTCAAATCACACGACTAGCTAGCTAGCAGTCATGTCCTATAATTTGTGCAATATGTTCCTGGATCAACATCTTTGTTGATTTTGGAACAACATTCCAAGCAACCAATCAGATTTGAGGGACACGTTTAGGCTTACAACCATAGGGACTTCTACATCTGTGTTATTAACCTATCATTTTCCTTGGATTTTAAGGATAACTTATAAGTAGGATTAGGCTTAGGGGTAGGGACATGGTTAGGACAAAATTTTCAGACAGGAATGTTGTTCCAGATGACAAAGGAACTCGTCTATGTGCATTACTCTGCATTACTAATACAACTAATATTTTAGTTGCTTTTGGAGTCTTTAAAAAGTATTTGTAATGTTTCAGTTTTATTTAGTAAGTTTTAAGTTTTAATTCAGTTAACAATGTTTTCATTTCATTTTTGTTTAAGTTTATTTCGTTTTAGTGCCTTCAATAATTCCACCATTTGCAGTGCCAGAAGGGGACATGTTGGAATACTCAAACAAACGTTTTGAATTATGACTTTCATTTCAGTCTTTTCCTCACACAAAACTTCAGAAGACTTGATATATAATGCATCATTGTTTGGACCACTTTTATGGCACTTCCACTGTGCTTTTGTGTACTTTTTGAAGCTTGAAAGCTCTGGTCTTCATTCACTGTGATTGCATGGAAAAATGTGACTAGTACATTATTCAAAATAAAATAAATAAACCAAAAAACAACACAAAGAAAGTCACAACTTGAGTAAATTATGACAGTTTTCATATTTAGGTCAACTGTTCCTGTAATACACATGCTTGACTAATGTCTACAGTTCTTCTGAGGAAACAATGATGATTGGAGAGTTTTTTAGGAAATGTTAAGTCAAGTCAAGTCACATTTATTTATATAGCACTTTTTACAATGCAGATTGTTTCAAAGCAGCTTTACAGTGATAACAGGAAAATAATGCAACAAAGTTTGTTTCTGCTGCAAAACTAATGGTGGAGAAGTTTCTTTAGCTCTGACAATCTATCACGCAAACAGTGAAGTTTAAAAATTCTTCTTCACATCTTCAGGTGTGTGGTTGTCTTTTATATAGCCACCCGCAGTGTGAAGTTCTCTAGTACAGGTAATTAACTCTCTGAGGGGGGGAAAAGGTGAAGAGACTACTGGATACGATTCCCTCCAGCTCTGCTCATGTCCTGGAATATAATAACAGCTCAAAGTGAGCGTGATGGCTATGGTCTCTTATCTCCACAGGTATGGTCGTCAAAACAGCACACAGATCGTAATCATTAGCTAAGGGGCTGTCTCCATCATCCTGTGTTGAGTTTCAATGAGAGACGACACTGTTGGTAATTTATAGTACAGGCCAATGGTGAAAGGTAATGCGAAAGGACAGATAAAATGAGCGCGAAAGGGGGATGGAGCGACGGATAATGGGCTGGCTAGGACAAAAGAGACAAATGGGAATCTGTGAGGCCGGCAATAAATCAACACGCACCTAAATTGCAAATAAATCAGAAAAGTAAAGGCAAAACGGCCCAACGGTTTCGTTCCTATAGCTGGAGTGTGGTCGAATACACAGCAGGGGAAAGATCAGAGAAGATCAGCTCTGCCAGACACTCCCAGGAATCTCATGAATAAACTGGCTGGCTATTAATCCATTTAAATTTGCTGCTTTGCATGCATACATTCTAATAATTACAATGCAAATGAGGCAGATGAGTGCGAACGGCAAATAACATGAATGGCGAAAAGAATCAGGACGGGAAGAGAAATCAAAACACACGAGACGAGAAACTATCTTGTCCGCTTGGTATGAAATGAACATTCCCCTCCGTTTCCAGCTATCTGATCTCCTTATATGCTCAGTCAGGCCTCAAGGAAACTGTGTCATTGTATCAGGAAACTGGATTTAATTTAAACTCCACGGAGGGGGCTGATAAGAACGTGATGTGTCACCGTGTCCACACTTTCCCTTATCTATATTTGCCAACAGACTTATTTAGTGTCGGGAATAAGCGGCACCTCATAGACACCTTATGTCCCAAAGCAGACACGGACACAACTGTATTTCCCTCCGTTTACGGTGGCGAGTGCGGGAGCTGAATTTTAAATGGCATAAGATGGATGTCCTGTTATAGCAGGATTAGACTGCACACTCCTTGTTTTATTGCAGCCTCTTCTTTTTGTAATATCCGTGTAATGGCTTTTTCAAACTGCAGGGCCCCGATTTCAGCCATCGCTATTTTCTCATCTCGATTTGGTTCGGCTCCTGCAGCTCAGTTCCTTCTTTCCATTCAATTCCTTCCAATCTCAACGTAATAAAATTCCTGCGTGGTGCCAGTGAGACTTTAGGCACAGACAACGTTGTTTATTGTCTGTGCTCGCTTAAGATGTAAAACATTCGAATAGCCTTCTTACAGGATATTAAAGACTTAGAAGATACTCACAAAATTGAATGCAGTTTTTAATGCATGATTTCAGAGCATTACAGGGTCTGTTTTCACACCATTGCACATGGAGAAAGACAATGACATCTACCATGAATGCCTAGTGGGCAATATTTTGTTGCTCAGAGGTTGCTCTTTTATAGCTCAGAAAACGTTATAGAATTCTCAGATATGACTCATTTAAAGTGTAACTTCGCCTATTTTAAACTCGCTTTGTATAGTTGCAATGTTGGTAGTACATGTAAATGAACAAAACAACTAACAGTAGGTTTATCACTGAAAATTGTATGGTACTTTGTCTACTCTTTAAATAGCATTATGGTAAAAACGGAACACAATGGCAACAGCTTTCTTACCTGTAGCCTATGAGTTTTGCTTTAAAGGATTGGGCGGAACCGATGGAATTGCAGTTCTTTCAGTTTTTGCCCTCTGTCTTTGTTGTCATCCAGTTTGAAATGACTACAAACAGTGAGTTTTTTTCAGATTTTTCATTGCTGTTTTCTCTCCATATTTGCAATTCTTTGCAGCCTTTAGCCAATGACAACAAAACGCTGGATCCCTCACTGGAAACTGAAAATAACTCTTAAAGCCACTTAAAGTTTTTTTCTTTGAATTTTTGCAACCCCGAAACAACACAAGTCAACACCATTATGACTAAAAGTTTGCTAAGTATTTCCTACCAAAGCAAGGTGGTATTTGACACTGGTCAAGCGTGTCCATGGCAGACTGGTGGGAGTGGCCTTGGATGGCAACAAGCCCAGCGCATGATGGGCGTTGAAGTTCTCCTACCAATTTGGCGAAAGGGAAGACAAAAGCTTCTCTAGTCAGGTAGCTATGATTTATTTCAATTTTTTCTGCCTTTCTACTATATTGGCAGCCAAGTTTTATTGAAAGCCCATTTTTCCAGGGTTGAAGAATCTACCCCTTAAAGTATCTACAGTACTTTGCCTCAGGCATACATTATGTTGTATCTTTAGCATGCAAAGACAGTCCTTCGTGACCACATCTGTCAAGCTCCAAAAAGTAGCCCATATAACTTGTGCACTATAATCAATAGCTTTGTACACTGAATATAAATTGGATGTCAATCAAACCTGAAGCAATATGTCTAGCGGCACCTTATCTCATTTTCAGACTGTTCAATCCACAGAAAGCTATTGCATATAGTCAGAGGACTCTGTATATTTATATTTATATTATGAATTATCCCTTTAATGTAGATATAATAACCCATATAAATTGGAGTTAGAACATTTGTATAATAACAGTTTGAGCTCATATTAAAATGATTTTTGATTGCAGAGTTTGGTATCTTGCCAAATTTAAGCACAGTTTATGAAAGAGTTGAGGTCACAGTGGATACTGTGAGATTACCGGGAGACTTTTTCTCAAGTGAAAATCTAAGCCAAAAAATAATAATAATTCAGTTACACTTAGTTACACACACAGTTACACAACATGTACTTACTATAAGGTTAGGGTGAGGGTTTGGTTTATAGGGTTAATTTCATGTAACTATGCATCATTTATAGTTATTACTAGGCCTACAGTAACTACATATAACATATGTAACAATGACACTGTAAAATAAACTGTTACCAAAAAATCTCCAGTGGCCCTCTATTTAATCTCATTTCTGTCTAGGATCAACAGTTGATACCTTCAAGAGAACTAACTTGTGATTGTTCTAATGTGTGTGTGTATAAAGGAGAGTGAATGATGGAGGTGATACGGTATGTTCTGCCACTCTGTGTAAGGAGCTTAAAGCCTTTACCAGCTGAGATATTTTTCCAATTTCTAGAGCTTACTGACCCAATGAGGTCACAGTGATGACATAACTCGGGTTGTGACACATTAAATGCTGTCTTTCTTACCCAGTGGCATTAGCTTCAACAAAAAGTCCACTGTAGTTTAAAGGGATAACTCACCTAAAGTGAAAAATCTAAAAGAATAGAATAGAATTCAAATTGTATCTTCATTTACTTAAACAATATAAAAATCACCTCAAATGCATTTGGACACTTTTTGACACTCAAAAATATCTGAATTGCATTGTGTTATAAAATATTAAAACTTACATCTGCAAACAAATTATGCTGCAATATATACATTTAAACTAAGTGCTTAATCGGTGAACTAAAATTGCTCATGAGTAATGGATTAGGGGTATAATAATTATATAAATCATGTAAATCATATAAAATAATTATAATAATCATTGTTGAAAGCCAGAACATTTTGTCTTTGAAAACCTCCATGTAGTGACCTTTAATTTGGAGCAAAATAATCTGGGGGAATGACTTTATGGCATCAGTCAGACATGTGTCACTTTTCTCACAACTGATTAAAGATGGAACATATACTTAACTATCCACCTAAACTGGCTTCATGGTACTCCACTCAATTTCATTGCATGAAAAATAATGCTCAAACATTCTGCTTAACTTCTACTAAATATGGGAAAAAGAAAATCATACTGGTTTGGAATAAAATGAGGGTGAGTAAAGTGACATCATCCTAAAAACTACAAGCACTTCTCCACATTCAAATGGTTAAAAACAAACCTCAGTGCTTAAACCAGTATTCACACATACCACAATCTGATCTCTGGTCTCAGATATTATCTGTGCCATCTTCAGTCCCACAACACAGGCTTCAGTTCTTAGAGGCGACACAACGTGAATCACACAAATCCTGTGTGTACACTCCTTTATAGATTCACACAGCTCTTGTGTACATCAGCCGAGCTTTACCCACACACCTGCAAACATCCCAGAGATGAAAGGAGGGAAGGGAAGCAAAAAAAAAAAAAAAAAAAAAAAAAAAAGGCCTGACAAAAGAGAGAGAGAAAGGATAAATGAAAGCAGTTACGCTTTTAACCTGTGCAAAGCTACTAAAAAATGATTTGGATGGTAAAAAAAAAAGCCTGGTTCCCCATGTTAGATAAATACAGCATGTTCCATGGGTGGCCTTCAGATTAAGTCTTTCATGTATGTTTACAGTAGATATTACAAATTTAACCCTGTCAAACAGACACTACAGCTTTACGAGGAGAGACTCCAGCGCTGAGGTCACTCAGGACATGAAAGCTCAAAAAGACTCATTTATTGCAGTCCCCTGGGGTTTAGAAAAAAGCAACGCAGCGTTGAAGAGTTACTAACTTTGGTGACGCAGTGTCTGCTGTGGAGCTCACATCAAATCATGGGCCATAAAGGAGGCACCTATCTGAAACCTAAAATGTCAAATGTCGCAATGTCTGATTCATTAAAGTGAATCGTTTCTCGTAAGCAGTCCTTTCTTGTAGCATAAGAAAGCCTGATTCATTCTAGTGAATCAGTTCATTTAAATGGTTCATGTAAAAGAACAGATTAAAAATGAGGCACCGTTTCTTTGTATACTGTGTGTTGGTTAGTTAGATTCCCCCAAACTGGAGAAAAGTCGACATGTCTGCTTTTTCAAGTTTGACTGTCTTGACTGTGTAACTGGTCTGTTGTCTGTGTTGTGTTTTTGGGTTGCGTATGAGAAGAACAGGACAGCAATCGGCAGTTCCACTGATCTTTATTTCCTGATGTACAAACAAATGTAATCAGCCTCTTAGTGAGATTCGCCCTCTTTAACTCTCTCCACTACATCACCAATGCAAAGAGGCATAAATCACATAACAATAAAATGTATAGAACAGAAAACATACCTGATGTACAAACAAATGTAATCAGCCTCTTAGTGAGATTCGCCCTCTTTAACTCTATAAAACAAATGTGATGTACACTTGTCACATGTGCTCTCGTTTCACATTTAGGCTCAAAAATATAGCTCAATCGGGGTGAAATGACGAAAATAACCACACAGATAGATAAAATGAAAATATATACATAAATTAGAGTGAAAATATAGGCATAAAAGCAACAATTAAAATTAGGATTAAATAAGATTATCAGGAGCCCAAAATAACCTCACCTCTCCACTACATCACCAATGCAAAGAGGAAGAGGAGGGGACAAAACAGGAAGATATACTGACTCATGACATCATCACAATTAAAGGGGAAAGCACTCACTCTTCAATTAGGCAGAGGTATCAGGTATAAATAAACGAACAATTTTGGGTGAATTCTTAGAAACAATATATACATTTAATAGTACACTTTCTGTACCTGTTACAACTGCATTCGGTGCAAAAAAAAAAAAAGGAAAAGAAAAGAAAAGAAAAGAAAAGAAAAGAAAAGAAAAGAAAAGAAAAGAAAAGAAAAGAAAAGAAAAGAAAAGAAAAGAAAAGAAAAGAAAAGAAAAGAAAAGAAAAGAAAAGAAAAGAAAAGAAAAGAAAAGAAAAGAAAAGAAAAAAAGAAGTCCTGTTGCTTTCTTGTCCAATTAATTTCTGAACAGGTATAAGACTGAGTTTCATACTATTGTTAATCAAGCTGTATTCTAAGGGTGTTCACACTTGTAGTTCAGTTCTCTTGGTTCTTTTGGTTTCAGACCAAAAAAGAAAAAGATACATTTAGTCCTGGTTCGCTTACCATTCAAAATGTCATTTTTAACACCAAACCTAAAAATACAACAACAGCAAAAACATCTGTCACGATTCATGTCTGTGTTCCCCTGTCTCATCCTATGTTTAGCTGTTCCCCATTATGTTGATTAGTCTTCCCAGGTGTTTCTTATTTACCACGCCCCCTTGTTATCTTGTTTAGCTTGTTTGCCTTTGTATTTAAACCTCTGTGCTTCAGTTGTTGTTGTTTGTTGGTTGTTGTAGCTGTTTTCTGTTCCTGTCCTGAGTTCTGGTTACCTGTTTGTTTTATTAAAGTAAGTGTTGCATGTGGATTCTCTCTCTGCCTTGTTCCTACCTCATCGTAACAGAATGACCGACCAACCATGAATCCAGCAGCACAGATTATGTGTCTCCGTCAAGGAGATTGACCCATCGAGGAGTACGTACGACTTCATCGATCTGGCAAATGTAACTTCTATGGACTCTCTGTGCCTCATGATTTTTTTTTTTAGAGGGGGACTATCAGAGCCACTCGGGTCAGCCATGCCATTGCACAATCCCCATTGGACTTTAGGATTTTATATTTACTTGGCCCTGCAACTGAGTGGTTCTGTCTATGCTGTGGGGATCACAGAGGAGAAACGTGGTACTCCCACATTAGCCCTCATTCCACAGCCTCGTCCTGTCACTTCTTCTGATCCAGAGACTGTTCACGTCACGTCTGCCGAGCCAGAGACCGTTGTCGTCACGTCTGCCGAGCCAGAGACCGTTGTCGTCACGTCTGCCGAGCCTATGTCACGAGTCATGTCTGTGTTCCCCTGTCTCATCCTATGTTTAGCAGTTCCCCGTTATGTTGAGTAGTCTTCCCAGGTGTTTCTTATTTACCACGACGCCTTGTTAGCTTGTTTAGCTTGTTTGCCTTTGTATTTAAACCTCTGTGCTTCAGTAGTTGTTTGTCAGTCGTTGTAGCTGTTTCCTGTTCCTGTCCTGAGTTCTGTTATTTTCCCAGGATTACCTGTTTGTTTTATTAAAGTAAGTATTGCATGTGGATTCTCTCTCTGCCTTGTTCATACCTCATCGTAACAACATCTTTTATGACATATATTTTGTGATGGAACTTAAAGAACATCCAAAACAAAGCTGTGTGCTGGCCTAAATGCACTCGTTGTGCATACATATTATGGTATTTTTACCAGCTGAGAACTTAGAACCCGATCTCACAGCAACTCGTACGTATTTTTACGAGGTGGATAATCCGTACGAATTCATACGACCTCACTCATACTAATTTGTACGATTTTTGCTAAATCGTACATATTTTACGAGTTGCCCAATTCGTACAAATGACCTACCCCTGACTTTGGTTTAGACAAATCGTACGAATTAGCCACCTTGTAGTCACTCGTACGAATTTGTACGATGCACACACAAACAAAGGTATGCTGCAAGAAGACATGATTCTGCCGCCTGTACCGAACTGTAACTAGCAACGTAGCTACTATGACAAGAACCAGGTATGCTTGCGCATTCTGTCATAAGTACATAAATGCTTATCAAGCTATATTGAGAAAAAGTAAACATAAAAAGAACACATAGAACACCTGAAAAAAAACTGAATACTGCCCAATATTATATAACGGTTTGCATATTATATAACTGTACAGAACAGTATGTTTGCAGTATAAAAAGCAAATACAAGAAATAAAAAAGCTAGTGGATTCATTAATCATTGCAAACTGTAATTTCCAACATATAAAGTATTGTCTGGAAAATCAAGGGAATTATGCATACAGCAGCAGAAAGAAAAGGCATTGCATATGACCAAGACATTTTAATGGGCGTGTGGGCTAGTAAGTAAATTATACAAGTAGATTTCGTACATCAGTGTTGAACAAATCTCCAGAATTGAATTTAGTTCATATTCTTACTGAAGCATGTGTTTATTTCATGCCTACTGGCTGTGTTATTTCCTGTGCTGTGATTTGTGTAACTGCTGAAATGTGATCAGAAGACCTCTCGGGAAGCCCTTCATAATAAGAGGCATCCCGGGCTGTTATTCGATACTGTGAAGGATCATCTCCGGCCCTCTTCACACACACACCGTCCCCGGAACATTCCACACTCTTGGGTATTAATCAGCTACTCCACTCATAGCCACAGAACAATCTCAAATACCCCAGCCATCATAATGAAAAGAAGGGGAAAAAATAGAAAGAAGAAAGAGAGAGAAAGAGGACAGTCAATTCCACACTCTGTGGGATCTCAGTCGAGATCCAAGGTGGCCTTACAGAATTATACATGAATGAATGAATAATATTACTGAAGATTAAAGTGTTCTAAATCTATCTATCTAAAAATGTATGTATCTGTATGTATCTGTATATATATATATATATATATGTATGTATGTATGTGTATGTGTGTGTGTGCGTGTGTGCGTGCGTGCATGTGTGCATGTGTGTGTGTAGTAAATGTTTAATTGTTATTGTTTTTTATTTTAAAATGGTTTATTTTAATTTTAAATGTGTTTGATTTAATTACTTAATAGATTTTCATTAAACTCACAAAACTCCCTGCAGTTCCATCACATACCCCAGTCTGGGAAACCCTGATGTAATATAATATTTAATGCACTTCATGTTGTTGATAACCAAGAATGGAATATATTTTCTTTCTCTTCATATTTTTATGTCAATATGGTACAAGATTTCCTATTCAAATTAATGTGATAACTTAGGTAAAAAGCAATCTAAAAGTAATAGTCTGATTATATTACCTTAAATGTGTAATGTAATGGATTGCGTTACTAACTACAATTTTTGTAGTTGTAGTTGTAGTTTGGAATCAGTAACTGACAATAATTTGTAAGTAATCTACCCAGCACTGTGTGTCTATTAAAAATATCTAGTTTGGTCAAACACTTCAAATAAGCAAGAGTTTGATAACTGATCTCAGTATTAATTTCCCCTATGTTTGAGTAATGGACCATATGACATTTTAATGTTTTAATGAAGTCTTGTACATGAATCACCACCATTACAGGCTGCCCTTCCTTGACTAATATAGGTCACTAATTAAATTTTATCCCTTTAGTTCAGAGCAAATGAAAATGCTCTTTTAATGGAGCCCATTATTTTACTACAAGATATGCTGATATGCATGACCATATTCCATTTTTTTCAATGTGTGTTTCTTTTGAAAAAAGATTCATATGATGATAGGTTTGAGTTAAAGGGTAGCTTTTTAGTAAGAGCCCAGAGACAATGAGAAGAGCATTTCATTGTCTTCCTCTCACAAGTAATAATCTAGACATGATACTATTCACAAGAGATTTGACAACCATTCGGAACGACACAGTTCCTTATGTTTGATGGCACAGAATATAATATAGAACTATTAAAAATGATGGAGCAACGTGTCTTTCTGCATTTGAATTGAGTCTTCTGACATAGCCTTCTTAGCAAGAAAAAGTAATGTAATTAAAAGACAATGTGCATTTATTACTTTAAATGAGGACAGGAAAGCAAACAAACACAGTCATTCAAAAAAAAATCTATTTGGCTTGGCAAAATGGATATTAACTTTGTAAAGTTGCATGATTAGTCAATATACATTCATAGCAAGATGTGCGATCTCATCAGATAAAACACATAATCATTCCCGCAATACCCCAGTTTTCCTCCAGATTTTTCATGATAATTAAAGGAATGAGAGTCGTCTTCTTTCCTCTATGTTATTCTGAATCTCTCTCTCTCTCCCCCTCCGGCCTCCAGCATGTGTTGGTGTTTCACACACAAGCGTTTGGCACACTCTCATTTTCTGTCTGTATGTTATCTCTTAATTGCTTTTACTTTCTCACAGTGTGTGAGTGTGTGTGTGTGTGTGTGTGTGTGTGTGTGTGTGTGTGTGTGTGTGTGTGTGTGTGTGTGTGTGTGTGTGTGTGTGTGTGTGTGTGTGTGTGTGTGTGTGTGTGTGTGTGTGTGTGTGTGTGTGTGTGTGTGCGCACTCTTGGAAACATTTGCTTTCTCCATGTCAGGACGGCTGCTATTCACCCCATGTGTCTCCATCCACCACCATTTTCTCTGTCTTCTAAATGTATCATCAACTTTAATTATTCTTCCTGATTCTTCTCCCTCAGTATATAATTGACTTATGAAATCCATTACAGGAAAGGACTGTTGCATTTTAACTAAGACCGAACAAACAGAAAATAGAGCACATAGATGGTTTACAGTTTTTCTGAAATGCTAAAACTCTAAACCCCATTCTCTGAACCAAATTCTCAATAGCCTAAACCAATATGTCGAATAAATCACTCTTTCTGTAAAACATTAAACAAGTTCAGGTAGTTAAAACACTGTTTGCAAATCTCATTCACTCTTTTTTTCAAAACTCATTTTCACTCACTAAAACACATTTCGCACTGTGATACCCTTAAGTTTCAAAACGCTAAACACAGGCAGGCAAAAGTTAAACACAACTACAACACAGTTGTCAACGACTCAAAATTGTTCACACTTATTTTTAATTATGTGGTCAAACCAACTGTACATAATACAAGTCAGTTCAATTGACTCAAAATGTTGCACTGAATGTTGATACCAACAATGGATGGAAACAATATAAGAGTGAGAGGAGGAAGAGTATGTGTATAAGAGGTGATGAACAAGGAGGAGGAGGACGAAAAAGAGCAAGGTGTGGAGAATGTTGTCATGGCTGGATCTGGCTTTAGGGTTTTTCCCTTTGCCTGCATGAGACGACATTATCTGTGATGTGGACCTCCTCAAGCCGGACTCAAAATGAAGACGTGATACTGAAGCAGAATCAATCTCTCTCACTGACCTTGATTCTGCAGTTGCACAACTCTTCTGAGTGATTGTAACATGCTTTTCATTTAGAGTATTTTACTGTAACCTTTTTGGCTTTTGCAGTTGGGCTACTGTATTTTCACAGTATGCAAGTGCAAGTATACAGACATTCAATACTATACAATATTCAGTACAATACTATACTTGCAGTGCATACAGTATACAATTTATTCACCTTTCTACTGTAAATTGTACATACTTTTTTACACAATTGCAAAATTTGTTTACTTTGTTACAAAATACTTTTTTTCTGTAACTGCATGCTTTGGGTTCTGTGTTCTTTTTATTACATTTATTTTTATTTGAAGTTGATTGAAAAATGAACTTTGTGTGAAAGTTTAAAACTTAAAAAAAAGGTTCATTCTCAAACAGGTGTGTTAATTTGACATTTCTTACCGTGCACACATCCATGTACTCAGTGACTCAGGGCCACATTTGAAAGAGGGCCTCACACTGTAAAAAAAAAAAATCCCCAAGTGAAAAATTTCAAGTGACCGATAACATCTAAATTTTTCAATTAGTCTGACGTATTATTTCTCATTGAGCCAATATTAACAGACTATTGCAACAAGAATTTCACTTGTTAGAAATTTTTTACAGTGCACCTCATTGTGCTTTATTATACACTGGCCCGCTTTAGGGGACAGAGGAATGTCTGCTGTATGATTATGAATTTGCACATTTAACTAAGTGTTCTCGAGGTCATTCTGCTCTGTTTGATGTGGGTCAGGAACTGATGGAGTTCTTGTATGAGAATCTCTCTGATTTTTGTGACACTGCCATTGAGATTTGCGGAGGTTCAAACGTCTGCATGAGAGTTGGAAGGAGGGCAAAAGGAGGGGCAAAAAAAGAGAAGCCCCAAGCTTTGGGCCCTCTATCACACACCAGTCAAATTCTTATCATCTTCGCAGCCTTTGATGTCTCTCTCTCTGTGTGTGCGTGCGTGCGTTCAATGCGCATGTGTGTGTGTGTGTGTGTGTGTGTGTGTGTGCGTGCGTGAGTGTGTGAAGGTCATCTTTGAAAGCTTGCCAGCTGCTTCACAACAGTTTAACCCAAGGTTCACCAGCATGCCAGCTTCCTCTTACCTGAAGCAAAAGCCTGAAAAAAGCCTAAAAGAAAGGAGCAAAAAAATAAGACTTCCGCTGTTCTGATTCATGCTTAAAGTGTCTGACAAATCTGCCCCTCAAAGTGTTCCTGCATTGTGCACATTTAAATATAGCCTACAGAAGTATAATGGAATGAAATACAAGAAATTCAATATGACTGTGGTTTTTGTAGCTTTTAATGATATATTGAAATTTTATTACATTTTGAATTATCCATTCATTTTAATGATATCTAATGTTTTAAAAAATCATTAGATAATAATATTTGAAAAGCAACAAAAATATATGCACACAATGATCTTGGGCCAAATTCAGATCATTTAAAATGTATTTTAAAAATATTTCGTTATTTTAATGCATTTAATAAACTTCCTTTCGAAAGTTTGAGGTCAATAAGAGTTTTTTTAAAGATGCTTTTATTAGGTAGCACTTTATTTTACGGTCCTGTTCCCCATGTACATACTATGTACTTATATAAATAATTTAAGTTATATAAATAATAATAATAATACCTAGGTTATACCTAGGAACTAACCCTGAACCTACCCCTAAACCTAACATTAACCGATGCAGTTATCTTATATTAAACGTACAATATGTAATTTTTTTGCCGCTAGGGGTCGCTAACCTCTTACAATAACAAAGGCGTAGTTTGATGACGCAACATTTGCTAAGAATTAACGTTATGGATCTTGTCGTCAACGTCAAGCCGACCGATCTAATAATGTTTATGGATGAGTAAATACATCTATGTTTTTATCATGATTGTGATATGAAGCAGTTTGGGATTGCTAAGAGACAGCTATCAGCTCCACACGCGACGCGAGTCCCGCGGATATAAAAGGAATATGGACATTTCATTCTACCGAACTAGACGCAAGTGCAGAATTACTACTCACAGGTCAGTTTATTAGACAAATTAAACTTGTGAGGTAACGCAGCGCTGTTTCACTTGGTCTAACATTACACTATCACACTAAACTGCATTTGAATGTGTTGAAATTGATGTTATTCTATGTGTTAGTTTGTCTGTATGAGACTAGCAGTAAGCTAGATCAACATTAGAATAACATACAGATCATATTCTAACATTTTATCATTGTTGAACTATATAACATTGATTAGTTTTATGTAAATGTGCTCACCTGTTTAATAAAGTACATGTAGGAGCGGTCGAAGTCTCGGACGTGGAGCTCTCGGCATCTCGAAAACGCCGCACTGATATTGATTCTCGTTTTAGTTCTCCTTTTTTATCCAAAGTCTGCTTGCCATGGTCCATAATGTTTGAACGAAACAACAACAGCGTGCAGATAGACATTACGAACTACACAGTTGTCCACGCCTTGGTTACTATCAGAGGGCTCTGGTTACTATGGCAGTACGAGCGGAAACCAGGGAGAACGTGGATATGGCACCATTGACGGCGACAAAACGGAAATAAAGAAACGGTCCGTGTCTTCGAATTAAATTACAAATTTCTCCTGGTTTGAAAGTTGTTGGAAACAGTCGGGATAATGTAAGTACACAACAACAAAAAAATATATAACATAGATATAGTGATTTTTGCTATTTTTAAAGCAAAAAAACTACATATTGTACCTTTAACCAGTATTTTCTTAGCACACTGCAAGTACACGTAAGTGCACATACTGTAAAATAAAGTGCAACCTTTAATTATTATGCAAGAATGCATTAAATTGATCAAAAGTGACAGACTTTTACATTGTTATTAAAAATAATATTACAAATAAATACTGTTATTTTTATATTTCTATTAATCAAAGAATCCTGAAAAAAAATGTCACAGTTTAAAAATATGAAGCAGCCATTTTCAACTGTAATAATAATAAGAAATGTTTCTTGAGCATCAAACATCAGCATATTAGAACGATTTCTAAAGGATCATGTGACACCGAAGACTGGGAAAATGGCAACTGAAAAAATTCAGCTTTGCCATCAAAGGAATATTTTTACTGTATTTTGCAGCCTTTGTGAGCATTTGAGTTTTTCAAAAACATTAAAAAAAAACTCTTACAGACCCCGTTTATAGTTAAATAATTAAAATTTAAATGTAACTAAATGTAAAAAAAATTTATATATTGTTTTGCATAAATAGTATTAATTTTGCTCAACCCTGTCATCTTCTATTCTTTTTGATCAGTGCAAGATCAGTGTGTGTGTGTGTGTGTGTGTGTGTGTGTGTGTGTGTGTGTGTGTGTGTGTGTGTGTGTGTGTGTGTGTGTGTGTGTGTGTTTGTCTTTTTGTTTGGGCAAAGGCCTCATGTCTTCCCTACAGTGACCACTATGGTCACTTAGAGATGCACTCTTCCTCCCTATTGGCACCAGACTGCACCACAACTGGATAAATCTGTCTATTTATATGGCGCCACAACTCCTTATCCCAGCTTTGCGGAGCGCCCAAATACAATTAAGTTCTTTCCTATTTGGCAAAACTAATTTTTGCATTTCTGCTACAACAGATTCTGCACTAACTCTAATAGAACTAGTGTGTTTAATGGACCATAGACTTCATTCAATCAGAGTGTACATTGGATGGATGGATGGATGGATGGATGGATGGATGGATGGATGGATGGATGGATGGATGGATGGATGGATGGATGGATGGATGGATGGATGGATGGATGGATGGATGGATGGATGGATGGATGGATGGATGGATGGATGGATGGATGGATGGATGGATCCATCCATCCATCCATCCATCCATCCATCTATTTATTTATTAATTTCAGCTTATTTTGACCAAGAATGTGTTAAGCAACCAACTACAGTTTGTTTGAAGTAGACAAACATCTACCTAATCTGCTGCCTGCTTTAGTAATATATTAAGGTTGTGCAGTATTACAACATTAATATCTCTTCTCATTTAAATCTAAATGCATTCAATGTGTTAGACTGCTCACATTTACACATATTCATCAACCAGAAAGAAAAGAAAAACAAGGTCACCTAGGGTAAATCACATACTTTTTTTCAAGGTGGCATGACTGAAGACGGCAGTGCCAAAGAAAACTTGAAAAGGAAATCATGTCTCTTTTGTTCTTCCAGAACAAAACTTTCAAGACAAAAGCCATTTAGATGATGCATTACATCTCAACCAAGAGCCGTGATAATGAAAAGGGATAATATTACATCAGACACATCAGACAGTAAATTGGCCCTTTTACATAGAGCACATTGCTCATTAACTCTCTATAGCTCTTCATTTGAAAGCTGATATAGCTCTTTCCATTTATTATTCACTCTTTATCTCATCTGTATCTCATCACTGCAAACTCAAATATTGCAACTAATATCTGCAATTCAATATTCTTTGTTAATGAAACAGACAGAAATGATATACTGCTGTACCAAAGCTCCTTATAAAACATATTGCTATGTAATCAATAGCTTAAAGACCTTGCAGTTTCAAAGGTAATACATATTATGCATATTCTCATTAATAAGATAACATTGTGCTTTATGATCTCAGTTGATCCCTTATCAGTTCTCCTCATGGACAACAGAAGCAGCAGTGTATTTACCTGATTTCCCAGGCTGTTGTAAAATGTAACTTTGCTTCTTCTGTTATTTAAAAGGCCAGAACAAACCCAGCGGTGCCACTTGGGACCAGCCTGATCAAACATGTACATATTTACTCTAGAAGAAAGGAAATGAATGGCTATTTGTTTGAGACTGGGTAAGCTCCGTTTATGAATTTAATAATTTCACCTATACTGTCATATGGCATGTCTCACCACATAACATTAGCAAGTCTCCTTCTATCTCATCACAATGGACTGAACCTTTTCATGCTTTAAGATAAATCAGTCCAAATCTTTTTCCGAAGTCATCATACTTGAATTCCAGTCTATAGTTGTCACGGCTCCACCAGATCCACAGACTCCACCCACTCGTTCACTCTCCCCTGATTCCTAATCACCACACCTGTACCTCGTCACCTGTTCACTATATACATTCACATGCACCACTCTTCATTGTCTGATCTTGTCTTTCCATGGACACACAGACTCTACTGTACCTTGATCCTTACCTGTTCTACTTACCTGCCATCCTCGTTTTCCGATCCCGTTCCTCGAACCTGCTATCATCGTCAGTGACTCTCATTGGTGGTGGTTGAGGAGATTCCCCCTTCTATGTAAAGTGCTTTGAGGTCTCAGAAAAAACGCTATATAAATGTAACGAATTATTATTATCCACGTCTGCCATCAGCCTCATTCTGTTCTCTACCTGTGAAGGACAATACTGTTATTCATCAGCTAAGTTCCATTCAAATATCTTCATTGTGTTCAACTCACCATTTACATCTGCTGGTTTCCGTGCTTCTGTTCATAATAAACTTCAGTTACATTATACTCACATGTCTGCTTCATCACTCTCCGTGACAATAGTGTTAAAAATATAACCTTATCACATTGAACTACCAGGCCTTCGGGTTCAAATACCAAGGCCCTGTCAAATTACTGATAAATGGTCAGATTTACCAATCTCTATATTTCATTGAATTAGTAGTTTAAAGATGAATATACTACCCAAATTTCTGTTCCAAAATGTCCATCTGTCTCCTCCTTCATTTTTCACCAGCTTGTGGAGAATGTTTATTTATTTTTGTTTTTGGGAATAATAAACACCCAGGAGTTATGACATATTTGGTATACTAATCATATGATAGTGGAAGACTGAAACTCAATTCAAAATATTCAATGGTATTATTGGACATCCCAGTCAATGGTGATAATGTTTTTTTCTGCAATTTCCCCTCTTAAAGGACTAGTTCACAAAAAAAATAAAAAAAATAAATCCATCATCATTTACTCACCTTCAAGTTGTTCCAAACCTGTATGAATTTCTTCAAGAATATATTTTGAAGAATATGGGCAACTAAATAGTTGAGGGGCACCATTGACTTCCATAGTAGGGAAAAATGTTTTCCCAATATAAGTGAATGACAATTTAATGCATGGTCGAAAAGATTGAGGCTTTCAACTCTAGAGAAGGATTATAATGTCATTTGTTGATGTTAATAAAAGTTCAAAATTCTTACAAAACATTATTATAAATACCAGCAACTTAGGAGTTTTATACTTGCTGCCCCGGGGCAAAGCCTAGAGTCATAACCAATTAATCTGGAGAAATGCAAGTCTAAACCAAGTCAGGTGGAGGTTGCATATCTTGTTTATATAACATGCTAATATCAGGCTCTCTAGAGTTTTCTGCATCTAGTTTAGCCCTGTGGAAGCAATACTTAGATGTATGATTAGGTATAGACAAGGAAATATAGTGGGAGCAAAAAAGTTTGAGAACCACTGGCTTAGGGAGTAGCATCACTATATGAGCATCCACTATATGGATGCACCCATGGATTTGACATGCTTGGGTAATTCGTAGACTCAATTTATGCTATGCCCACTATGTTTGTGCTGGTATAGTGAGTATTGGTTCCCCATAGCGTCAATACCAGATGCAGTGTCGAAGTTCCACTTGGAAAGGGAATGTCCAACACTATCTCACAACCAATTTGTATGAATTCGTACGAGTGAGTATGAGGTGGCTAATTCATACGATTTGTCTAAACCCCAGTGATGGGTAGGTTTTGGGGGCGGGGTCAGGTGTAGGCCATTCGTACGACTTCATACGAATTGGGCAACTCATAAAATATGTACGATTGAGGTTGTATGAATTCGTACGAATTATCCACCTCGTAAAATACGTATACAAATTGCCGTGAGATCGGGTTGGAATGTCTCAGGTTACGACTGTAACCCTGGTTCCCTGAGAAGGGGGAACAAGACACTACGCCTCGTTGCCGTACCTTGGGCCTGCCTGTGCGTCTCCTTCATACAAAAGAAATGATGATATGTCACTCAGGCTTCCTTTTATACTCATCGGTGCTCCGCGTGTGATGTCACAGACTGCCGTCTTCCAATGATTATTGGCTTTTGTTTATACATGTCTCAGACACCGTTGATGGTGTTCCCCAAAGCGCCAATACCAGACGCAGTGTCTCGTTCCGCTTCTCAGGGAACCACGGTTACAGTCGTAACCTGAGATGTTTTTTTTTTTGTATAAAGATTATTTAAATTAGATGTTTATATAACATTTATAGCTAGAAAAATTGCCATTTTAAATAGTCAAGTTCCAAATTTTGATAACAGGGTTGCAAAAATTGCAAACCTCACATAAAATGAACTGAAAATAAAACAGCTCATATAATATTTAGTTTGACCTCCCAAGTCTAATGATTAGCATTTTTTTAAGGTAATTCACCTCTCAATGGCAATTTCATAAGAATTTTAGGCCCTATATGTTGCTCATGGAAAGTAGCAATTTTCTGTACAGACAGACAGTGAGGAGGAAGCTAGTCTTTTTTTTAAACTATTTTTCATTCATAGTTTGTACAGGTTTTATCACATATTTGTGATGAAAACGCATTTCCTAGTAAAGCCATAGTCAGCTGTTATTGATTGTAAACACTATATTTTACGCTAATAAGGTTTTTATGCATCCAGATGGCCTCAAATATATTATAATAACATCTTCCTCAAAACTGTATGCTCATGAAAGTAGATAATAGAGTAGCCCTCTGTTCTGAAATTATTCATTATTGCGAATTACACTCTGAGCCTAATCAACCAATTCAAAATAAATAAGGGTTTTGGGAATTTCATCTCCAGAGCTCTCTCTGGAAGTAGTTCCCTTCTCCTTCATTTGACTTTACAATGGTGCTCTCTCCTAGACCATTAAACATGAATATCTCTCCTTTCAGAAAGGCGGGTGGCATAACTTTTGATGCGATCAACCAGAGTTTGAAACTGACTTTTACCGAACTCATTCTTCTCCCCTTTCCCATTGCATATCAGCTCAGATCATTTTAAAAAAAAAAAGGTGATGTTGTCTCAATAAAGTGGGAACTACTTAATGATTTTAATACATATAATAATTTACACTCAATATGTTGTTATTATTGGATTTTATAATGTACTAAAATGCAAATCTGCCACTATTTGCAACTAAATAGCACCTAACAGCTATTTACACGTTGTAAGGGATAATCTGGGTTTATTTCTGGTTTGGGTGGGTTTGTCAAGTGTTTTAGTTCGGTGTCCTAGTTTTCAGTTTGTTTCTGTGGTTTTTCATGTTTTGATTCATTTGTGCACCTGTGATTCATTTTGTAGATTGTATGTGTATTTAAGCTCTGGGTTTCCTTCCGTTCATTTTCTGTTCTCTTAACATTTTAATCAGTGTCCTAGTTTTCACTTAGTGTAAATAGCATCTATCACTCTTTGCACTTAATGTAAATAGCATCTATACTACTATTTTCACTTAGTGCAAATAGCCTCAGCCAAAAAATAAATAATAATAATCACACTGCATTGGTTTTTTTTTTTGGTTTTTTAATAAATAATCATTATGGTAGTAACCTGATGACTAATGTAATGTTCCTTGAACTTATTTACCTTAAGGCCCTGTGTCCACCAAAGCGTTTTTTTCACGCGGCTGGCGTATTTTTTCATTTGTTTTCAATGGGAGCGCCGCGTTTTTAAAACAAGTCAAGTGTATTTTTTATATAGCGCTTTTCACAATACAGATTGCATCAAAACACCATGAGCGTAACGAGGTGCTGAGCGTTTTTTCACGCTGGCGCTCTGCGTTTTTTACAGGTCGCGGAGAGTTGAAGAATGTTCAACTTTGGGTAAAATGCAGCTCTCACCACTGTCACTTTTTACCCAGCCGTCCAATCACAGTGGAGGAGGGGCGGGACAAATACCACACCGACCAACCGTCACATTCTGTTTGTACAACGTCAACAGATGGCAACAACAAGCAAACGGAACGGAACAAAATCATTTTAAACAAGAGCCAGAGCAAATACTTTATAATCTATCAATATTTTTTATATAGAAACAAACGATCTGTGAAATTAGATATTAGTAACACTTTCGTGGATATTCCGTATTATAACGAGCAAAGCGTCTCAACTGAAAAAAAAATGCTGCGCTGCCAAAACGCTCTCAAGCGCCCACAGCTAGGTGTTTTCAGCTCGCTATGGTGGACACACGGCCTAAATGTTGAATTCACTAGTCACAGTCCTGAAGGGAGGTCTACCAATCAGAGTTGCTGTTACTATGGAAACGGGAGTTCAAGTTGTATATTTTTTCCTATAGGTGAATATTTTGTATTCAAATATTTAACAACTTACAGTATATATTGTATTTTTATACTTACAGCCCAAGACTTAAAGTCAAACGTTTTGTAATTTATTTTCATTTATCTATATATAACATTTTTGCTATTTGAGAGACATTATGTTATAGAACACAAATAAAATCTCATATAATCTTTTATATAAGGGGAAGGGGGTATTTCTGTTTACTCAACAATGGCCACAATCAACAAATATATTTTCGATTAAAGAAAGCCTGTTTACATCACACTATTACAGGTAATCTGTAAATGCATTAGAAATTACTACAAAGCAAACACAGATAATCATTGAGTCTACAACACATTATATTGATTTCCTGATCTCGTTCACTGTGAGGTCACAGTATGCAATCATTTAATCAGGGATGTAACCACCATGCTGAAGACTCTTCCTGCCCAACATTCAACATTCAATAATATTCAATCATAAAATTTTACACTAAAAGTTTTTACACCGAACAATGTCCAAGCACTCAAATACACTGCAGCCTATAAATGGAGAACAGATGAGAATCAAGGCAAAAATGAAGAGAAACAAAGATAAAAAAATAATAATAATAATAATATGGCAATGTGTGGAGGAGGCAAGATAATTTATTTGCACAGATTTATATTTTATGTCCACACATGCACACAGTCTTTCGCTCACACACACACGCAAAACTGCCAGGAAAGTGTAGAATAGAATAATGAAATTCAAATCACTGACACAAAACACCTTCCTTTGCATAGGCTTTCCATAGTCTTAAAGAAACATGCACACGGCATAGATATTATAAATGAAGATTTCTTTGCTCCACAAAATAGTAAGGATATAAAAGATAAAAAGCCAGTGGAATGTCTATGGGTTTAGTAAAGCATGTGGTTTATGGAAAGAATCTGTTTTAAAGGAAAGTGTGCTAAAAAAAGATAAAGCTTTGCACAATGATTTGTAGTTTTCAGATTTTCAGGGCTCTAAAGGTTTTTGGGAACATATTTTCAAGGCCGTACATGGATATTTTGTTCTACTGTATTGCATTTGATCTGGGTTGAATCTTTTTCATTTGAATCCACCGTCTTAGGCAAAGCCATGCTGTCTGAGACATTTTGGAGGGTTTTTAATCTGCAAGAGCATGTTCTCTCTTCAACTTGTCGAATAATGCAGGTACAAAAAAAACAAAAAAAACATTGCATATTTCAAAATGCATGAAAACAGTACTTTAAGAAGATTAAAATGTATATTTCCCTCATGCAAAACAAGGTGATGGATGTGTCATGTTTTGACACTCAAGATATAAATGGGCAGTTATAGAAAATAATATTTCATAAGGGCTCTCTTATTGCCTGCCCCTTACTAAAACTTGTTGTCAGGCAATTTCAGTCCACTGAGAGGTCTTTCATGTCATTTGTTTGATGTAACGTTTAGGAGGGCGAAAGGCAAGTTAATATGACAGCTGTATGTGAGCGAGAGACAGAAAAGAGAGAAAAGCCTCATTAGAGCTGTCCATTGGCGTTTGAAAGGGATGAAATGAAATTCCTACAGAAAGACAGCGGTAGAGAAGGAAGAGACATTTCAATGTTTTTTAATCCTCAAGTAGCTGTAACTTCACACTGCAGGACATCACAGGAATACACTCACCTCCTTTTCTGTCAGATACATTCACAGTCTTGCGCATCACTCTTCTGGTTTCCTCATTATGATCACTGCACGTTGGCTGGCTGGATAATTATTACTTTGAAAATTTAAATGTGATGAGTGCAATTTTTTCATGGTAGACACATTGGGCCTGTTTTAAAGAGTCGTGGCTTCAGATACTGTGTGTGTGGCATAATCATATACAGTACATATACATATACATATACAGTACATACATACATCCTGTTCCAAGAGGGTGTGGCCAGAAATACTGTAAAGTATTCATACTTTTGTGAATTATAGCTACAATTTAAAAAAACAACTTTTATTTTAATATATTTTAACATTTAATTTATTCCTGTGAACGGAAAGCTGGATTTTCAGAAGTTCAGAAGAACAATATTTAGTTGAAATAAATATATCTTTTGTAACATTATTCATGTCTTTATATACATACATACATACATACATACATACATACATACATACATGCATGCATGCACGCAAACACACACACACACACACACACACATACATACAATCTGGTTCGCTATCTATGTGGGAACTCTCCATAGATGTAATGGTTTTTATACTGTCCAAACTGTATTCTGTCCCCTTACACCAGGGTTCACCAATCTCAGTCCTGGAGGGCCGCTGTCCTGCAGAGTTTAGCTCCAACCCCAATTAAACACACCTGAACCAGCTAATCAAGGTCTCACTAGGCATACTACAAACTTTCAAACAGGTGTGTTGGAGTTGGTTGGAGCTAAACTCTGCAGGGACAGCGGCCCTCCAGGACCGAGATTGGTGAACCCTGCCTTACACTAACCTGACCCCTAAACCTACCCATCACACACAACTTTCTGCATTTTTATATAAAAAAAATAAATAAACAAAACTCATTCTATATGATTTATAAGCTTTTGTACCCATGGGGACCTCAATTTAGGTCTCCACAGTGACACGAGTCCCCATGAGTCTGTGTGCATTCAGGTTTAGGTCCCCACCGGGATAGAAAAAACATGTACACACACACACACACACTTATATACATTGCATGAATTAATATTATAGGAACCTAAAATTATTTGTTAATCATTTACGGCTCTAAATGTGTTTACACATGCAATGCTTGCATTTGCTATGCTGTAAATACGTTAGTTGCTGTGTCTATGCAAACATATAAAATGTACATAGTAGAACTACACTTTACTTACACATACTTATTACTAACTCTTTTGACTATAATAATAATAATAATTTGTTACATTTATATAGCGCTTTTCTGGGTACTCAAAGCGCTTTACATCTCCTCAACCACCACCAATGTGAAGCATGCACCTGGATGATGCGACGGCAGCCATATTGTGCCAGAACATCCACCACACACCAGCTTACTGGTGGAGAGGAGACAGGGTGATGAAGCCAATTAATATATGGGGATGATTAGGAGGCCATAATGGACAGAGGCCAATGGGCAAATTTGGCCAGGATGCCGGGCTTACACCCCTACTCTTTTTGTCGAAGGACATCCTGGGATTTTTAATGACCACAGAGAGTCAGGGCCTCGTTCATCCGAAGGACGGTGCTTTTTGACAGTATAGTGTTTTTTCAGGAGGTCTCCCATCCAGGTACTAACCAGGCTCAACCCTGAAAACCCTACCGACAGAACACCCTAGAATGTCCTAGAATCATCCTAGAACCATCCAGAACACCCTAGCAACTGCTTTGCAATGCACAAACCACAAACAAAACACTCTCTCACTATAGTGATGGCTTTTACACAGGCAAGAAATTCACACATTTTTTAAATATTAATATAATAAACAAGATTGACCCCAAAATAAATGTGTATGATATAACTAAGCAATCATATAGAACCATACAGAGCTCATTAGCCAGTACAGCATGAAGAGAAAGGGTCTCATCACTGTCTTTTTCCTGACATATTGAGGCTGAGGGAGGAACGATATGAAGGAGAGATGAAACATCACAAGCAGCAGATAAAGTGATAAATGGCAAAATGAACTCTAAATGATGTGTGTGGGAGTGGCTGGACGTTGAAAGATGGATTGATTGAGAGAGTGACTGATGGATGTACCGATTGGTGGCAAGTGTTGAAGGCGGGCTGTGCGTCACACTGGAGCACTTAGTGGTGTCACATTTCAGATTTATATTGGCAGAGATTAATTTGCTGTTCTTTGAGATGAACACAACTGATGTAGGGTATTTTATTGCAATCTCGAACAGAGTGTCAAAATGTGTCATTTCATTTCAATATTTATTTTGTGAAAATTATGTACATTTTAAATATATATAATATGAATACAAATAATTATTATAGTTAGCAAAACATTTCTATTCTGCATTACCAGAAAAACAACTGTAATTTTATCAAATTATGCTAAAAGTGAAAAATAGTTAATTGTGTATATTTAGCATACATAGTCATATTGTCAGCAATGAAATAACCCTTAGAAAGACAAAGAAGTCAGCCACTTTAATTTAAAACAATGTAATTGTCATGTTATGTTGATTTATTGGTTTCATTTTCGTTGACAAAAGTTTTTGGACTGCCAAGTGCTTCACGTGAGCAATCGTCGATTAAAAGAGTGTTAGACACTTATAAATAATAAATATACAACATATGCAGATTAACATCATTATTTTACCAACTTAATAGTTGTTAAAATGTATGTGTTTTATATTAGAAATGACTCCTTCTTACCTGTCCGAAACACAGTGAGTAGAAATTTTCAGCTGTCCGGGACACCGTGAGTCCTAACGGTAATCCGGACACTGCGTCTCCCGGAAGTTTTTTCAAGATTTCTCCAAAATGATTAGTCCAAAAATGTGTCAAACAAAATTTGAAACGTGTGGAAGGCATGTCCCCAGAGACAGACGAGCCAATCAGGTTTATCTTTCTGCGGATTGATCTCTTATGGGACTTTTTACTGTGCTAAGTGTCCGGAATACAGTGAGTCTACGTTAGCCCAGTGCTCATTTTTGGACGATGAGACTTTAAAATCAATCTACTGGGTTGGAGCAAACTATTACAACCCTTTAGATATACCGAATATGAAAGCCGTATTATGGAGTGAAGCCGTTCTCCGGTGCCTTGAGTGTGCTTTCCCCTTATTGATCTTGTCACCTACAACCACCACTCAACCAGGAACCATGCCCACCATGGAAAAAAAGCCTGAGCCCACCACAGACTAAGAGACCCAGCATATGCCCACCATGGACCCAGTGCCTGAGCCAATGCCCACAACGGTGTAAGAGCATGCAGCCTCATCTATCCCTGAAACAAAGCCTGCCGTCCCATCTGAGCAGGTGTCTGGTTTTTACATCTGTTCCTGTGGGAGTACTAGTGAAGCTGGATGATGAAGTGTGTAGATCCCACCATCCTCCTGCATCAGAACTCAGTATACCGAATCTGGATGGATCGATTTTCTGATAACTTCCTGTGCCCATGACCTTCCTTCTCTGCTGGTTCCATCCAGCCCTAAGTATTCATCGTCACTGCTGGTCCTGCCCAGCTCCAGGTCCTCTTTGACGCTGATGGTCCCGCCCTGCCTCCTATTCCCTCCTCCAAGTCAGACAAGTCACATTTATTTATATCACTTTTTACAATACAGATTGTTTCAAAGCAGCTTTAGAGAGATAACAGGAAAATAATGCAAAAAAGTTTGTTTCCAGAAGAAAATAGCATCACAGTCCAGCTTAAGTAAGTTCAGTGATGTTTCATTTTTGTTGTAAAAAAGTTATTAATTTAGTTAATTTGTGTATGTATATATCTGCTCTGGAGAAAACCGTGATGTCATCGTCCAGCTCAGTTCAGTTCTCATATAATGGTGTCAATGCAGGCAGATCAATATTATTGTTGAATATTAAATTAAATGTCCCCAATTAAGCAAGCCAAAAGCCAATGACAACAAAGGTGAAAAAGGTAACAAAGGAAAAAGGCGACACTGGCAAGGAACCAAAACTCCATCAGGGCATAATGGAGAAAAAACCTTGGGAGAAACCAGGCTCGGTCGGGGGGCCAGTTCTTCTCTGGCCAACGAACGAACAGCGTATGATTATGATTCAGGCAGCATTATAGGTCATTTAATTTAACTAGTGCAAAGTACCCGTGCAAAATCAGTTTTTGTGTGCGTTTTTAGTAATTGTTGGTTCGGTGTGTTTGAGTGCTCATTGTTACAATTACACAGCAAAAGTTCAGTGATATTTTCATTTGTGCATGGTAGAAAGCAAATACTGACACTGACATAATGACATACAATAAATATGGAAAATTGAACTACAAGATTGAGGGAGCAGGCTACACAGTGAACTCCGAGAAAACGCTACGCTTGAGCAAACAGTTTGTGAATAGGCTACTACAAATGATGGCCATGAAAGAGACTGTGAACGCATTGAATAGGATTGTTTAGTTGGTGAATAGCATAGGCTACTATTACACAGAAGCTATAATGTTAAGCGCACCAGAATAAAATATAATATTCAGAAATAAACAGTGTAGCTGACTTACAGTTTCAGTGAACATCCACAAATGAATAATCGCAACGATTCAGGGAGCAGGCTACACAGTGAACTCAGAGAAAACGCTACTTAAGCTCCGCTGATTTCTTCTACCCTCTCTGTCTCTGGTCCTGTGCTGTGCTCATTCAGTGTGCAGTGTGAGAGGGGGAGTGGCCAGTGCTGTGCTCACTCAACAATCTGTATTGTAAAAAGCACTATATAAATAAATGTGACTTGACTAATCGAGTTTATAATAGCATTTTTGTCATAGATTATGATCATATATTTTTTTGATTTGTTGTTTTTCTTTACAATGAATTTGTCTGTATTAAAGGGCACCTATTATGCAAAATTCACTTTTACATGGTGTTTGAACATAAATGTGTGTTGGCAGTGTGTACACAACCACCCTGATAAAAATCCACCAAGTGCTTTTTTTAAAATCCCCATAAATCATAAGCACTGTCTCAGAACGAGCTGTTCTCAGATTCGGGGCAATGTGACGTCACTTTGCACAGGCCCCTCCCACGACTGTTGATTGACACTGCAGTTTGGGTACAGTCCACCAGTGTTTCGACGCTTGAGCAACTGTAGACAATAATGTCTCCTAAGCGATTGAGGTGTTTTGTTGTTGGATGTAAGAATGAACTTAGCAGTCTTCATTTATTCTCGTTGTTACTCGAGGATGGATCTGTACTGTTTGTGATCCAGCTTACGGTCTTCAGAGCGACAGGACTAACGTTACTGACCACGGCAGAAATGAGAGCGCCCACTTTATGACAACTCATGGAGTCGTGGATATAAAGTTTACCAGTTGATTAAGCACCCACTGAAAAGGTGTGTATATATTTGTTTACTGTTAGTTCTAACGAGTGTTTTGTGTATTTCGCTGTGTATGTTCCATGATAATGAAAGGGAGAGAGAGAGAGTTTATGGATAAGACTTTAATGCGCACTTATATACTGTGTTTATTCGGCTCTTACAGTGATTTTCTGGAGTAAAACTAACACTTCATCTTTTGTGTGAGGTACAATAAACTTAATTGAACTCAGTATATTTTGGTCATCATTCGGACGGGGTTTGCTACAGCAGGCTTGTATTAATAGTAGATAAAAGCAGATGACAAATAAGTTATAACCATAATTAAACTAAACTATACCTGTTCTATCTCCATACAGCATATATTCTCTGGCTCTGTGGGCATTATTGTCCGACTCCGAGTCGAAATGAACACCACTACTGAGAGTTTCTGTTTTGATATTATCAGATGAGATTGTCCTGGCTCTTAGCGCAAGCTCATGAGGCTCCGCCCCCTGGGCCGGCAGCAGCAGTTAATTTGCATTTAAAGGGATACACACTAAAACGGTGCATTTTTCTGAGCCCCAAAAAATGACAATTGAAACTTGCTGTAAAAAATTATCTGTTGGGTATTTTGAGCTAAAACTTCACATACACACTCTGGGGACATCAGAGACTTATTTTACATCTTGTGAAAAGGGGCATAATAGGTGCCCTTTAAGTAGATTGTGTTTAACACACAAAAGTGTGATTATCAGTTCAACACACAGAGTTATAGACATTCTACTTGATAAAAAAAAAATATAATAATAAATAAATAAATAAAAGCGCTGGTATCGGATCGGTAGATACTCAGACTTTTTGGTATCGGATAAGATCAGTTCTGAAAAAATGGTATCGGTTCATCCCTAGTCTAAAGTGCTGTAAAAGAGAGAGTCAAAAGTTTCTGTCACAATATCGAGTTCTTCTAAGTTATCTGGGATGCTGAGGAGATGAAACTGATCAGGAATATTATTAATAAAACAATCTTTAGTGGCAGAAGTGATAGTTCTAACATATTTGTAACACTGAGTCGGTTTTGCAACCTTGGCTAAATTGAGTTTACACAAGACTAGATAATGATCTGAGATGTCATCGCTCTGCTGCAGAATTTCAACATTGATTCCATGTGACAATATTAGATCTAGAGTATGATTACGACAATGAGTGGGTCCTGACACGTGTTGTCTAACTCCAATAGAGTTCAGAATGTCTCTAAATGCCAATCCCAATGCGTCTTTCTCGTGATCTACATTTATATTAAAATCACCAACAATTAGGACTTTTTCTGCAGCCAGTACTAACTCCGATTAAAAAAATCAGCAAATTCTTTGATAAAGTCTGTATGGTGCCCTGGTGGCCTGTATACAGTAGCCAGCACAAATGTTAAAATGTGATTTATCATTTACACTAGATAGTGTTACATTAACACTTCAAAAGATTATATTTGAAACTAGACTTCCCAGTATTTCTAAAGATATTACTATAGATTACAGCAACACCACCCCCTTTCAGATGTGGCTCGTTTTTATAACAGTAATCTTGGGGGTGGACTCATTTAAAGTGATGTAATCGTCTGGTTTTAGCCAAGTTTCTGTCAAACACAACACATCCAGGTTATAATCTGTAATCATATCATTAACAATAAGTGCTTTTGAAGTAAGGGATTAATTATTCAGCAACCCTAGCTTTATCATTTGTTTATCTGTATTATATCTATTTTTTTGTTTGTTGAACATCAATTAAATTAAATACATTTTTACCCTTAAATGGATTTGGGAGTTTTTTTGTATTTCCTAATTGGGGGAACTGATACAGTCTCTATATGATGATATCTAGGTGAAAGAGTCTCTACATGATGTGATTTATCTGATCTCTGTGACGTGAGACAGCTAACAGACGGTCGGTTTAGCCAGTCTGTCTGCTTCCTGACCTGAGCCCCAATTCGTCATGTTTGAGCTCTAAGACTACTGTATGTGCCATATTACTAGAGAGAAGAGCAGCACCATCTCAGGAGGGATGAATACCATCTCTTTTCAACATTGTGCCGATGTGAATAATAATCTTAGAGAATTTACAATTAGCATTAGCCAGCACTTTTAAATTTGCTTTGATGTCAGGCAAACATGTAACTATGTGGCTGGTGTCTCTTTTTTCACATTCCATGTAATATAATCGCCAATAACAAGGGCACATTCAGCAGGATTCTCAGTGGGTGTTTCACTGAGTGGGGAGAACCTGTTTAATGTTATAATCGGAATGGAAGAGCTGTGTTTTGTCCCGTGACTACAGCGTCTCACAGTCGCCCTGCTACACGAGCTTTACAGCCAAAGCTAGTCGCATCCAAAGCAGCATCTAAAGCCCTTGAATTCTTACTATCCTCGATTAAAGTTTGGATGCGTGTCTCTAGTTCTGAAATCTTCTCCGTCAGCCTATCTCCCTGCATTTATCACATGTAAAGCCCTCAGTGCTGACAGAAAATGTTATACTATGTGACACGAAGTGCAAGTGACAATAACAGGAGAAGACATTATTTACCGTGTTTGTTGACTGATCCTACTTACCACAGTTGTTTGGTAGACTCGTAAAAGGTGCGAGCGCGCGCGAGAAAAAAAAAGACAGCAAGCACGGATGGCAGGTTAACAGGCTAGCGAGATACTAGCGTGTTGTGCTAGCAATGTCAGATTAATGTGATAGGCAATATTAGACAATATCTAATATATGTTGATGAGTAAGTTATATTTAGTGTTATGTTCCCAATTAGTTTTCTAGGTGCAAAAGGGAAGTAACGTTTTAAAGCAAAAGTTAACAGTGACAAAGAGAAGTTAACCATTCTCAGTCCCAGCACATAATACACAAAGTAAGATTTACAATAAATGTATTTACAATAAACAAGTGAAAACATAAATACAGTGCAAAAAGAACTCTAAACAAACAACTCCAAAATAAAAATAAAAATGAATGAAGCGTGTTCTTCAGGAGTGGGTAAAGCCAAAACAACAAACAAAAGATCACTACCTGGTAGAAGGAAATCAAATTAACCTACACAAATAAATACAAATAAACAACATAACTCTTACCTTACTTCCTAACAAAAACAGGAGAATATGAGAATAAAAGAAAATGGCACCAATCTCCCTACTGCTCCAACACTCAATAGTGAGTTTCTTCTCTTGGGAGAAGTAATCTCTCCACGTCTCTCTCTCCGGTTCTGCTTAAATACTGGCTCTTCTTTCCATTGATGAGGAGCAGCTGGTAGATCCCATCACCTAGATTAGGACAGGGAGGAGCAGAGGAAATTGGACAGAACATACAACAAAAACTACAACTCCTACAACTCAACAATACATTGGTAGCACACACAGTACATCAATGAATGACACATACACTAAAATTGTAAAAATTCCAAACGTCTCTAAGTGATCAAAGAAAGAGAGATTTCAAAACAGAGTATTGTTTTTAGTTAAAGTAATAGATATGTGGTTTTCAGTCTTGCACAGTATTAATCCTAGCATTGTTATACGAGTTTGTGTGTGTGACATAACATTAGCACAAACAACAAGGAATGATAGTAAATAGAGATTCAAAACAGAAAGCTATACGGAGCTTACTGACGCAAACCAGCAGCAAGGCAGACAGGACATCCAGTTCATCGGTGTCAGCTATGCTGGTCCTGTATGACTCAGCCCATTGATGCTATAATGTATCGGTTCCCCGGTCTTCAGCTCTGCCTTGGTGTCTGGATCCCCTGGCTCCGCCTCAGGCGTCTCAGTCTGATCCCACAGCTTCACCTTAGGCCGTCGACTAGTTGGCTTCACCTTGGCTCCTCGCTATCTTGGCTCCACCTGGGACCATAGTCCTTCCAGCTTCACCGGGCTCCCTCGTTCCTCTGTCGTTCCATCGAACTCCGCCTAGGTCTCCACCGATCACATCATCACATGGGTCAGTCGGGCTCAGGACTCCACAATGGCTCCTCCCTCTATTGGTTCCACCGTGGGTCACCATTATCCTGGCTGGCTTCTGGGGGTCTCCAGTTATGTCTGACTTTCATGTTTTTACCTTATGTGTTTCTTTATTTTGAAATTGTTTATTAAAGCAGTTTACTGCATTTAGATTCACGCTGCCACATCTCATCATCTTCATCTGATTATTCATTATTCATCAGTTTCTACTTCCAACATTTCCATCACAGAATACTATGAAACAAAATGACAATGGAAATCACACTGTGATGGGAATTTTCATGACAAAAACAAAAAAACAACAAAGAACCAAATATAGAAGAAAAACAAACTAGTAAGTGTGTGAAAAGTGTTTTAAGAATTTATTTTCTAAAAGTCCACAGGGCCAAAAGTGCCACACTGTAGTCACTAAAGGCTTTTAGTAACAGCTTTCTGTCTAATACTTATGAAAGAGAGAAAGTGTATGGGTGTATAGGCTAACTGTCAAAGAAAGAGAGATTTCAAAACAGAGTATTGTTTTTAGTTAAAGTAATAGGTATGTGGTTTTCAGTCTTGCACAGTATTAAACGTACAGTATGGAATTTTTTCTCCACTAGGGGTCGCTAACCTATTTACAATAACAAAGGCGTAGCTTGATGACACAACATTTGCTAAGAATTATGGATCTTGTTGTCAACGTCAAGCCGACCGATCTAATAATGTTTATGGATGACTGAATACATCAATGTTTTTATCATGACTGTGATATGAAGCAGTTCGGGATTGCTAAGAGACAGCTATCAGCTCCACAAGCGACGCGAGTCCCGCGGATATAAAAGGAATATGGACTTTTCATTCTACCGAACTACACGCGAGTGCAGAATTACTACTCACAGGTCAGTTTATTAGACAAATTAAACTTGTGAGGTAACGCAGCGCTGTTTCACTTGGTCTAACATTACACTATCACACTAAACTGCATTTGAATGTGTTGAAATGTATGTGTTAGTTTGTCTGTATGAGACTAGCAGTAAGCTAGATCAACATGAGAATAACATACAGATCATATTCTAACATTTTATCATTGTTGAACTATATAACATTGATTAGTTTTATGTAAATGTGCTCACCTGTTTAATAAAGTACATGTAGGAGCGGTCGAAGTCTCGGACGTGGAGCGGCATCTCTCGGCATCTCGAAAACACCGCGCTGATATTGATTCTCGTTTTAGTTCTCCTTTTTTATCCAAAGTCTGCTTGCCATGGTCCATAATGTTTGAACGAAACAACAACAGCGTGCAGATAGACATTGCGAACTACAGTGGTCCACGTCTGTCGTCTTGGTTACTATCAGAGGGCTCTAGTTCATAGCTCTGGTTACCATGGCAGTACAAGCGGAAACCAGGGACAACGCGGATATGACGCCATTGACTGCGACAAAACGGAAATAAAGAAACGTGCCGTGTCTTCGAATTAAATTAAAATTTCTCCTGGTTTGAAAGTTGTTGGAAACAGTCGGGATAATGTAAGTAAACAACTAAAAAAATATATATAACATAGATATAGTGATTTTTGCTATTTTTAAAGCAAAAAAGTTACATATTGTGCCTTTAATCCTAGCATTGTTATACGAGTTTGTGTGTGTATCTTCATAGGTCTGTTGAGGCTGAAAGGCTCTGTGATTGCTTTGGGGGATTATAACAGGCTTTATCAGCAGGATAAAGAGTTCAAAAGAGCAGTCTGCCCTTAGTGCCTGCTCTAATCTCTTATGCATATCAGCTACAGCTTTAACAGAACTCCACAGCATTCTAATAGTGCCTTTGAATAACACAGTGATCCACTCTGTACTATAAGTGCAATATTTCACAACAGATGATCAGACGAGATTGTGAAGCATCCATGATTGTAAAATGCTTTGACATTTAAATAAGACAGGCGGTTATTTGACATTAGTAATCAACATTGAACTAATAAAAAGACCCTAGAGCTTCTCTGGACTGATTGTAAAAAAGAGTGAAATATGGGAGAAGACTTTTTAGTTTTTTTGATGCCTTGGAACTTAAGCACTATTCAGCAAAAAAATTAGGCTATAGTTTAGATTCATAACTGAAGTATATACATAAGTAAAGTACAGTAGATTTGAACCCGTGTAAAACCAGGTTTTAAGCAATACTTTAAGGGGCAAACAAGAGTAATTTGCTGAATAAATGTTTTGTAAATGGGAATATATGTGTCGAGTATAAGATCACCAATCGCAAATTTAGATCATAATGTGGTACATCTTGTACCAACTTTTAAAATCTAAGCTGAAAAGCAGTAAACCTGAGGAAATCAGGTTCAGAGTTTCAGAGTTTGGTCGTCTGCTAGTATTGAAAAACATAAAGCATGCTTTGATTGTACTGTGTGGGAGCAGTTTTATCATGGCTTCTTGAATAAAATATCATCAGTAATAACAGACTACATAGGTTTTTGTGTGCAGTCAGTGATACTAAGGAGATAAACATCTATCCAAATAATAAGATGTATATAACTAAAGATGTTAAGCATGTGATGAACTTCAGGAAGATTGCTTTTAAGAAGAAGGATACAAAAGAAATAAAGCATATAGAAAAGGAGTTAAAGAGGACAAAACGAGAGGTGAGGATGGTACATAAGGTAAAAAAGGCTTTTAAAAGTAACCGTTATGGGAGACTGTATGGGACTGTCAACCACACAGAAATCTTTAGTGGTAGAGAAAAAGACAGAGTTCGCAAATCAACTGAATAAATTCTTCTACAGGTTTGAGAAAGGAAATGTTTCAAATCAGAGTATGAGTTTTTAGACTTTTTGGACTTTACCTCTGCATTTAATATGATACAACCATAGCTTCTATTGACAAAAATGATTGTACTACATATTTTTGACAGGTAGAACACAGATAGTTAGAGTCAATCAGAAATATTCAACTCCCATTGTCACTTATTCCGGAGCGCCTCAGGGTTGTGTGAGCTCACCTTTCCTATTTTCTCCAGACGATTATAAAGCTGCTATTGTGTATATATATATATATATATATATATATATATATATATATATATATATATATGTTCCCAGATGATACTCTGCTGTTGCATGTCTTTATTGGGGATTGAAGATGATTCCAGTATGCATCAGTGTTGTACGGATAGATTAGTGGAGTGGTGTGCGAGGAATTTACTTTTTATAAATGAAAAAAGACAAAGAAAATTATTTTTGGTTCAAGAGTACATATATATCAAATACAAATGACTACATAATATACAGATTGAACGAGTGTCATCTTATAAATACTTGTCTGTCGATGCTGCTTTATCATGGAGTGCAGTGCACATATAGATTATGTAAGGTACAACAATGTATTTATTTCCCTAGGAGACGAAGTTCCTTTGGAGCAAACAAACAGATCTTGCTATTGTTTTTAAATACAGAGTGTTGTACAATATGTTATGTGCATGGTATAGCTGACTCTCTGTTTAACTCGATGTCTGACCCTTCTCACAGCAAAATCCCTAGTGTTAAAGTAACACCCCTCAGTGTCCACACTCAAGGTGTGAAAATAGGTTTGAAATTATGTCATCATCAAAACATAACCATTATGACCCATGTCAAAGTTTCTCTTGCCATAACAAATGTGCTTTACAAACATAAATTTAGAGCAGCCAGAGAAAAAAAGCCTATTTTTCTGTTCTTGTTGTTTCTCTTTCCTTTAGTGATTCTGCTTATTAACATCAGGTGTTACCACTAATGGTCAATAATCACTTAACTAATCACTTAATTATCTCATAAACTTCAACACTGCTTCAGTTTTATTTTAACACCCTGTAGTGTGGACATACTGGTGATTTTGCTGTGTATTTTTTATGAGGAACATCAACTTTTGCCGACAAACAGAAGACTTGGAGTAGCACATGCTAGAATGAACAGTTATGTATTTACATTGTTTTTGTGTCAAGTGGGGTTTATTGTATTGTGTTTTATTACTTGATGTGGATGTGTATTTAAGTGAGACAGTAAACGCTGTGTGATGCGAGACAATTTTTGGAAGAGATTCCAACAATAAAGTGAAATTGAATTGAATTCCATATTTCTTTTTATAGCTACAATGAATGATATTGTCCAGTTTAAAGAATAGAGGAAATATTGGTCCATTCACGGCTGCTTTCAGCTCTGTGAAACTCTGATCTCTAGCTGTGATCATATACCTACAGTAAGACCAATCACCATCCAATAAGCTGCTTATTCAGCTCGACTCACTCACTGAGTGCTCTATTATTTCTCTCAAAGATGTATTTCTTCCCTGCTAACCTTCAAAAATGACACACAATTGCTTCAAAACTACAGTTCTATGTAGTTCTGCAAACACTGGACTAAAGTTTGCTGGTCCAACTCCTTCATAGTAGGCTATAAGGTAAAGAAGAAAAAACATTCATACACACACAAATATGGTACACTTATCATTGTGTGGACTTTCAATGGGTGTGTTGCATGGTTTTTATACTGAGCTAATTATATTGTATATCCCCTATCCCTAACCTCTCCCCTAAACATAACCCTCACAGAAAACTTTCTGCATTTTTACATTTTTAATAAAATATGTGTTACACTTTATTATACACAACTTTAGACATTCCACCGTATTAGTAGACTGTTTGGTTAGGGTTCGGGTTAGTAGAATAAGTTGACTCGTACTTGCAAAGTTTCTTAGAGTCAGTAGAATGTCTGTTTGGGGACGTCAAAAAGTGTTAGCAGATACTAAGCAGACAATCTAACACTCTAATAACTGGTAGTTGTACTTGTAGATGCAAAGTTACTTATAGTTAGTAGAATGTCTAAAGTGGACTATTGAAATAAAGTGTTACCAAAATATTTAATGTTTATTTAGAGATTAAGCCAGTACACACATACATTTATTCTTAAAGTAGTGGTGAAACAGAAGATCTTCTTTTTTCCCATATTGTGACGTACATCAGAGTGAAACATATCACTAGAGAGGTCTGTCGTTTCACTGGAAGGCCGAGTTATGAGATATTTTGGTTAAAAATTGCAAGGTGAAAACTAATAAATAAAAAAAGCATATGCATGGATGAATCCTTCACAAAAAGACAAAATGCATTTAGAAAATATAATTTTGATTTCATGCCTACTTAAATTGACAATTTAATTTTAATTATTTTTTTTAATATTATTATTATTTTACTTCACTGGGATCTTGACATGGCTATACAAATATGTGCTGCTGAAATGCAGTTTTAGATGTTTATAGGGTTTCTAAGTAACATTATGCATTGGAGCCAACACCAAGGAATGGCTTTCTTATGGATTTCTGGACAGAAGTGACAAATCTTAAAGGGTGTCTGCAAATTGAAGATATGTAACTGGAATATCACAATGATCCTTAAGACAAATGGAATAGAGCATCATTTGCACATGGCCTAAAGCGAGCATTTTGTGCTTGACGCAAGAGAAATAAGCCAAGATATATTCAAACATATGTGTGACTTTAATAGTAAAGTCATTGCCAACATCTAAAAGCAACACATGCTTTTGCTAACTGCAGTGGTAACAGCAAATGTGTTCAGCAATCAGATGAAAACTTCACTTTTGGCAAGGTCTTATATATAGATTAATAGTAATGCCAAGGCATATTTTATTGGAACAAATACAATCTGAATGAAAATATGAGAAATGTGCAACAATGAGTTTAAAAATAAAAATGCTGTTCCAGGGCTGAACTTAAGTTCTGGAAAATCTTCAGTGGCAGCAAATCAATCCATTAACATAACAGTGGCATTGAGCTACAGTCAGTCAAACATTTTCCCTGCCACAACACACTGCTCTCATATCAGCTTTCAATCAAACACAGGCACATCTTTGCCAAGATACGCCAAAGGAAATGTTCTCATAACTATTGGGTAAAAGTGTTTCACCTTCCAGGCTTTTTTCACACATTTGGGCTACTGTGTACACAGCTAAAATGCCAACAACACCACTAGACAAGAGCGAGGCACAAACTAACACTTTTTGATTTTCTCAAGTTTGTGTAAATGACCTTGGGATTCAAATAATTTTTATTTTCTTTCACATTCATTTTATATATGCCTGATGCAAATATTTAGCCTTGTTTCATGAATACAGCATAAACATTTTCGCTATCTTCCCAGAAAGAGAGGAAGTGAAATGTGGGGTGTATAGGACTTAAAATCCCTTTACAAACAAAACAAAAAAACAAGATAAACTAAAACGTGTCAATAAAAGCCACTCATTAACTTAAAAAAAAATAAGGACAGTTTTATCTTCAGTGTGAAATTTGACTTGGTGAAAACTTGGCACACCTATCTTAACACATTATTTATTATTTCTCTAGACAACAAGCAAATAAATGAAGGTTCGATTTAACTACTTTAACTACTACTTTAGAGATAGACTATGATAAAAATATCATATACATCTGTTGTATAACAATCACAATTGACTATCACAAATGCCATTTTAAAGGAAGACCATGGCTGTTTTCAAAAGCTTAAAAACACTACCATCGGAGGATGCATTCCAAGGTAGGAAGGCATCAAGGCACATCTAAATCCAATGTTAGCCTCCCTTCCTCTCTCCTGGGATGCCTTCATCTGATCGATTTTTGAAAACAGCATAGATAATATCCTTCGCTGCCTTTGATATCCTACACTCCTGTGCATTCCATTCTGTGACTGCTAAAGGCCCCCTAAAATCAAAATGTACGTTTTTTAGCTTTTAGTATAAATATCTTAGCTTTAAGGTTATGAATAAAATGGTGTGTTCCAAATCAGTGATAAAATTCACATTCAGGAGATATAAGCATTCAAAACTTAGTTTCTCACTTCCGCTAAAATGGATCAGGGATTATGACATCACCGCGAACTTCAGTTTCTCATCACATCTTCTGTCCAATCAAATGCTCTATAGGATGTAAAGCGTAGCGCCCCCTATGCTACAAATACCACCTGGCTAAAGCGACCGTTGACACGTCACGGTATGGGCTGGAGATGTGTGTTCGGTTGCTCAAACACTTTGAGTTTTATTATGTTTTCCAACTGTATGTTGGTTAAGAATGAAATGGCTAGAATTTATTCACACCTCTACTATTGAATCCAACGTATCATCAGCGCTCAGATTCGCTTCCATGGAGCTGTCAAGTATGACTCGCAATCTGTGAGGTAAACTAAACGCTATTGGCTATTTGAAAATGGGGAGGAGGAGCCATGGGGAGCCATTCAATATGGGGAGCCATTCAATATGTCCCGCCTTAGCTTCCTGTTTCAGTGGAAATTACGTCAACGCATCATACAAAGCTGCGCGTTCCAAGGCACTTTATTGGGCCTTTAAGGTCCTTTAAGGAAAGTTGCAGTTGTTGGTCAGTTTGTGTGTAAATGAACATTTTTGTCCAACATTTTCCATTTTTGATGTCTTTTCTAACAAGAAATTAATTTCTATTTTCAAAGCTTATTTTGTTGTAGATCATTACACCATTACGCTGCCTCAGAAGTCTGTCCAAAATCAGTTTTGTGAGGTACCTTCATGCGCAAACACTGACTGCAAAGTCATTGCCTGATAGGGCAGTGGGGCATGAAAAAGTCAGCTACCTATGCTTTCAGATGTGGGCAAATTATTCTTTGACACTTTCTAGTTGTCAAAGTGCTTGGTTAATGTGATGAACTACACCTATGGTTACTCTCCGAAGACACCTGTGTGAATTTGAAATGAACTGACAATCTATACTACATACATCTTGCCTATGGTACAGAGTGAGCCAGGGCAGCACATATAAAAATAGATGCATGACACCCTGAGTCTCACAACTAAAGCAGTAGATCAGATCCATCATGCCCTTATGAAGACTGATGAGCTGTCTGTGAAACTTTGAGATGTTGTAAGGTAGAACATGTCTGTCTTGGAGCTCAAAAAGGCATGAAAATGACAGAAGCCAGATACTGTCTGGCCTTTCTAACAAAACGAGCAACGAGACAAGAAGGCAAACTGTGAGAAGTGACCAAGAGACCAGCTATTACACAAATAGAATTTGAGCAATTGGCTGCAACAGAAGAAACTGCCCAGGCATCAGCCATCTTTAAACACTTCACAGATTTGCCTCTGGGAAAGTGGCTGGGGAAAAAAATCAGCATTGAGTCACATCAGGCTTTACTTGAAGTCATGTGACCAAGCTAAAAACTTTCTGATGAAAAGATTGTGGCCTAAAGAGACAAAAGTTAAGGTATTTGGCCTGAAAGTAAAGCGCTATGTTTGGCACAGGGCAGGTAGCACCATTCCTTCTCGAGCGTTGGGAATGACAGCATTATGTTCTGCCATTTCTTTTCAGCAAGAGGAAATGGAAAGCTTGTTTGGCATCGACAGAAAGTCTTTTACAAGAAAACACCTTGAGGAAAACATGTTTCAATCAGTCAGAAATCTGCATGATGGGTGAACATTTATTGTCAACAAATGATTGCAAGAGACTATGTACAAAGTATTGACTGGGAAATAAATGACAATTATAAATGATTTTATTAAATTGTTTTAATTTAAATTAAATTAAATATGTATTAGTAGTAATAGTATTTTTTATTTATTTTGTACTATTTTTTAGTGATCATTTGAGACCATAGTAATAATATTATATAATATTTGTGTACATATACCAACCCGATCTCACGGCAATTCGTATGAATTTTATGAGGTGGCTAATTCGTACAAATTCATACAACCTCACTCGTACAAATTCGATTCGTATTTTACGAGTTGCCGAATTCGTATGAATTCGTACGAATGACCTACCCCTGACCCCGCCCCTAAACTTACCCTTCAAGTGGGTTTAGACAAATCGTACGAATTCGTAAAAGGTGGCTATAATCGTATGAATTCGTATAACCTCACTCGTACGAATTTGTCGTGAGAATTCACCAATTGGTCGTGAGATAGCGTTGACATACACATTCAGCTTACAGTAATGTATTATTATTATTATTATTATTATTAATTTGAGACCATAGTGATATTATCATATAAAATGTATATATGTACATTTGATATACATTTATAAATATAATATATTGTGTTTTTCAGGGAAAAATGGCAGATGAATACTTTCTGAAGACACAAACACATTCACCCTTCAGTGTATTTATACCAAAACTCTGTTTATGAGACTATAAGGCATTGATTTTTATTTTTATTTTATACCCACATACACACACATCATTGTTTGGTAAGAAACAGTCATTGTTCAGCCACAGAAACATGGCTTTGTCACCTAAATGAAGCTTTTCTTTTGGAGCTCTGAAGAGACTGACAGGATAATTGTTTTACAAAACAGCTTAAATACCAGATGATCCAGTGGTCGTATGTTGGCAGTCTAGAGAACATGAACACTGTTCTGATTAAGTTCTGGCTGAAGGCCTATGACCTCTATTTACCAGAATAGGCAAATCATTATATGACTGTATCAAAGTTTTATTGTACTCTTAAAGTACTCTGTATCAGAGTCTGGTAATTATATAATAACAAGAATTATATTTGTGAGCATGTCAGTGCTGACAAGTATTTGGTAGCATAACAGCTTTGCTCATCAAATTCTGCAGACATATTAGGAGACATTTTTTCCCCTTATGGCAAGGCTAAACCACAACATTTTAATCCTAATCCTAACATGCTTGATTACAGGGGCCTAAGGTACCTATAAGTGCCTCATGTTCATGCGAGATTAAATCCTCCTGTTTTTATACTGGTGGAGTTTTTGTTTTATTAGAAAGACACTTGCTGACTGTAATTAGCTAACCTACACCTTTAGTTCAACCATCTGTTTGTTGATAGGGCTGACAATAAGTGATGTAACCTAATGTTAGAAAGGATTTATAGATTGATCTCAGCGAAAGCAAGTGAAACTAGCCTAATTTCCCATTGTTATTTGGCATGTCACATGTTAATCAGTTTTTAACTGTCTTAAAGATGCTATTTAATGTCTCTAGTAATTCTGTGACTGATGCATCGTTAAATCAAGAAGCAACCTTTTCATTAGCGTGTGATTAATAGCGAGCTCTATTAATTGTCCTCTAAAGGTCCCATGGCATTAAATTTTCACTTTATGAGGTTTTTTTTACATTAATATGAGTTCCCTAGCCTGCCAATGGTCCCCCAGTGGCTAGAAATGGAGATAGGTGTAAACCAAGCCCTGGGTATCCTGCTCTGCCTTTGAGAAAATGAAAGCTCAGATGGGCCAATCTGGAATCTTCACTATATGTCGTTATACGGGGAAAGGTTACCCCCCACTTTCTCTGTTTTTCCCCGCCCAGAGAATTTGGCCCGCCCATGAGAAAATGAGCTACGACCGTGCAAGCGCGAAATTGTTTTTTCCTCGAGAGACATATACGTGGACATGGAGAACTTTGTCATTAAAAAATTAGCAGAGTCTTCTCTATACTACAAAGATTACTGATATAGATGCTAATACAGCTTTAGAACGATAGCAAATCAGCAACATGAAAAGCCAACAATGTAGGCTAGCATTAGCTACATGATAATAACTTCAACAGCATACATAAACAAACCAACTAAAGTACTGTATCCAGACACAATATTTTAAACTAACCATTCGGAGACGTCCTGCTGTATCCGCTGAGTTGCAACTTTTTCAGGAGCTTCTCCATCCGGATCAGATTCTGGGTCAAACTGGAAAGCTTGAATGACTGCGTGTCTATGAGGGATACATGCACTGTAAACAAACATTAGCGCATGGTACCATGTCCGCAAGTTGGTCAAGGCCACACCCCCACCCTCCACCTTGCCCCGCCTCTCTCCTTCTCATTAGCATTTAAAGCTATTAATTGCAATAGCGTCTGGCTGCAGACATGCACTTGCACTCTCAGACTTGCACTCTCAGACCTGCAGGCTCAGACACCAGCGCTTCCTCTTCCTGTGACATCACTTGCAGTCGACACAAATTAACTGGAAATATGTTTCCAGCAGTTCATTCGTATTGTATTGACGCTGTTAAAGCACTTGCGTGATATAACACCACCGAAATTTCCCTCCAAAAGTTAGTTAAAGTTGGCATTATACCTTATATTGTTATCATATACTGTTGTGTACCAACATTAACACAACATTTCCCCAAAATCATGTTTAATCGGAGATACGAGATTTATGACTTGGGAGCAGGGAGATACAAGGTTATGCTGTCATTGATTAGAATGGAACGGACACAGACGTCGCTGTCTAATAGGTGGAAATTAGCCTAATCTGCATGCAAACTTACCTTCGTGGCTCATGGGCTTCCTTCTGCACCGAAGCATTACAGCTATCAATTTTTAACAAAACAGGCCTACTCAAATGTATCTAACCTAACTATTTTCCGGAGTTATCCAAAGATAGGCTTACTTGGCGCCAGTAAGTTAACTTAGACAGCCCTTATTTCTCCCATAAATAAAACCTTGCTACTTGGGGTATTTTACATGCACAGTGCCAACTTCGAGTCAGTAAAATAATAATAAAAACAATAATTTAATGCTGGTATCCAAAACATTTAATTCAATTCAAGTATTATATTACCGTAAAACTTCAAATAATAGCCGAGTCCCAAATAGACGCCTGTCTCTTTTACACGCCTGGTGTGTCTACAGGTTTGGATAAATAAAGGCCGGTCTCTAATAGAGGCCTGGTCTGTTTTTTAGTTTCGGGTTGTATTTAATCTTCTAAAACACGTCAGATCGTCTGTTTAAGCCAGTTCTATGGTGCAGATTGCGCACGCAAGAGAGCCCTGCGCATCTGGGCGGGAGCTGTTAGCGCAAACAAGGCAGGCAGAGAGAGTTAGTGCCGCGTCGCGTCTATGACAACGACGATCTTTGATATCATTAATCTATAATTTGTTCCCTGGCAAATCGTTTTGGCTGAGGGCAAAGTTTTAGTTTCATAACTTTATATAACGTTAAATTATTTAGGCTATTTATCTTTAACGTTGTAGCCTGCTGACTTATGTTTGACTGAATCGTTTAATTACTTTATTTCTTGACTTGTATGGCTACTTATACTTTCATAATTGCTATTATTGATCAATAAAACTGAAATTTAACAAAAAGAGACAGGGTTGTGTCATTTTATTTTATATAGCCTATGTAAGAATATATATATATATATATATATATATATATATATATATATATATATATATATATATAATGATAACACCAACATGGCATGTATTTTTTTCATATATGGGATGGGAAGTATTTCAGAGTATCACTGACAAAGGCTCAAAAGAGACCATGACTTTCTAAAAGATCTTTTAAATACAGATTGTTTGTGTTTTTGTTTTACTTTTAGGACTGGAGAACATCTGGCAATGAGATGTCACAACTTTTTTCTGTTTGTTAAATGCTTAGTTAGGGTTGGGATCTCTGCAAAGGAATACCTTCTCACAACATAGCGACACTTTATAGTTAACTTAATGAATTACTAACGTAATGATAGCAGTAACACCAAAACGTACTTTGCAAGATTAATCGCTGTTTTATATGGATTAACCCTTTCATGCATAGTGGTCACTACAGTGGACAGCTATAAAAAAAAATCTTAAATTTGCACGGGTTTTGATGGCATAGTTGCACATCATCCTCTTCAGTGGACCCACCCTGGTGCATCATAAATTTAAACCAAGTGGCAAGCCGTTGTGTTTCAATTTTTTTTTTTTTTCCAAACCAAGATGGCAAATGGTCAGTCAGAAATGCCAAGTTGCTCTGGAATATCCACCCATTCCTTCTGTCCTAGGAGACTCTTGTAGGTAAAACAAATATTGCAGCATCAAGCAATATCTAATGAGTCCTATCACAGTTGGGTCATTATATGTAAACGTGCCATTTTGTGTCTCTTAGGGGAAAAAAAGCTCTGTAAATCTTAATAAACCATAAAACAAATAAAATATTTTATAATTTAGTTTCCATAATATAATAATATAAGAATAAATTAATTTCTGTTTCTTTTGTTTTTAAAGGATTTTAATCACATTTTTGTGCAAAGCATCTTGCAGAAATGTTGAAACTGGCATGTCCCTCAGTATGATTTTTCTACTTCTGCTTGCATCATCTGCCTTTGATGGTAGAAGACAAGTGTTCGCTTCTTTTCTTTGAGTTTATGTAATATCTGAAAGACAGAGACATGCTCATTGTGTCAGCCCTGTTACCAGAAAAGCATACGTTAAAAAGTTATTTGTACATATTTAAAAAGGGATCTCCATATCTCAGCTCAGGAGAGGTGTAGAGAGGCAGGACTTGCACTCCTCTCTACGCCTCATCGCCGTAGTATCAGAATGTATCAGAATCCAAGGTTTCAAGAAGATCCGAGAAACTTTATTTTTGAATTCATTATGTATTGTATTGTGTAATTTAATTAAATTTTTATATAAGTTTTGGTTTTCTCATTTTATTACATTAAATGTTATTGTGTTGTATGATGTTCTGTATTAAGAATTAATTATGACATAAATCATATGCATTAGTACACAAATGACATGCTTGTAATAAAAAAGCATTTTATGCCCCATTGCTTAATAACAAATAACTTTGTCACAAAACATACTTTAAAAATGTTATTTCTTTCAAATAAAAGATTATTATATGAATTAAGGGGTTTGATTAATTACATTAAAAATTGTGATTCCATAATTTTATTATACTGTTCTTTAGTCAAGGCTAGATTTTATATTTAATATTTATAACCCACAACACATAGCTAGCATTCTGTAATTTATTTAAATGTCTAAACTGTTCATACGAAAAATAGTAATATACACAAATAAGCATTATTTTAAGAATATTTTAATAAATAAAAGTGTAAAAAATAATTACATAATTATAATTGCATTACGAATGGCTGTGAATACGGTAAGGCAGTATCAGTGCAGTTAAAGCTCATAGCACGATCATCGGATAACGTTAGCTGTATGCTATGCTATTATCTAAGCTAACTAAAAAACACACGAACAACGAGAAATGTTTAATTTCACAATCTATAGCTTCGGTTAAATACTAGTATATGAAACGTATAATTTAAAATACATTAAATACATTAATGACTCGTTATAACGTAGTACAAACATCTTCTATGATAAAATGATTTTGTATGATTTGTAACCAGGCACTAAAGCGATTACCCATAAAACGGGCTTTGAGCCAATCGGATTGCTTGGGTCCTACGCCCGGACCCAATACACCGAGTAACCATATTATTCACCACACCGGCGGCGAAAGCGTCAAAGTGGCCGGAAGCCATTCATTTTCAATGAGAGCCGGCGGCGACCTCCGGCGAGGGCGGCGAGAAGAGTTGAAATCAAGTCAACTTTATGGTAATAAGCTATGACGCGGTTCGGCGGCAACCAGCGGCAACCAATGCAACCAGCGGCAACCATGTAGAAGTAGGATACAAGAGAACACAATCCTGTAAACTTTGGTTCCGACCGCATTAGTTCCTAAGCAAAATGGAGGAAAAATTAATAATTTCTGTTGCGGGTTTCCCGTTATTGTACGACTTGTCATCCATAGTGTTGTCAGTTTGATTAGAAAAAGCCGCGCAACACTATTTATAGGCAACATTTTCGCGCTAGAACTTCTTTGAACTAAAAACGCTTGTTTTTTCAGCGGGAATGCAATTCATTTGCTCAAAATAATAATGATTTTGACCAATTGCAGCTACGGTTTTTGCGGCCCCTTTAAATAAAGTTTTTTTTTTAAAATCACGCATTCTAATCTAATCTACGTCAGAGCGTCCCCGAATCTTTCTACGGCGTCGGTGGCAGGGCGGCGAGAGCGAATTTTGCCGATCTCGCCGGCGGCGGTGTGAACGTACAGTGAGAGTGCAAGTGCATGTCTGCAACCAGACCCTTCTCGCTCATTGTGGGACTGGCTCGTAGTGGCTGTAATTCTGCACCAAGGCTGAATTTCAGGAAGAGACTTCAGATACAGTATTAGGGGACCACCAAGCCCTATATAAAAGCATCCAAAAAGCAGCATGTCATAGGACCTTTAAATTAGAGGCAATTAGAATGGGCTTTAAACATTAAAGAAAATTACATTAAAGAGCACGTCTTGTGTAATGTGAAAATATGTACTATTAATGACAGTAATACATTTTATTTAATAATCAGTGAATTAATCAAATTTATTTAATATTCACTCAAAATATAGGCCTATATAAGCATCTAAATTGCACTGTAAGGAAGTAATCAACTTTTTAATGATATAATTATGTTTCTACTCTAATTTGTTGCTGAAATATAAACATTTTAACAGTGGCTGTAATAAAACTTGTTCTCATGACAGCTTTATTTAAACATATTAAATAATAAAGACATGTTTTTCTTTCAAAATACCTTCTGATGCTCATTCATGTTTACTTTGTGCTCTGCACTGCCACTTGAACTGAGGAGGCTACAGCAAAAAAGATTTAGAATTTTGTTATATAATTGACAAAATATGATATATCAGACATTGTTTTATAATATAGATATGATGTAAGATGAACCCAGGCCTAGCATCCACACAGCTGACATGTTAACCTGTTGTAACACATCCACATTATGTGCAGGAAATGGGTTTGGGTTATGGACACTGACACAGTAAAAATGCACTATGGGAGAAGCACTAATTAAATGTCACAATTAAGGACAATACAACGAAAAGGCTACGTTCAAACTGTCAGTCCAAATCCGATTTTTGTGCATATCCGATTGAAATCCGATTAAATTTAGCTAGCGTGAACAGCCAGAAATCACATGAAATGCGATTTTTAAAAATCTGTTTCGAGCTACATTCATAAGTGGTTTGAAATCCTATTCAAATTGTAATTCTGTAAATCCGTTTCAGTCTGACTGCTCTGATCGGATTTCGAGTGGTTTATGTGACTTTCTCACGCCACGTAAAATGTAAACGTCAGACGTAAACGTTGTTATTATAGGAAATATGCTGAAAGTCGCTGCAGAAATAACGTTGTGTTGTTGCAAAGTGTCGGACAAGCAGAAAATGACAATATAACGGAGACATGTTTTGAAACCTGTGGTGGAGACAACACCACGGAATAAAACCACACATACCAGCCTCCTACGTTTCTGCTGCTGCCTCAGAAGACGCTGTAGTTCTGCGAGGGCGGCTATATTGTAATGTTGTAAATAAAATAACATCTGTATTGCAAACCCTTCCATGTTGTTGTTGTAGTTGTTTTTGGCGAATACCTGCCAACGCAAAGTCATTGCCGTAGAATCCAATGCAGATATTCCAGAAAATGGAAGAGCTGCATGTACACTCAAATCAGATCTGAACAGTTGGGATACACAGTGTGGACATCAATCATTTTAGATCAGATTCCAATCGGATACACAAATAATAGGATTTGGACTGACAGTCTGAACGTAGCCTTAATTCGATTTTTTTGTTTGGCTGTTCACATTATTTTTAAAAAGTGGCCAATATCAGATTCAAGAGTTAACAGACAAGGATCCTGAACTGACCCACATGAGCAAAAGAACAAAGGCTACGTTCAGACTGCAGGCAAATGTGGCCCAAATCCAATATGTGACTCAGATCTGTTTTTCTCATGACAGTGTGAACAGCACAAACCACATGGAATCTGATCTTTTCAACTCCAATTTGGGCCACTTCCATATGTGGTCCTAAATCAGATACAGGTAAAAAATTTTGCAATGTGACCTCAGTCTGAACAGTCAAGTCGGAATTCATGTGAATTTTTCATCACTCAAGATCAACATTCATCAAGATTCTGCGCTCATGGGAGTCAGAATTTACATACCCGAAATGATCAAGACAGTTGCAAAAGGTAGTCAGTGGAAGGACAGTGATGTGTCAGAACTCATAAGTAGGCTATTACATTGACAGCTCTACAAGCAAAACACAAGGCCTCGTATCATACATTTTTAAAAACTCTGCTTTCTTTTTTCACATTCTTGTCTTTGTTTTTTACATTGCCTGTGCGACCGGTCTTCGTTTAACTCTGCGTTGTGTTGGTAGATGAACAAGACTGGGCAACAGAAATTACTCAGGCCAGATTTTATTCTGCATGAATAAAAAGAAAGATCAGAACAAGCTCGAGTCTGTGGCCTTCTCTCACAATTCAGCCTGTCAGTGAAAGGCATTATTTTAGCCAACAGAGCTTGCACACTCATGCTTAATGAATTCTCTCCGAAATGTTATATCATTCACACAAACTTCATTCATGTTTGAATAAGATTAAAGTGCATTTTAGAACAAAATTACATGTTGTATTACAATAAACAAAACTCATATCAAACAGAGCATCAGTACAACTCACCTCTGGTTCAGTGTCATTGCAAACTGAAGGAGAGTTTGAATTTGGGCCACTTGCAGTCTGAACGTGACCTAAGACACTGGAAGTAAATAAGCATTTGTGCAACCACACACTCAAGTTAATTCATTTCAATATTTATTTACAGTAGCTGGGTGAGAATAAACAGAAAGATCCCCCAGTCTTGTTTGTTCATCATCACAGATGACACACACATCAGTGCTTTAGAGTCCAAATAAGGTCAGTGCACTGAAGTCCGGTGACCCCCCTTTATATTTACATGCTGTGAATCACAACAGGCTGCTGAGGCAAGTGAATGTTGAATAGTTTTTCAACATCATCCATTCTTTCAAAATTACAAAAAGAACTGTTGATGGAATCCTTAAGGAATCGTTATGTGGAACGAGAAACAGAATGGATACATTCCGATTCCTATTGATACTGACAGAGTGCTAATTAAGGGGTATTTGGTATGGTCTGCCCCCCTAATCATGGCTTAAACACCCCCTGGGGAAGTTCTTAAAAAGTATACTTTCAATTTACATTTACATTTCTATGTACAAATTCATACTTCAACAGTGTTTTCTTATTTTTCCAGTTATAAAATTACAGGGTGTGTGCTAACTTCTAATCGATGAATTTGAGAAGCTACTTTAATATGTTCGGTAGAGGAAACTCGTAGAAAAACAGAAAAACAGATCGTAGAAAAACAGAAACGGACCCAAATGTATTCAAGGGTCTTGACCTTCTCACCCCTGTGTGCTGTTTGTCATCCTGTGGTCAGCTGTGTGAGAGTAAGGTCACTCCAGCGGTCATTGACTGTTTGTTCTAGAGCAGGAAGTGAGGTCAGATTGCGCCTGTTCGCATAAACTCAATAATGTCAATATATTCTAAAGAGTTAAAGTCTGGCGTGATTGTCACATTATGCGTCTTTCCTGTGAGTCTATTAAATCAAATGCTGCATGCCCAAATCGTCCAGATACACATTCAATACACGTCAATTTAAAAACAGCATCATTCATGCCAAAAAAATAAAATAAAAAATAGACCACTTGTCATTACTCAAATACAAGAAACTGTGTCTGAATCATGTAGCTTTAGTTAATGGTCAAGTTATTTAAAAAAAATGCATAATCTGTGAAACGTATAGGTTATTTATATATTTATTTTTACTATTTTTAATCTGAGAACCACTGTTCATTTTATGTATGGAAGCCATCCTCCTTATCGTAAAATGGTCTTAATAACAATATAATTTTAAAAATAATGAAAATAAAAAATAAATACAATTTAAAAAATAAATAGTTAATATAGTTAATAAAAATGTATACTTCTACTGTTTGCATTATTTTGTGGAAATAAATTATTATTAATATTTTTTATAATTTTTCTATGAAGTTGGCTACAAATCTGTTGTATTAATATATTTGATCTTTATAGTTCAGCTCCTGAGCCATTTTCTCAATGTTGATTCAATCCAACAGCACTTTATCTTAGCAACACGGCTGACTGTTATTGTATGATTAGCCTGATTCTCGTCTACATGTTTACAGTAAAGGAACCTTCTCTCTCACGTTTGTTCTGCAGTTCAACCTCTGTATTGGTAACATGAAGATTCTGTGTAATAAACACAAGACGAGAAAGACAATAGTGAGATTTATTTTTCAGTCCACTGCTATGTTTTTTTCATGTTTATCTTATCAGCCGAGGGAGGATTTGTGAGCACTCAGACAGGTTGTAGCTATGTGTGATGAGGAGGAGTCTCTATCCCCTGGACATGTTGAATTGTCTTCAACCCAGCATGCAGTGGCAAAGTCAAACGCTTTATCTCCTGGCAAAACCACCCCCTACCCTCCTTCTGCCCGGGGCATTAGCGGATGACCTTCTGACCCAGCACTTTAGCCAATCAGAACTCAGATGACAGACAAAACTCTCATCTGTAATTGGAAAAGGGTGCTCCTATCTTTCAATTATAAATAGATTAAAATGATTTAAAAATACATTTTCAATCATAATTAAATTAAAATAACTTCAATTAAATTACATTTTAAAATAGGTAATAACATGCTGTTCTTTCAGTCATTTTGGCATATTCTTTCCAAAAGTTTGCTGAGAGATTAGCAGTGATTTCAAAATGGGAAAATAAAATTGCATTTTCCGAAGTTGTAATTCAGTGCACCTGCTCCCCTGTTTAATATAAAAATACCCAGAAATGATAACTGCTTACCAAATGTGGTCGAATAATAAGCATGCTAATCAGTTATACCTAAGTTCAGCTGTTGGTGTAAATAAATGTTTGTAACCATAGTAACACGGTTGCGTATTAAATTATGTTCCAGTGATGTTTGCTCTGCACTGCAGAGCCATAAAGTCTTTTATACAGGGGTCTGACACATCTGTAATGTCCTGTTCTCCTCTCCTGTCCTCATTCCCTGTCTTCTACTAACCTGTGTCAGCTGGCGTTATCATTCTACTTAATGGCTCTACTAAAATTCACCCAAAAATAGAAATTCATATTTTACTCACCCTCATGTCGTTCCACACCCGACTTACTTTCTTCCATGAAACAAAAAAGATATTTTGCAGAATGTTGCTCAATTGCATATACTGTATGATTGAAATTGAATAATTCTGACATATACACATATTGTAATGGTTCTGTTCTGTATAGTTCTGTTTTATTGTTATTGTGTTCTGTTTTGCCTGTTATTGTTAATTGACATAGTTTCCTGGTATGTGCCAGTTTGTTTGTATAGTAACTGATTACTTTCACCTGCGTTTCATTTAGCTCCCTTTGTTTACTTTCTTCAGTTGTCCATGTTGTCAATGTTATTGTGGTTGTTATATGCTGATACTAATGTTTATGATCTCCTGCGGTTTCCTAGTATTGATTTATGATTAAATACTGTCTTTTGAATTCTACTAATTCGTCGTGCGATTACAGTATAATACACACACAAACACACAAATATTAAAATATTATTTAATGCCTATGTCAATGCCTATGGGGAAAAATCAGCAGATGTTGGCTTAAAATTTTATAAAACCATTTTTTTAGACTTGTGGAGCTATGTGAAGTAAAACTATTTACTTTGTATGGATAAGAGCAGCTAAGACATCATGCAAAATAACTCCTTTGCACTCCTTGGAAAAAATAAAACCACACAGGTTTGGAATGGTCTAAATGATGACAGAATATTTAATTTTTTGGTGTGTGATCTTTGCCCATAATATGAATCCTATGTAAATCGTAAAAAAAAAAAAAAAAAAAGACTTAATATGTTTCTGTATGGATTAAAGTGTTGGTAAATTACCACTGCATTTTCTTTAAGGACCACTGAGTCATCATCGAAGTGGTGGATTGTGGGTAAATGTGAGTGAGTTTGATTGATCACTGTCCTGGTGGTATTTTAAAGCTGTTCCTCAGAGACCAGCTATGGGATTACTGCCCTGCAGCTGTGGGACTATCAAATCACCTACATGCGCACACACACACACACACACACACACACACACACACACACACACACAATTTATGATAGTTACTTCTGACCTCTGCGCTGTCTTCTCTCAGCCTGAGGTGGCGGAAGTGCCATGCTTATTTACCCTGAGACAGATCACTCACGCTAACTGATGATGCATCACGTGTGTGTGTGTGTGTGTGTGTGTGTGTGTGTGTGTGTGTGTGTGTGTGTGTGTGTGTGTGTGTGTGTGTGTGTGTGTGTGTGTTTGTGTATGTTCACCAGAGAGACTTTTAAAGGAAGAGCAAGAGGAAGACCAACTGGGTGGTCTACCACATCAATCTGACTGCAGCACATTTTAACCTTTTCTACATTTAAACACAGACTAACAAATGAAGGCCATGACAGTTGCATCTCTCTTTATCTCTGTCCCCTGAATAATAAAATGGTCTGGTGTCTCTTGACTTCTCATGCTGATTCAGCTGTGTAGGACATAGTGACTCAGACTCTAGATTACAAAATATTTACAGAGGAGGAAGGTCGGGTCAAGTGCGGAACATCTAAGCTCAGGCATGTCTTAGACTAGTGAGCACAGCAGGCCTGCAAGTATTCAATGTGTATTTGGAAATAATGCGACTTGCTATAATTCAATGAATCATCATAAGCTAAGGAGATGATATGGTTTATGATACCATTCCAACTTCTCTGTGATCAGCTACACCCATTATAGGTACATAAAATCAAGCATAGAGCCATGCAATCTCTTTAGGCAAACATTTTCTCTAGAATGGAGTGTGCCAAAAGAGCTCAGTGGTTTTGAGTGTGGCAATAGAGGACTTCAAAATGATCTACTGAGTCTGGGGTGGAAGAACAGTTAGTATGTGTACGTTAATCTTACACAAATACATTTGTATGTAAGCTGAAACATACATCTAAAACATAAAAGCATTTGCATATGCACTGCTTTAGAAATGTGAAAATCTTTATAAATCATTATAAATGATAAATAGCCTATATATTTTACAAATAGATTACTTCTATAGTCTTACTACTTTAGATATTTTTCAGTTCCTCTACTCTAAACTCCTTATCAATATTAAAAAAATATAGGCTAAAAGGAAGATAAATGTACAGCAAGAATACATTTTTTACAGTATAAATAACTCCATGTTTGCAAGTTATTTAAAATCGTGGATATTTTTATGCAGATTCCACAGTTTCCATATTGTCACAATTATATTCAGTTTAGTTTGGTTTTCTGTCATTGTGTTCATCTCCTGCATATTTGATGTGTTGCTATGGTTTCTGATTTAATTGGATTATCCTGTTCACCTCGTTAACCTGTGTATTTAAGTTCCTGTGTTTGAATCTTCATTTGTCCAGTATCGTCAGTTACATGGTCGTACTACTTTGCCTTCCTGCGTTTATCTGAGTTTGTTCTTTGAATCTTTACTGTTAAAGACTAATTAGTATGTTGATCTTTATCGTCGTGCTTTGGACTTCCATGAGTGTGACACATATACTTAAATATTACAAAATTAATATTAATGGGAACAGTGGTCTGAATCTTGTTAAATAATTAGAAAGTAGTATGCCCTTTAATCTGAGTTAATTGAAAGATTAAAATTAATTTTGATGCCATTAATTATGCTTTGCCCTTTCTTATCAATATTTAGGTTCAATAAAACAAGGGAGAAAATTCCTTACTCAAACAATAATCCTCATGTGAGGGTGAAGTGCTTTGCCCCCAGACCCTCTTTGTATGCAAACGTTTGTGGAATTACTGTAGGAAATAAAATACAAAAAATACTTAAGCTTTCCCTGTCACCCATGTCAATAAACTCTTATAAGATTCAGTTTTTGACCTTCATGGTATAATAATTTTGTACATATGATTATAATACATTGATTTTATGTTTTTGAAAGAAATCTCTTATGCCAAGGCTGCATATATTTGATAAAGAATACACAGTAACATTCTGAAATATTATTACAATTTAAAATAACATTTCTATTTTAATACATTTCAAAATGTAATTTATTTATTTATGTAATTTATTGCATGAGAACTGTGACTTGTTTAATAATGTGGAACAACCTCTTTAGGTTTTCCATTTCCCTAAGAAGACCTGGAAAACTATTTAACAAACCTGTCTGAGATTGATACCAGTTATCTAAAAAATATATGAGAAATAAAACAAACAAACACTTTCTTTGAAAGTGAAAAACTAAGATCTGAATGTTTATTGGATTAAAATCCTACTGAAATGTACCTTGCATAATACTTTGCAGCACAGTGTACAGTATATATGCAGTCTAAAAAACACTGGGTTGTTTCAATTGGGTCAGAAAATCTAACCGTTGGGTTTAAATTTGAATTTAATACAATGTGATGGAAAAGTTGAATTTTCAGCAGCCATTACAGTTTTCTGTCATCACATTTTCTTCAGGATTCTTTGATAAAAAGAAAGTTCAAAAGAAATATTTTGTAACAATGTAAAAGTATTTAGTTTTAATTAATGTAAATTGATGAATAAAAGTATTAATTTCTTTCTTTCAAAAAAATAAATAAATAAAATCTTACTGAAACCAAACTTTCAACAATAGAGTACAAACTGTCAAAACTTAAGTTACACAATACTAACTTCTTGATTATTAAACTGTTGAATAAAAGCAGTATCACACTGGAGTGATGTTCTATTGAATATCTGTGATTATGCGGTACAACAGTACTCTTGTTTGTGTGTTATGATACTACTTAATTACCCCAAAAATTGATCAGTAATAGATAAATCTTTGAATAAAAAATAAAAAAAAACCTATGTGCTAGGCAGAGAGGATGAGACCAGACAAGGCTGCATCAGAATTATACTGGTATTTCTCAATTATTGTTCAATACCAGGCAAAGTTAACGCATACGTCTCTCTGACGGTGCAGTTGTTTAGAGGTGCTGGCAGCCAATTCCAATTGTAATCTCTGGGAGTAGACTGTGGAGGAAAGACCAGTTCTGAGAAGGCGGTAGTTTTAATTCCAGATTGTTATCAGTTCTGCTGGAACTGGATCATAATAGCCTGCTTTCTCTCGCACACAGAAGACAAAGTGGCCTGAACGTTTAAGGGACGTAATCTAGATTGACCTTGCCCTGTAAATGGATGACCGGCAACAGCGGCAAATGAAGCTGTTTGTAGACGATGGGCCCAGGATGACTGGTCCATTTAGTATAGCAGTACAAAGCTTTATATCTATGTTTGATTTATTAGCTTCTTCATTTGTCTTCATGGGGTCAATGGCAATTATTGAAGACAAGACTACAGCAACCTTAATCATTTCCTGCCCCTGATATGCTGCACACACTGTATGGCAATGATAGAATATTCTGATCCTCAGATGGCACATATCATTACAATCCATTCATATTGTATACAAAACTGGAAGGCATTTTCACGATCTGGCAAACTGTGATCTGATTGGCTGGCACTTGTTTAGTACATTATATATTGTGATGTTTATATATATATATATATATATATATATATATATATATATATATATATATATATACATGTATATATATATGCTGTGTTATATGTCCAAATTATTATGCAAGTGACATTTCAGTTGAATTTAGTTCAATAAACAATCAGATATTAGTTTTTCAAAGAAAGTGTTTGTTTGTTTTATTTCTCATATCTTTTTAGATAACTGGTGTCAATCTCAGACAGGTTTGTTAAATAGTATGCCAGGTCTTCTTTGGGAAATGGAAAACCTACTTAAAGAGGTTGTTCCGCATTATTTAAGCAAGTCACAGTTCTCATGCAATATGTGGAGGAAGAAAGATCGTTCTGAAGATAAAAAGCATGAAATGGTGCAATATCTTGCAAACGACATGAAAACATCTAATATTTTGCAAAAACTGAATAAAGAATATTGAACAGATTTGTGAGTGATTTAAAACACAGAAGAACCCAGTCAGATAAAGGCTTATTAAGGAAAGCTTTGGTAACACTTTATTTTGATGGTCCCTTGAAATATTCTGTTGACTATAAGTTACTTTGCAACTACATCAACTAACTTTCATTAAAGGATTAGTAGACTGTCTGCTTAATATCTGCAAACTCTTTATTGTGATGCTCCCCAACAGACACTCTACGCACACAGCGCGATGATCCCGGCAAATTGCCGGGAAATTGCCAGAACGTCTTCTGTGTGAATGCAAACACGACCCGGGATTGATGCCAGGATCGATGCCGGGTTGGGGACCTAGTAACATTGCCGTGTTCAGTCCCGGTGTTGTGCCGAATTTCGACCCCCGCCAAATTATTACCCCCTTAGTATTGGTAGGTTTAGGATTAGTTGTGGGGGAGGGGTTAGGATTAGGGGAGGGGTTAGGATTAGGGGTGGGGTTAGGATTAGGCAATCACGCGCGTTGTGTGAACAAAAGCCGTAATAATGCCGTGTTGTAGTGATGATGCTGAAGCTGGGATCGTTTGCCAACTAGTGAAACGGTACGTAATGCGCAAGTTTATGATCGAATCAGAGAAAAAAATTGACAAGCTTGGTTTCTCGAGAGAGAAATCACAGCTCATAAGCAAACTTAAGACGCTGCTGAGACATTACAAGTCACATCGATGTCACGTGTCTTTACGGGATTTTTACAGGTTGTGTGTGAACGCACTCTGATTCCGGAAAATCACTGGCAGTGTGAATGAATCAAAATCAAACGAACCCGGGTCAAATCCCGGGTCACTTTATCCGTGTATTTTCCGGAATCCCTATGTGAAAGGGGCACTTTCACAACTTTTGAAGTACATATTTATTCTAACCTGACCCAACCAGTCTACTAATAGGCTACATGAGGCACAAGACATGTAGGTGCAACATTACTTATAGTTAACAGAATGTTTGAAAGGAACTATCAAAATAAAGTGATACCAAAGTTTCAGTCAAGCAAATTAATTACATTAAAAAAAAGCCACAGTTGAGCAGCAATCGGGTATTTAAAGCCGTTGGTGTCTCTGGAGTCCCATGAACCTTTCCATGCAGGCTGGCAGTTGAGCATAAAGTTGCATTTCAGCCACACCTAACCAAATCTCAAACAGAGAAACGTGTACAGTGGGTTTAGAAATACATGAAGACCCTGTGCTCTAAATCACTCACAAATCTTTTGACAGTTCAATGATCTTTTTTCAGATTTTGCAAAATATTAGTTGTTTTTATGCCTCTTGCAAGACATTGCACCATTTCATGCTTTTTATCTTCAGAAGGATCTTTCTTCCTCTCCATATTGCATGAGAACTGTGACTGTTTAATAATGTGGAACATTACAACCTCTTTAGGTTTTACATTTCCCTAAGAAGACCTGGCAAACTATTTAACAAACCTGTCTGAGATTGATACCAGTTATCTAAAAAAGATATGAGAAATAAAACAAACAAACACTTTCTTTGAAAGTGAAAAACTATCTGAATGTGTATTGGATTAAAATCCGAGTGAAATGTACCTTGCATAATACTTTGGAACACAGTGTACAGTATACACTGTAAAAAGTGAATAGTTGGATCAACTTAAAACAATTACTTCAATTGGTAACACCTAAAGAAATTAAGTTTTCTCAACTTAAATTATCACGTTTTATCGTGAAAAATCTGATGATTTAAGTTGAGAAAACTTCATTTATTTAGGTGTTACCAATTGAAGTAATTGTTTTAAGTTGATCAAACTGTTCACTTTTTACAGTGTATATGCAGTCTAAAAAATGCTGGGTTGTTTCAATTGGGTCAGAAAATCTAACCGTTGGGTTTCAATTTGAATTTAATAATTTAAACCAATGGTTGGGTTTGTTTATATGTGACACACACATGGATTGAAACAACCCAGCATTTTTTAGAGTGAGTGATATGTGATGTGTGGCTGTAATTTGATTGGCTGGCTCTGGTTTATTACATTATAAAACAACCTGCTTCTAACTGACACTAATAATTTGTACATTGTTGTTGTAACTTTTTGAATATAGTACAGTCTATTCACAGTGTAGCCAAGAATCCTTCTCTAAATCTTACATTGTGGCATGGCATCCTAGGAAAAATGCTTTTTTACCCAATACTGATCTCTGACACACATCAGCAGTCAGAGTGACAGGTACAAGGAAGAGAGGAGAGCAGCAGGTCCACTGACCTGCAGTCTGGGGTCATGGAATCCTATTACTATCACACAGAGCTAAAGTGAGTATCAGAGCAAAGCTGTAGAGGCACATCTTGCCAGTCAAAGTATTGTGCCACCTACAACACAACATAAGAGCTATGTTTGGTGTCTAACTGCTCTTTTTAATAGTTCAGCCAAAAATAGAAATTAATTCATTCACAATCATGTCATTCCAAACCAAGATCACTTAATTTCCTCTGTGGAACACAAAAGATGATACTGTTATTTTCCGTATAACTCAAACATACATCACCAGGTCCTGTCAAGAACAAATCACCAAAAAAATAGTCCTCCATACGGCTTGTGTGCTATATTCCAAGCCCTCTAGAGAAACAAAAGTTCTAGTAATCTCATTTACACATGCAAATATTCTAACTTGGCCTGTGAAGACAGCCAGGTTTGACATGCCTGTGAAGACATGTCAAGCCAGGTTTGACATCAATCAAACCATGCAATCCTGTGTGCATGTTCAAAGGACAATGGAGAAATATGAATTTAAAATATTAATTTGTGGTTTCGGTAACATTTTCATCACTGGAATCAAGTTAACTCCTTGTTAGAACATGTACATGTCTGTTTTTTTATTCATTAGATCAAGAAATTACATGGCAAGAGTTGAAAAGAAAAATGAAACACTAACAAAAATGTACTAAACATATTAAAATGGTTTTGTGACATGGTATTACCATGGTATTTTTTAAGTACCCTGGAGTAAGATGTTAATACATTATACAGCAATAGGGGAATCATTTCACACTTATTAAATGAAATATATTTATGTGTGTTTTTATTTACCTTTACATTTGTTTAAATTTTTGTCTGCCATCATGATTTTGTGGTATCTTAAGAGGCAGCATAACTGTGCTGTAGTATCATGGTACAGTGAGGGCATCAAATGGAATTACTGTAGTACTTTGATATAGAAACAGCTCAATATAATTAAAATATATATATTTTGTCCAATATTTTACTATTTTAAAATATTATGGCTATTTACCCAGTATTTGTGTATGTGCCCAGCAAGCAATAGCCATCATTTCATTGTCTAGGTTAACTATAACCTGAAATAGTCCGGCTATGAGTAACCCACTTGAATTTGTTCAATAATTCAATAACCCGGGTCACTTTATTTATTATTCAATAAAAATAATTTAGTTACATGTCGTTTTTTCCAAAATAACTTGCGAGATGTATTATATACCATCATGTAAGCAAAGTAAACAGTGTTTACAAGTTATTTGGTTTAATTTTCTTCACTCATTTAATTTCTTTGTTATCTAATTGAGGACTAGTCTATTCTTGGGATATGGTTTAGACGTCTATTCAGTTTTCACTGACAGCCCAAATTTTGCCTTGTTTTAGCCTAGATGTCTGGGCTGTGTTTGGACGGCTATTTTTAAACTCAAAATTGCTTGCTGGTTAGAGTATTTTTAAGCTCAATACAGCATCACATTGTTAGCTTAGCAAAATGTTAACAGAAAAGTTTAATAGTATCAATAAAGTATCATGACTATTATACACTTTACAAACAAAGTGCAATTTTTTGAATGTTCCAAATCAAACTACGTTTCATCTCATGTTGCTTTAGAAGTAAAGTCAGTTTAGTATATGTAGGCAGCAGACAGCTCACTAAATTTTGGAACAGCTCATACCCTACATCTGGTCAACTGACAGTAACAGTGACAGTTCTGATGATTTCCGAGTAAGAATCTACATGTTTTGCTACAGCGCATCACCAGAAAAAAGTAACATCAGCAGAGATTCTGCTGAGACACAGTGACTTCCTCCTCTGCTTCTACTGGGATATTTACAACTGCACTGTCATTTACTACTATCTCACTCTGACTTTCTGAGAGAATATTTATGGAGTAAATACACCATTCTGTGCTGCTTTGGTCTGGGTTTTATGCCCCTCTTTTGGCATTTTCCTCAAAGTTACACCTGAGAGAAAAGGACACAGACACTAGATTCATCGCTGTTATCTGCTGCTGCCTGGAAGAGAAAAACATTGAGGCGTTTTGTCACAGGAACAGAAAAGACTGCATACACATCTCATGTCTGTGTGTATGTCTCACAGCATCTTATTGCGTACAGCGTGCAGTGCAGAAGGGATTTATTCTCAAAAATACAGGGATGAGATGCAAAGCTGAGAGATATGAAAGTAAAAGAACTGCACTTTAATCTGTTTAGAAAGAAAATACAGGGCTTGACAATAAGGACTGCTCGATGGCCTGGGGTCAGCGTGAAAGACGCACAGGACAGTTGATGGAATTGCACTTGACACTATCGATCGGAAGACTAATTAACTGTTTTTGTTCACTGTTGTTTTGTTTTATTTGAGGTTTTATTCATTGCGGGTTCTCTTTACACTGATTGTTGGCACACTAATATCAAAAACATACAAATTTTAATGTTTCCAAACTTTTGACAGGTGCTGTATGGTTTCGGGAAATGTCAGATCTTTAAACGGTTGTTAACAACGTAACTTGCAACCATATGTGGCTAACGATGCTTTTGGGAAAAAGGCCAGTGCTGCATTGTCATGAAAGTTTACCATTTGCATGTGTTTTTAATTCCTGCCAATCTAAACATTCAAGTGATTTTATTTATCCAAGCGCAAGAAGATATGAAAAAACTCAATTTGGTACTTGCACTCTGTCTGATAGACCGTGCACACACACTTAAAGCACACACACAGAACGGTGCCTCTCAGACAACGCATGAGTACCGAATTGAGTTGTCTTTCTTGTCTTATCGCAGTTGAATGAACAGATACACATACAATTCCTTGGTGAGAATTGACCTAAACAATGAACATGGTTTCACCAAGAACAACATCTTTGTTGATCATGGAACAGCATTCCAATCAACCAATCAGATTTGAGGGACAAGTTACAGTTTATGCCAAGTTTAGGCTTACAACCAGAGTTAGATGCTTCTACGTCTACATAGGACTATTGTAACTCCTTGTTTAGTGGCCTTCCAGCTAAAGTCCTGGTACAAACCTCTGCTGCTTATACCCTTACATTTTACAAAAAATCTGCTCACATCACTCCAATCCTTCACCCTATTGCCTATTGCCCATTCAGTTCAAACCTACCTGTCTTAGTTTATAGGGCCTGTCATGGTTTAGCACCTTTATATCTAGCAGAGTTAATTCAGCTTTACCTTCCTGCCCGCACTCTCTGATCTTGCTCAGACAACTTGCTTGTTTACCCAAATTCAAACTGTCTACTGCTGGTAGGACGTTCAGTATTATGGGCCCTAAGCTCTGGAATTAGTTTCCCCAGAAACTCTGTACTGTCTTATCACTACATACCTTTAAGACAGAACTTAAAACTCATTTATTCACATTATTTTGAAACTGATTGGTTCCCCTTTCTGCTATGTCAATACTTGTTCAGTTATTATCTCCCATGTTATATGTTTCCTTGAAAGGCGCTATAAAACGTATTATTATTAGTATTATTAGTAGTAGTATTATTACTAAATAGCCAGTGATGATGTAAGAGCATGAGCGGGTCGATATAGGCCTGGAAGGAGAAGATGGAAAACTGGAAACCATGGTGAGAAGTCCATCGTGAGACATTTTACTCATTCATGCATGTCTAATAATACTGATTTGATCACTCATATATTAAGTAATGGACATCACATAGTTCTTTATATTTTGAAAGAGCATGAAGTTGTGAAAATGAGCATATTCAGACACTTCTACTTGGAGACAATATTGCACACTTTGCATGACGATATATGCGTGCCATGTGCAGAGTAAGAAACAAAGCTAAGCAAAGCCTTTCCAAACTGTCCTGGTATGATTACAAAAGGTTTAAATCATCTTTATTGCACTTTCCCACATATCTGTGCCAAGTGATAAATACTTCACGTTCATTACTTTCATCTCTCCATCTCTTCAATGGCTGTTGCTGTTTTCCTTCTCTGTTTTGGACACATTCTCAGTAAAACTACATAAGAGGAATTTTGCTTTGTAGAGACATGTTTGAACTCACTCCTGTCCTCTACAGGTCTTTGAATTCATGCAAGCAAGGGACTTTGAACTCCCATTGGTTTAACACAGCAAAGGCAAAGCAGGCTTATGGCCATTTGAGCTCCGGTATTAGAATGATGTATACAAACAGGTCTTTGTGGATTTAAAGGTTTATCTAATGGCATTAGAAGAAAGGGTGTAGTCTACTATTTTCACAACCTAGCACTGAGAACCAGCCTGCAAGATGGGAACTGTAGCAACCATTTATATTAGTGAACTGGGCACTAAAACAATGGTGAGAGTGTGCAAGTAAATGGCGCTATAATGGTGCTTTTTAAAGAAATTAATACTATTATTCAGCAAGGATGCATTTTATATATATATATATATATATATATATATACAGTATATGTGTATATGTGTGTGTATGTATTGTTTTATACATAAACGTTATTAAAATTTTAATATTTCATAGATAAGGGATGCAAGAGGTTCATCTCAGCTTACATGGGAGACAATCCTTTTGAAATCACTTATGGTCAAGTGTTAAGTGTTCGAGGATACAATAGTGATGACTCTAGGATCACATTATGCAGGGTTTAAACCACTGACCATTTGCTTACACTGGATTTTTAACAAATATGCTCTTAGTTCTTCTTAAGGGAATGTTTCTAAAGTCACTTTCCATCAGTGCTCAATGCATTATTTCTAATTGCGTAACAGTAGGTTTGTCCGACTTCATGCAGCTCTGCACAGACCGATCGGTGGCTGACTTGAAGCAGTGCATGCCGGTTAAAAATTTTTTCCGACCTGATAAAGCACCAACTCCACGTGACTGTGACGTATGCCATCAAAGTACCGAGAGAGCGATTCGAGAGTAGCCGGAGAACTCAGCCAGTGCAGCTTCTCAAGAGCGGCTGCACGAGCTCTGATGACGACACAGCTGTTCCACGATTGGCCGGATTCACCGCATGACAACGATCACGTGTGTTTTGTGTTTATTCGAACACCTTTAGTTCCTCTAAAGCTCACAAATCAGTTTTTTATAACAGTAAACACTCTTTTCATGTAGTTGCGATGTTATATTGTGTCATGTTTATCAAATTAAAACTGATTAAAAAACATAGACTCCACTTCATTGATAGTAGCTTATGTTGAACTTTATTCTTGTTCAAACAGACGCTGTATGAAGCAGTACATAAAGTATTGAATGAAAATGTCTCTGAAACATCTGTGTATTATTTGGCAAATATTGCATTTATTTCACTTCAGCTGTGGTAAAGTATGCAAACACCATGTGAGCGGTCACTACGGGAACCAGAAAGTGTCCGACTTCACGTCTCCGTTTGCAGCTCCTCCCCGCCTGCACGTGGCTACTCTCGCCGATCGGTTACATCCAGCCGCAGCCGATGTCGAACACACCTAGAGTCACCAGCTCAGTCACCATCCTACACTTCATTTCCCATCATCCCTCCTTCAGCTCACCTGCACTGAATCACAAGGCTCCACCCACACTCAACCACTGAGATCACAATCACCTGAGTTCTGATCACCACCAGCTGTCACTCATCACCCCAGCACCTGTTTAAAAGGACCCGCCACACACACACTTTGGCTGAATCTGAAATTGCCTTCATCCCCTCTATAGCTGTTAATTGAAGGGACAGTCATTTCTAGTGGGGTCTGAAACCATAGTGGACTTTACTGAGTGCATTTATTCAATCCTACATTGCATTGCAATAACGAGTGTACAACCGATGTATGCTCAACGGCTGTCCGAATTCACTCACTTGTTTTCATTCACTCCTTCAGGTGAGCTGTATTAGTAGACTAACGTAGGGAATAGTAAATGAGGGTTTAGGGGGGTGATTTCGGATTCAGCCTTTGTCTTGTCTAGAGCTCAGACCACCTCCTGTTGGTTTACCTCTTACCTGAAGATATACTAACCTCATTCTTTCCTCTCCTCGTTCCTGTTCCTGGTTCCCAGTTCCTTGTCTCCCTCCCTCCAGCAGCAACTCCCCTTTCATCAGTTGTCGTCTGCTTCTCTCATCTGCCTGCCAATTGTTTTATTGCCTTATCGGTTTGTTCAAATAAAGCATTTGAAACTTACTCCGTTTAGTGTGTGGCTCCCTGACAGATACAGTAGCTGTGCATGAAGATTTCAAATGGCAGAATTCCTTATGACAGTTATATTGATTCTCATTTTTAATATCAATGTGTACTTTTGAACCTGTCCTTTTGTGACTTGTGCAGTCTGAGTGACCTTTTAAACGTGTAAGTGATGGTCCATCATAAAGCTGACAGCAGTTTGTTACGTTGTTGTGATGGAGCGCTATTGATTGAGCTCATATGAAAAGGGCACAGCACCAGGAGACTGGAAACATTATAAAACCACTGAAGAGGATAGGTAGGATATTTTAATTTCACTCAGTCCATCTCTCTCTTTCTCCCCACTCACTCGTTCTCAATCACTCTTTACTTATTGGTACCTTGATCGCTATCCTTGTGTCTTGGAGGCAGCTCAATGTCAGAAATAACAGACCTCCTAACGGTCTTTGTGTGTTTGTTCTTTATTCAAGCAAATAGCTTTTCTGTTCAGCTGTCAGTCAAACTGTCATGAAGATCCTGAGTGGACACACCATTTAAGTGTATCAAAACAGAGACAGATATAGAAATACAGAGCGAAAGAAAGAGTGCTGCTTTGGCATTTTTCTTGTTTGCAGTCCTAAAGATTGCAATCTATCTCCTGAAATACAGAGTCAGAAACAAACACTGCAGTTCCTCGAAAATATAAAATGAGCGCAGCCTATTTATTTTTTTTTTTTTCATTTTTGTTAGGTTTATATAGAGCACAAAATTCATTTTGAGCTATGACTATGTGATTTAAGTAAAAAAAAAAACAAGAAAACATGTCTTTAATTAATGTTAACCACACACCTAATGTACTCATAAATCGAAAACCACTATTTTAAAAACATATTCCAGAGGGAGAACATGGTAAATTACTCTTCTAGGTTGGCCTACAAATTGACATTATGACTGAACTGCTCTATTGCTCCAATGGTAGGATGCCTTACAGAAATAACACATGGTTAAAGAGGCATGATTAACTGTTTGTTTGTTTTTTCCTTTCTAAAATTTTGATTCAAATATAAAAAAATTAAAAACATGTATTTAATCACAGACAAGTAGAATTAATGGAAATCCCTTTATATACCAAACCTATACATTTTTGTAACTAGCAATTATTTTTATTTTTTTTATCAGCCGCAAAAAATGATTGCCTACAAGCTTTTAAGTAGAAAAATTAACTATATAGTATAATATTGTAAGCATTTTATCCTTACACTTATTTTAAAGTGCCACTATTATGCCATTTCAAAGGTTCCTAATTTTGTTTTGGAGGTCTCCAACAAAAGGGTTTACATGCATCCAAGTTTTAAAAACGTGGATACATGTTAATATTCTCATAATATACATTGCACATCACCTCATTTCTCAAAGATTCTGAAGATTTAGTCTCTCTAAACACCTAGTCTCTAGGCAAGCTAGGCAAGCCTACTCTGCTCTGATTGGCCAGATGGCCCAATCTGTTGGTGTGTAGCAGGAAGTGAGACTGGAATTGTTGACGACTCATTTCAGCAGTTCAGAATCGATTCTTTCTTTTAGTAGACAATAACGTTGTGCACTTTGATCTGTAAAACTTTGCAGACCTTTTACATTCACAAACAGCTAATACATGCTGCATGAAAGGTAATATTAGAAAAAGCATAAATAGGGGCACTTTAATATGCAGAAATGCTGAAAAACAGTCAGTACTCACCTCAATCGCAGCTTGTTTGAATTAGATAAAAAAATGACAGACTAACACGAACAACAAAAGTAAATGTGACATTTATCATAACAGGTTTGTGTAAAGTTTATTGCTTTTTAATAAATTACAAATTGATAAATTAACAAAAACAGAAGTCTGACAATTCGCACTTTAGCTTATAAATGTTAAAAAATGTTGTGACTAATGATTTTATGGCTATAATTCTACCTCTTATGCTTTGAAATCATAAAAAAATTCCATTCAGGTGGTATTGGCCATGGTATCAGATTGAAAGGAAAATAAGTGGCATTGCTCATTCCAACATACTCAATGGGTAAAGTGATATACACTGAAATGGAGAATCTCGTCACATTGAGGAACAGGCATTTTATGAAAGAAAAAGAGTGTGCTACATCTAATGTTGAGCATATAGTCTTTTGATTAGCCATAGCAACTGACTGGCTCTAATTGGCTCTGTGCTCTGACATGCTAATGGCTGTTCTTTCACGCTGATCTTTGCTGCTCCCTGAAACGTCCACAGCAGGAATACTCACATTATGCTGCTCCAGGGCACTTTTAGAAAACGCGGGGTGACCAGGGGCTAGTGAATGAAATGACCTGGTCATACTGGTAATTATTTTAATTCTGCTTTTAATGTGCAGTGGCCACGCTGTGGCTTAAAACAGTTATGAGTTCCTATCAGTTTTTAAAAGACCCTTTTCATTTTCCAGAGCAATGCAGTGGAACAAATGCATTCTTGAAATTCTTTATACTTCTATTACCTTTTCAACTATTTTCCCCATGCATATACGGCACCACAGTGTGACATTTTAGTGGTGCAGAGTAAAAGTCACTATAGAGTGACGTTTGCTAGAGAGTGTGTGTGTATTTTTTGAATCACTGAATTTGAAAAAAGATTTGAGGCCCAGTGGACACTGCTAGAATAGCTGAGAACCATTTTGTCTAAACGGATAAAAACTTTGGTCTCTTAAGTGTTCCTGTGTTTTTGCCCCTGAAGGTTAGCAAACAAGATTGTAAGAGAAAGAGTCAGAGGAAGGGGTCAAAAGTGAGACACATTAAGAACATTTTACATTAAAAAAGTAAAACTGGTGGACATTGAGGATTGTTTCTATTCTTTGTCACAAAAATACAACTAGTTGAGAGGAATGCAAATGAGAGTGGTGTCGATGTGCATTTTCTTCTGAATGTTAACAGGAACCTCAATGTCAAACACTTAAAAGCATCTTCTTGGTCCTCCATTGGGAAGCTGAGTCATCCTACTCTTTCTTTTGATCTGTATGATCGCACATACATTAGCTGAATAACTAACAAGATTTTATGCTTTATGATTTTGTCCTCAAACAGTGTTTGTTCTATTTGCTGGTGTTTTGTTTTAATAGTTTGTACTGATGGCAGATAATGACGCATTCAAGAATTATACCAACCTACAGTGATGCCATATTTAAAGATGTTTAAATGCGTGCAAAGCTAAAACATTAATTTAGTTTTATATTAATGTAGTTTAGTAACGCTATAATTAATAATAACTGTACAGACAAAAGAGAATTGTCATTGAATTAAAGTCAGTTTATATGCATAGCAGTTTTCACAATACATTTTGTATCAAATTAGCTTTATAGAAAATAGCCTTTTTAATCCAATAATCAAACCAAATATTAAATTATAATGTTGATTAATTTATAATGTTGATAACTCTTTTTTTATATTAATTTTATTTGTTCTATCATTTTAAATTGTTATTTCAATATTTCTTCCTTATTTTATGACTGATATTACTTATTATGAATATCACTATTACTATTACTCAGCCATTGTGCCCCCTTACCTCTTCCATTTCAAGGGAACCCCCCCAACACCCACTCCCAGACTGCAATATCAACTGAGGGGGACCCGAATCCCGATTTCACCCATACACACCCCTTTCAGACCGCGATTACATTACAGACAAATAATTAAATAACACACAAAGTTATGGTACTGTCAGGTTTGGCATAGACGAAGCAGACAGAATGGTAAGTTAAATGCTTTAATTTGCAGAATGGATCGGGTACAGCGAAACAGGTGAGTAAACAGTAAGTTGAATTTCAGATGATAGCTTAACTGAAGTGTAACCAAGTCTCTCTCTCTCTTTCTCTTGCAGATGATGATGAAGGAGTTCCTTAGAAGACGGAATGGTGACTGGCTGAGAAGATCGGGATCGAAGGTAGGTATACAGGTAAGTATGGCAGAGAGTCTGTGTCATGTACAGACGAGATCAGACAATGACTGAATGTTTGTAGCAGGTATATATGGGTGAACTGATGATGAGGTCCAGGTGACGGTGATTAGTAATCAGGTGACAATGAGCGTGTGAATGACTGAGTGGGCGGAGTGAGGGAATGAGTGGAAGGAGATGGTGATGGAATCCTGACAGGTACGACTTTGGCAGACATGGAATATAGTGCGCTCCATGGACTATGATATATTTGTAAGCTTTTTGGAGCATCATCAAGCCACTGGTCACCATCTGGTTTTGACAGAGTAAATAGCAGAGACATAAGGATAGTATGAATGTACTATTTCCATGGGATGAATATATCTGAAATGTAGCATCTACCAGTTCTTTAAACATGTCTTAGCAAGCTTTCATTTGCATTCTAAATTATGGCAAGTTGTTCTACAGAGATCTGGGTAAGATATCGTTGAGCCTTTATTACCATAAATTGGATAGAAAAGTTTCAAACTGTGTTTTAAGTTCTATTTAAATTAGCATGAAGAGAATAACTCAGCTCACTTGAGTGTAGATGTGCTCAGTGTAGCTCAGGAGAGTGGAGCTTATTTCAGTCAAAAGGCGGTATCAATGCTCAGAGATGGAGGATTAGAAACATGCAACCCCAGGGCATTCTGTAAGCCTGATAAATCTCATAGAATATATGATCTTCTTACACAGGCCAAGGGTGCACACATGTGAGTATTTTTGTGTGCGTGATTTTTGGCTCTGTATATTTGTACTTTTTGTTAGTGGCCCCGGTCCAAACTATATAAAAATAATACAAAAAAAAAAATTATATATATATATATATATATGTATGTAAAAAAAAATATCAAGTGACATTTTCTTTGTGGGTTGAAAGGGATAGTTCCCAGAACTAATAATTATTCCTTTCATTTTTTGTTTTTCTTTCTTTAAAGTAGCCTATTTGGACACTTTCTGATTGTCAAATGTTAGTAGTGAACCTGTGAGGACACTCGTGTTAAAGAGTTCAGTCGTCCATGGTTAAAAGAAAAGGTGGGATACACATGGGATCCATAATACAACTAATTAAATACCAAATTAAATAACCAAACAGAGAAGTATGGTAGTGTGTAGACAGTGGACATCCATGCATCAAAGGCTATGCCACACTTTCCGCTTTGTTCAGTGATTCAAAGTCTTGAATTATGTTGTCATTGTAGATTGAATAATTGCTGTCTTGAGCTGAATTAAGCTATTATCAGCATATTTAACATCAAATGAGCGTTCAAGTTTTCCACGATAGTGTAGGGGCGCAAAATGTCCCACGCAAGTTAAAATTAAACTCTGAATGGATTCTTCTGATTGATTCAGAATCGTTCAAAAAGACTCTTGATGCCTCTGCAGATTTCCCCCTCTTACTGATTTTATGAAAAGGTAGATTTAGGCTTTAATGCACATATGGACCGTATCTTTTAAAAACACATTTTATCTTAAGGGAAATTTAAAATTTCAATTCACATTTAATTAAATTTTAAATAGCAAATTCTGGTCAACAGAACATTTAAAGAATGTGTAATTTGATGGTAATAAATGTATGGGCCTATTACATTCCAGTTACTTTTTCAGTAAGTAAAATTACTATAGTATAATGAATATAGGTAGGCCTACATATTGTTCTTAGTTATCTTAGAACCTTAGGCGGCCATACTGACAACATTGTGAGTTGATAAAATAATTGTTTTGAAATTACAGGCACATGGGGTTGCAGTTAAATTGCAAAACAATTCTTGAAATTACCAAAATATTACAAATAACTATAGTTTGTAACTGGAATGTTCTTGGTTATCTTATCTGGTTATCTTATTTGATGGTAATGAAATTATGAGCATGCAACATCGTAGTTACATTGTCAATTAGTAAATGACCAAAAAAGACAGATGAATAAGTAACTGGTACATTGTGTGTAAGTGGTTTGGACTAAATTTTTTTACAAATCAGTGTAATACCACATTTCTATTTTATAACAGTGACCTTGGCTCAAATTTACAACAATGACTCTGAGACTTTGACAACACCTTGAATGATTACCATATGTTTGTAGGTCATACATGTGGTCTTCATACAACAATGCTTTGGTGAAACTCAACTCAGATGGGTATGTAAAACAATCCAGAGAGGTCACATGGACGATGAGATCAATCATGACTTCAATCTCTAAAAGTCAGACTGGGTATATGTTCCCCTCTGATGCTGATCCATTTCCTGTTTGCTATAAAAGCTTTGAGATCATTCCTTGACAGAAACACGTGGGGAAATCAGCTGTTTGAGAATGCATCAGAGAAAACAACAGCTACACACTTAAGGATAATTCAGAGCATAAATTCAGAGTGTCAGACAGAAAGACAGGATTGATTTACAAAAGATCTACATATGGTTCTAATGTGCGTGTGCGGAATATGCCTCAAGTACATGACTGTACTAATCCAAGCATGCAAATCCATGTAGGAAATGCTTATTTTTTCTGTAATCTAACACTATTTCCATGAGATTATGACTGAAGGGCAATGTGACTGATGGGGAATAGAGAACATAAGGGTTAAAACCAGCATGACAAGGCCTTTCAAAATAAGACTCTGACTCAGACACCCTTCAGAGGACTTAACCCATAAAAAAAGTGCACCAGTTCAGATGCACACACATATTTAATACTGTAGAGGGATTTGGTGCAGGGTTTTTCAAACTGGGGACACACAATGTGTGATTGGGGATACAGTGTGCGTAATTTAAGACTTCACAATTTGTTTTTGTCAAGGTTCTCACTTACAACATGAGGGTGAATGATGACATTACACAATTTAAAATTTGTTGTGAACTATCCCAAACTAACTTTATAACTATATTTTGTATTTTATGACAGTGTTTCAGAACATCTTTGGAATTTTATGTTCTGTGCCCCCATATACCTAGTTTGCACAGTCTTCTTTTCTTTGCATAATTGTTACTTATTGTATTGTATCCTGACCATATGTTTTTCCCTGACTATGTTCCTCCTGCAGTGTAAAATTATGTTGTCATTTTTCATCAGAAATGCTTTCATGCTTATAAATAATTGTAAGGTTTTTATTTTTTACTTAATTTTTCTTTAAAATTCAACTAATAGATGACTGTTTACACCCAGCTGTGTGTACAACATTGATTTTAAAGATCATAGTTATTGTTCCTGTCTTAAACAGCAAGACAGAAATCACAATTCTGAGACATTCAACCAGGAAAACATGTCATTTTTGAATATGACATAATTACAATCATAATTACAGCCTGTCAGATGTGGAGACAGACTTGTGGGGCAGTGAAAACCACTGAGATCTTATGATAAATAAAAAAATCCCCACTCTCATGTTAAAGGCTTGATAGAGTTGATGTTACAAGGTATTACATCAGTCTTGGACAGGGCGTTCACTCACAAGAAATCAAACAACAGAGAATAGATTAACAATCCCTTTTGTCTGTTTTAAAATGATCCTTGTTTTCGTAATCCCATACCTTGAAAATGTATTCTAGATAGTCTGAACAACGTCTAATGTAGTGTTCAATTAGACATTCAGAATGACAGTGATTTCTGTGTTGTCTTGAAGTTTGTATCTTCCCTCTGCAACATTTATATGTTTTGACATGGTCTATTGTCTCACTTTTCTTGCAGTACTTCCTAAAAACCTCTCGCACCATTACCCCTTCTCCACCAACAGGGTGCCAATGCTCTCAAACCGGGAACTGCGACCATGTGGCTGGAAGAATGGGATAATGCAAGTAAAATTTTCAGAACAACAACAGCTCAAAACAAAACTAGATTGTTTCAGTTTATCAACTACACTGCAAGTGCCTGATGTGGCACATTTAGTTGGACTACCCTTTTTCTGTCACACTACAAAGCTCCAAAGCTGAATCATTTACAAATGTTTATTTACATATTTCACCTCAGTCAATAGTTTTTCTCTTTTCAACCCATACTACTAATATTACAGTGATATACTTTGACATATTCACGAGTGGCATTTATTTAATATGAAAAATGCAAAATCTGAATGGAATATAACTGTGAAGCGCCATGTTTGAGGGTAGGTAGTAACCGAGGACAAATGCCTCAAATGAGCTCATGGCCGAACTAGCTCTGTAAGCTCTCGAAAGTAAGATGATAGTATTTCATGCTGTATACCACTGAGAATACTAGCACCCTGCAGCAATATATTAGAGATATATTGTACTGCCATCCATTGCTAAAAAGTGCTTCTAACACTTGAATGAGGAAAAAGCTCACTATTTCTGTAGAATGCCATCTTGTGCCATGCTTAGTGGGAATGCAGCAAATAAAACCAAGTGTTTTAGAGATCACCCATATTCAATTTTTAATTTTCAATGATGTACTAGTGAACAGATATTAAGTATGGGGTGTGATACTGGTAAGTGGCAATTATTCTGAGACTTTTAGCTTGAAGGATTTATAGAGATAATCTGCAGTTCTCCAGAGAAATGAAAAAGAGAGTGCTGTGACATCCATGTTCCACATTCTCTAAATATGGTAATATTGGTGATGCCTCTTATTTTCTTTTGAAGATATTTGTGGGGACAGAGCATGTTCTTTACCATATGACATTGCATAATGGCGCTTATGATTAAAAAAATGTCTGGCAGTCACTTTTATCTAAAACAACTTTGCTTTCACATAAACACTTGGGAAGTGTTACTGCATGTGTCCACTTGTCTTTTAAGAGGAACTTCAATTAGACTGAGTTTTTTAATTATCAAATATGGCTGTGATCATATTTTCTTCAACCTTACGGAAACAAGACACTGAAATAAAGAAATCTGTGCAAGTCAGTGTCATGCTCAACATCTTTAAAGGGATAGTTCACCTAAAATTTTTTAATTCTGTCAAAATGTACTCACCCTTGTCATTCCAAGCATGTATGACTTTCTTTTTTTCTGCTGAACACAATAGTATTTTGAACAATGTTGGAAACCAAACAGTTTCAGTTTGTATTGACTTCTATTGTATTTTTAGTCCATACAGTGGAAGTCGATGTGAACCAAAACTGTTAAGTTACCAATATCTTTTATATTCAACAAAGAAAGTCATACAGGTGTGGAATGAAATGAGGATGAGTAAATAATGACAAAATTTAAAAAAAATGTTGGATGGCCTATCCCTTTAAATCATTGTCATTTTTATTGATAAAACTACTCCAGAAACCTATTAGCCTTATCTGTCCCAAAAACTGAACATAAACAACCTTTATGGCCACTATGAGATGTTAAGGTAAAAAGCCTGTGCTGAGACATCCAGCAATTGTGAAGCTCTCATTCCTGCACAGACACACACACACACACATGTCTGGTTTACTATCTTTGTGGGGACTCTCCATAGACTTAATGGTTTTTATACTGTACAAACTATATATTCTATCTCCTTACACTAACCCTACCCCTAAACCCAATCACACACAACTTTCTGCATTTTTACATTTCCAAAAAAACTCATTCTGTATGATTTATAAGCTTGTTTACCCATGGGGACCTCAATTTAGGTCCCCACTGTGACACAAGTCCCCATGAGTCTGTGTGCATTCAGGTTGAAGTCCCCACCGGGATAGAAAAACATGAACACACACACACACACACACACACACACACACACTTGAAAGCACCTCCTTCATGCCGGCTGTTCTGTTTTAGGGCCGGCACTCCACAAACTCCAGACCAGCAACGGAATGTCTCAGCACTGGCAGGATCAAAAGCACCGGCCGGCTCCCTCACGTCACCTGACCGGAATCCAATTAAACCTTTATGGAGGGGGGGAGGGGATCAGAGTGAAACTGTGTGTCTGTGTGAGTGCGTAAGGACCTGCCATGGTGGGGTGACCGAATGATCTTGCTTTTCGATAAATGGTCAGAGGGGGAGTGTGGGGCACACAAATACACTCACACACAGACACACACACAGACACACAGGGACCTGATGCCTCTCATTCACAGAGCCCACAGGGCAAATGCTTTATGAGTGTAAACTTAATGAACATCAGGTGCTCTTATTTAAGCAACATGCCACAGTCCAGCTATTATAAAAATTCAAACCCAAAGGTCAGTATACTCACTTTATACAATCAAGATGTTTCACAGTCTCAAATTAGCCAAATAACTTAACTATTAAACTGAATAACCAGTCTATTTGAGAGGCAGAATGCTCTATTTTATTGATCCAAATGTAATGGATCACCACAGACATCTGAAGTCTTACAAAGTTCAGTTAGGCTGATAATTCAATAAACAGCCTTCAATGTCAGTGCGAAACGTCAAAGCGTATAGCCTACGGACGGTAGAGGTGAGATCACTGAATCAAATGATCGACTCCCCCGGGAGAGCAGTGACGTCACAGCGGCGGAAAGCCAGCCAGGCATCCCGGAGGATCCGCGCGCCTCCTCCACTGCCTGAGCGCACGAGCTCTGAGTGAGTATTGTAGCTATAGTCTGTGCATAGTCTCTGCACGCGTGGTTGCGTGGAATCCTGCTCACGAGAATTTCGGATGCGTGAGGAAATGTAGACACCACGACCCGGATTTATTACGAGTTTTGACTGAATCTCCATGCGAAGAAATGCTCACATACTCTTTTTGGCAAAACGTCCTGGAGATCATTTAGACGCAACTTTGGAGCGGCGGCTTTTGCCCGCTGAATCTGGTGAGCCTCTTTCACAATAGCTTTTCAACTTTGCCAAATGCAACTTCTTGTTTAAAAAACAAACAAAAAAACATTAGGCTACAGAAAAAGGCAAATCAGTTGCTATTACTATACTGTTACTACAACCATTAGGCTACTCGTTTATGTGTGCTTCTTAACCCGCAATAAATATAATAGTTATTAACATTATGTCTTACGCTTAGTAATAAATGGTCATGCAGAGGCAGTGGACACACGCAACTCGATGTAAGCATTATAAAGTGAGTTGCACAGATTGAGTATAGAGCGCACAGCCTCGTGGATCGCTTGCGCTCTGGCACAGCAGTGAGACAGCGCCATCATTCGCGAGCAACAGAGTGCATGTGCCGTGCTAGAGCAACGCTTTAGAAAGATTTTCCGTCTGTCACTGCAACTTTCCCCCAGTTTCCATATGGCATGGAACGTTGCTTTTCATTTTGAGAGTTTCTGTTTATTAAATTCACCTAAACATGTAAAGAATGTACGTATTCGTCACGATTTCAGTCGATATAGTAATACCATGGAAATTCGAATTCGATTCGAGACACCACAGCAAAGATGAACAACTTCTTAATTAAGCAAGCTTTTGCTTCAAGATTGCACAAGTCTATTAAAGACAAGTTATCAGTAAAAAAAAAGAAAGAAAGAAAGAAAAAAGACAAGCAGTAGGCTAGCTCCAATAAAGACAATAGAACAAAGATTAATTGTTTTAAATTGTTCAGATTATCAATTATCTGTAGGCCTAAGTAAAAAAAAAAAAAAAAAAATCAAATATTAAAAGAAAATAGCTGTATAGTCCTCCTCACTATAAGTAGGCCTATATTTTTAATATAGCCTACTTATTTAATCATAATACATAATAGCCGTTGCGCGTGGTTAATTTGAACGACTATAGCCTATCTGATATTTTGACACATTCGATCCTCTTTCCCCGCAATTCTGTTTACATTAATAATTATCAAAACGAGCATATAGCTTATGGTGTAGGCTACTGATAGGTCAAAAACGTTCTATTGAGAATTTCTTTCATGGAGCACGCGCGCAAAGCAGTCGCATGTGTGAGTTAGAAAACTTAACTGTTGAAACATTGGCATCATTATATATTTTTTATTTCACTATCAACTTAGTAGGCTACAGGTAATGTAGGTACCTTTGTGCGTGGGGCTTTTATTGTAACCAATATCTCAAATGCTGACATCCATGGAGATAAGTCAATTGCTTTGTTCCAAAAAGCGTATGACGCGGCATATTTCTTCATTAGAGACTAGGTTTAGCACATAAAATGAAACATCAAAGACTTCTCCCGTCCCACTGTGAGGGGAAAGCAACGGCCGTTTCATCTTCATGCCAATAGGAAGTAGATCCGTGCGCTGTGCAAGGAGCGCGGAGAAATACTAAGAGCGCTTTGTGTGTGTGTGGATCGTATAATTCAGTGAGCAGAGAGAGCCGCTGAGAGTGAGCGTCGGTACAATGCAGATACTTGAAACTTACAAACTTCATGAAAAGCCACCAAACAAAGGACGTTAGTACTGGAATAGGTATGTACGACTTGAGAAGTTTTACATTTGAGGGAGGACTTCTTGGACTTATTCTGGCGTTGTGCTATTTTCAGAAATGCTTAAAAGTTTCAGTCAGCTCGCGGTGTAAAGTTGCCGTTGGGAGTCCCCCACTGCTCTCCGTTGTGGAAATAGGGCAGCTTTGAAGTTGACCGTTGCTTGGCAAAGCTGTTTGAATACTCAATGTGTTCAAATGGAGTTTAATTATTAAAGATAAGCAGTCCAGGATGATCAGATAATTGTTTTCTAATGGAAACAGTTCATACATCTGGCCAGCGCATGAAGGCACCAGTGTGGCGACGTGAAATGAATAGGAACTGTCGGACTGGGGGGGGGATGGGGATATTCTTTAACAACGGAGCAGAAGCCTGTCTTTTGTTACTTTGGTATTTTGTTTCCATTCCAAAGGCTAACTGCCTTACGTATTTTGAGGAGAGTTAGCCTACCACTATTTTCCTGTGAAAACATTAAAATCGTATGTTGTTTAGTGTGCTAACAGCAAAGGAATATGGTTATTTGATGTCGCTGCTAAAGTTCGGTCAGATACATTTCATTTCTGAATCAAACGTCAAGTTAACGGCTGTGAGTCTCTTGCTGTTGTATGCGCTCGAGGGCACCAATAGTCGCAAGGACACCTGAAAATCTCGCACAAACGCTCACGAGTGTGAAGTCCTCTGTTGTTTGCTTTACACACACATACACAAAAAAACACTTATTTAAGGTTAAATGTTGTAGTAATGTCCGACATTTCTACATTGCTCTGTATTTCGTCGGATCTAATGTGCTAGGCAAGGTAATCCGAATATATAGCCTACTTATTATCAGCAAATTTAATGCGAGAAGAAACGAACGCTGCAACTATATTTATTTATTTATTAGAAATTTGTTAAATTGTTAGAGCATATGCTACTTTGCTGATGTGCAGCATATCAGAAAAATACATTACAATATTACGAATAGCCTACCTCTAACCACCATAATAATGATGCTTATTCTTACCACTTAATAGGTTACATATTATGATTAGATAAATAACAAGCACTTTTTTATAGTGTATCAGTGAGGTTATGCAGATCACGGTGATGATTTTGTATCTATGCAGTTTTTCATATTAATCCACATAATTGTTTGTTTTTCTTCCTATTAACATCATTGAATGCATCTCTCTTTAAACACATTGTGTTGTTCTTAGCTGAAGAAGATATATGGTAGGAGGCAGTGAGAATAATGTGTAATTTATTCAGAAAGTAGTGGAATGTGACGTTATACACAAAAGACACTTCCATGCTCACAACAATTCATCATTTGGCCTATCTGCTGTCATGGTGTCTATGGTGAAGTTAGACAAATAGTCAGTGCCTGTCTCTAAGAATGCTGATGCTCTAATCATATTTGTTTTAAGTGATGTGCCTTAAACAGCTAAAAGTTGTCTGTCAGTTTCTTATGTGCTGTGTGTAAACTATATCTGCTGCTTTAGATTTGAAATCTTTAGATGAAAGACCAAACCATGTGAACGTGCCCGAAATGTACTAAATCGATTAAAAGTGAAACTGTATTATCTCTTAACTTTTTCTCTTTATTCTCCACAGTTTCAGTGAGGAGTGCGCTGCAAACATGCAGAATCACGTGACTTTACTGCTGGTGGTTCTGCTGCTCCTGTGCGGCTGCACTGGGAACCAAAGCCTCGACACTGCGCCCGTTCCTCTGTTTACCCAGTCTGTTTACAATGCTACCATTTATGAGAACTCTGCTGCTAAGACCTATGTGGAAAATCCTGTCAAAATGGGAATCTACATCACAGACCCTACCTGGGAAATACGGTACAAAATCGTGTCAGGAGACAACGAGAACCTGTTCAAAGCTGAGGACTATCAATTGGGAGACTTTAGTTTTTTGCGAATAAGGACCAAAGGAGGTAGCAGTGCCATTCTTAACCGGGAGGTTAGAGACCACTATATTCTCACAGTCAAAGCCATGGAAAAGAATTCAAATGCTGAGGCTCGAACCCAAGTCAGGATTCAGGTACTAGACACAAATGACCTTCGGCCACTGTTCTCCCCGACTGCTTATAGCATATCTTTACCCGAAAACACAGCTGTTCGCTCAAGCGTAGCCAAGGTGATGGCGACAGATGCAGATATCGGTACAAACGGAGAGTACTACTACAGTTTCAGAGAATGGACAGACATGTTTTCAGTCCATCCCACGAGTGGCGTAGTTACGCTAACAGGAAAGCTGGACTACTCTGAGACAAAGCAGTATGAATTAGAGATTTTAGCAGTGGACAGAGGCATGAAGCTGTATGGTAGCAGTGGATTTAGCAGCATGGCTAAGTTAATGGTACAAGTGGAGCAGGCCAACGAGCATGCACCGGTCATCACTGCTGTAACCCTAGCACCCTCAGACACCGACAAGGATCCTACTTATGCTGTTGTGACTGTTGAAGACAATGACCAAGGTGCTAACGGTGAGATTGCATCTCTCAGTGTGGTTGCAGGCGACCCTCTTCAGCAGTTTAAAGCCATGAGGACAAGTCCAGGCAGTAAGGAATATAAAATCAAAGCAGTTAAGCAGGTTGACTGGGATAGTCAGCCCTTTGGATACAACCTAACACTGCAAGCCAAAGACAAAGGAAGTCCACCCCAGTTTTCATCTGCAAAGGTCATCCATGTCATGTCTCCCCACTTCAAAGTAGGGCCTCCTAAATTCAATCAAGCTATTTACAGAGTCAATGTGAGTGAATTTGCACCACTGCACACACCTGTTGTAATGGTAACAGCTGTGCCAAAGTATCCTCAACTTAAGTATGCATTTAGACACAAATTGGATAAAAATCATTTTACCATTAATGCAGATTCAGGCTTGATCACAACAGCTGGGCCCCTTCATGCAGACTCCTTGAAAAAGTATGAATTCGAAGTTGTGACCAGCGAGAAAAAGGCAGTCACAAAAGTCATTATTGATGTGATCGACGTGAACAACAATGCCCCAGAATTCAAACAGACGTCTTACAAAGCAAGTGTTGATGAAAATATGCCCATAGGTACTAGTGTGCTAACAGTGAAAGCCACTGATTTAGACACTGGGGAGAATGGATATGTCACTTACAGCATTGCCAATGTGAATCCCCAGCCATTTGTCATTGACTACTTCTCTGGTGTCATCAGTAGTTCAGAGATTTTGGATTATGAACTGATGCCGAGGATTTATACTTTGAAAGTGCGGGCATCAGACTGGGGTTCCCCTTTTCGACGTGAGGTGGAAACCCAGGTAACAGTCACGCTTAACAACTTAAATGACAACAAGCCACTTTTTGAGAGTGTGGATTGTGACATAACTGTGCCGAGAGACCATGGTGTTGGTGAGCAGATCACAACAGTGTCTGCTATTGATGCTGATGAGTTGCAGTTGGTGAGGTACAGAATAAAAGCTGGGAATGACTTGAATTATTTTGATATTAATCCAAACTCTGGCGTACTGTCTTTGAAGCAACCTTTGAATGAGGGCGAGGCAGCAAAAGTGTCTTATCACAGCTTGCAGATCATAGCCAGTGATGGAGAACATGAAACTCAGCCCATGTTTTTGAACATTACGGTTGTTACGGCACGTAAACCGGTCCAAGTGAAATGTGTTGATACTGGAGTTGCCAGCATGCTGGCAGAAAAGCTCCTGCAAGGAAGCAAGATCCACAGCCAAATTGAACCCGAAGACAACTTCCAGGACTTTCACTCTGTGAACCGCCTTGTGCCCCAGTTTGCTGAGACTTTTCCCAGTGTGATTGAGGTCAAAGAAGACTTGCCTGTTGGGGCCAGAATTGTCCATCTTAGTGCCTCGGATTCTGACAGCGGTTTTAATGGGAAGCTGGTTTACGTTATCTCTGGGGGTGACACTGAGAGTCGTTTCATCATTGACATGGACAGTGGATGGCTCAAAGTATATGCTTCTCTTGATAGAGAAACAACTGATCACTATACGTTGAATATTACCGTGTATGACCTTGGGATTCCCCAGAAGTCATCTTCACGTCTGCTGGATGTAAAGATCCTGGATGCTAATGACAACAGCCCACAGTTTTTACAGGACACCTACTCCATGGATATCAGCGAGAGCACTGCGGTCGGCACAGAGATCATTCAAGTTGAAGCAAAAGATAAAGATCTTGGGGATAATGGCGTGGTCAGATACTCTATATTGGCAGACACAGATCAATTTGCTATTGATACGGAAACCGGGATCATTACGGTGAAAAAGCCTCTAGACCGTGAGGTGCAACCCAGTTTTGTACTCAAGATAGCAGCTCGTGACCAGGCCGCTGATGAACCTCAACTTGTCTCTACTGTATTGCTTAAAATCACATTGGAGGATGTAAATGACAACCCTCCAAAATTTATTCCCCCAAACTATCAGGTGAGAGTACGTGAGGATCTACCCATCGGTACTGTTATAATGTGGTTGGAGGCTCACGACCCTGATGTTGGGCCGTCTAGCCAGGTTCGATACAGCCTCATTGACAATGGGGACGGAAAGTTTGAAGTAGACAAATTGAGTGGTGCCGTACGAATCGTACAGAATCTGGATTATGAGAAAAAGCAAGTGTACAGTCTCACAGCAAGGGCGAAGGACAAAGGCAAGCCGATATCTTTGTCCTCAAGTTGTCACATTGAGGTGGAGGTTGTGGATGTGAATGAGAATCTGTACAGGCCATTGTTCCCATCATTTGTGGATAAGGGATTTATCAAAGAGGATGTGCCCATTGGAACATCAGTGATGAAAATCACAGCTCAGGACGAGGATAAAGAAAGAGACGGAGAAATCCGTTACTCCATTCGGGATGGGTCGGGTCTGGGGATCTTTACCATTGACGAAGAAACTGGTAAGTTATCTTCCTTTCCCTTTTCTCCATTCATGACTGGGGTGGGGTGGGGTAGCGGGGGATGTTTTGTCAGGTCATGAATTATTCAAGAAACAAATCTCCTATGCATTAAAGTAGCCGGTGATATGAACGGTGCAAATGTGAAAGGACTTGCTGTATTAAAGGTTTTTTAGGGGTGTATAGAAGGAGGGATTCATATTATTTTGAGTGGCATCAGTTGGATACTTGCACAGGTTGGTGGTAACAGTTGGATGTCTTTGAGAGAGCTGATGAAGAGCATCCTGACTCTTTTCATTTTTCCACCGGAGGAGAGAGAATTGATGGCAGGAACAGATGGAGCAGCTGTCTCTTGGACCTGCTGTAGACATTCCACACTAGTTGCCGTGGTATTAAGAGGATTGCTCTCCCTCCCCGCCCCCTACTTCCGTGCACACATTATTTTTTTTTTACTTGATTCTTTCTCTCTGTCTATTTTTCTTTTTAAATAAGCAAATCAAGCACCGGCTATTTCTCATTTATAGATTATTTTGTTATGTAGGCCATAGGATACTTAACGTGTATTAATGTGAGCCGATGAGTGTTAGAGAATGGTGCTTTTTGAAGCAAACACATTTCCGTGGGCAAAAGTCAACATCTGGCCTCATTATCTTTATACAAAGAATGTATTAATACCTCTCTCAGCTGCTCTGACCACTCAAAGCACCTGTGCCAAAAGCTTAAAATAAGCAGTCTGGAATTCCAACGGTCTTTGACACTGAGCAACTAATGGCCACCCAGTAAAAATGAAGGCCTAAAATACACAAAACTTACAAGACTCAAGACGAGTGTTTTTTTCTTTGATTAGCCTAATGGATTTGTATGCTGAGCTAAATGATTAATGTACAAATAGACCAGTGAAACATCATGATGTTTTGTGTATGCATCCAATCAAAATGTGGAATTAGAAATAAATGTATTTAGTCAAGGTGAAAACATATTAATAGTTGTAATTTATATCAAGGTATTTCTGTCAAACATATCTGCCTAAAGGGCCTTTCATGCTGAGTGCGAATAAGCGACGCAAATGTATTATGCTATGACTCTCTTGAATGGAAACAATAGATACCTATGGACCTATTCACACTGGACGCGATCAATCGCGGCACGACAAAGCGAAAAAAACTTTCTTCCAGTGTGTCTTTTTTCTTTTTCTTCATTGCCCTGCATTAAAATGGGCCTTCCAATTAGATTTGAGCTTCAGATCATGTACCTGGAGCCACTGCTCTTGCACAAAAGGATGAGATTGGTGGCACTTATTTGAAAATCAATGTAAACACAGAAGAAAAGTATTCCGGAAGAGAGAAGAGAATGGATGTTGATTTCTTGTTATTTCCTGTTTATTTGAGTTCACATGGCTTCACTTTTAAGCTTCCATTAGTGATATTAGTTGAAAATTGTGCACATTTGGAGAAATATTAATTTATTCTCACATGTTTACTAAATATTTCTTTATACAGAATATCATTTCATTTCAATTCATTTCCATTTCCATTAAATTTCATTTTATGATATCTGAAGAACTTGTGTGTTAGCCGTGGGTTTTTTTTTGGGTGCGCGTGTCGGAGAGTCGGAGAGCGCTTATTCGGTCTAGATGGAAAATGAAATTGTGATATGTTGCTTGATGTTAATTATAGCTCTAATGCACCTGTTACTTGTGATTGTATTGTATGATGTATTTGGTCAATTCTTGTAAGGTCTCGTAAGCATAATTTGTGTTAATGGTGTAGTGCTAAATTAATAAAAAAATAATAATTGCAATAAATAAATGCAAGAGACATGCATGTGGAAAAATGCATTCTCGGTCAGCGCCACCTATCGTGCAGGCGTGAATTAGCAGAAGCTGATCAGTCGTTTTGCATATTTGTTGTGAAAGCATCGTTCGGTGATTCGCTTTAACGCGTTGTGCTCTGTGTGAAAGGGCCTTAAGAAAGTAAATTACCAGTATCTCTTTTAAAGTCTTTTGAGAAATCTTGCTTTCTTGGGTGGTAAATTTAGCATGACAGGATGTGCTGGCATAGGTTCCCCCCTCCCCCCACAACAAGACCATCTGTTGCCCATTGTGCCTGCCCAGTCTTATGGAGATTGGGTTTTGCTGCAGTTCCAATGGATGGAAGCTTATTTGAAGGTTTTTCCAAATTGATTTGGGTAGAGAACATAAATGGTGTCTTGAGGGGTGAATCAGAAAAAAAAGTCTAGGAAGAACCTGTAATGAGTTTGTCACCACCACAGTCAACACTTCTGAACTTAAAAACACTTGCAGGGCTCGGCGATAAGGATGACTTGCTGGTCCGGGGCCAGTGTGTGAGAGTTTTGTGCCAATTAACAGAACTGTCGCTTTTACATGAAAGTTTGACATTCACTGATCTTGTAGGCCTCTTTCCTTTCTAGCAGAAAAAAAAAATCATTCTTGTTGAGTTTCTTGGGTACAGAATAATCTCCATATCAAAGTTCTAATCTAATAATTACCATAATGTTTCGTGCTAGTGAATATTGTCAATTGAGAGTACACTTAGCACCACACCTAACTAGAGATGCGGGTCAGCAGGAGTCTCTGACCTTCTCCCCCACTCTCTGACCCTCAAATTGATGCTATGGCAGCCATGCAATTGTCTTTTTCAGAGTACCATTGTTAAGGATCATAGCCAGGACTGGTAGCAAAGCAAGTATGCCTGAGGTAATAGCAGCTCTCATGGGAATGGAAAGATTAGAAGAGGGATGGGTAGGAGGTGTTCAGATTTGAGGTCACTACATGTGGGATGAATATCATGTTTCAAGCAAGGAATCAATCTTTAAACTTAGGCCGGAGAGTAGTAATAAAGAGTCTTTTGTTGTTTTGCACTAAATGGATATTTTGAGAACATGGGGTCACCGTCGCTGGAGGCTATGGGTGCACCTTTAGTCATGTTTTATGAGAATGAACACCAAAAGAAAGACTGAGTCACATCTGGGCCAGATTTGGTGCTCTGGACTATATTTTCCATGTGTTTGTGTTGTTTACCCATTTTAATCTCTACTTCTGTAGACCTCACAGGGGGCGAGGAATGTGCAAATGAAATGTTTTGTCGTTCATTTCTACCCCCAATTTTGTTCGCCTCAGCCCTGCATGTTTGACTCCAGTAGTTTCGCCTCGTAGGAATTTGAGGCTTCCATCATTTATATCCTGTCTTCCCATAAATGTATTTTTGTTTTGTCTGAGTGGAGCGAAAGCTCCTCTTAAAAAACCTCAGTTCTGAGAAACATAGTATGAATTAAACTAGTACTGACACAATGAAACTGATTTACAACCCGATTAGTTTGCTTTAAAACAGAATGGTTACTAGAGATTGGTCTATCTTTTTTAACCAATAACAAAGCTAGATCTGTAGCAGCAGGAGGTTCTACTGTCTGCAGAACCTCCTGCAGTGTTTACATATGTGATTCTCACAAACATGTCAAGAGCAGAGGGCTACATTGGGCCCTGGTGAGACCTCAGTGTTCTAACCAGGCTATTACTGCGGCCAAGATGACACACACACACACAAGCACCGATGCACGAGTCATTGAGGTATGCTGCTAAATTGATTGAAGTCACCAGAGCTTCGCAAAGAATCCAGTGCCTTCATTTAATAAACCCCCTGTGGTAAATGGGAATGAATAAAATTGGAGAGCAAACTCATGGGTCAAGGATATTTGACTTCGATATTTATAAAATGAAATGCTAAGAACAAAGTCTTAGAAATAGAAGGTTGTTGATAGAGCTGTCACTTTTGTGAAAAAATCCTGTTCGATTTTTGAGACATAAGTGTTCATTGAAAATCGATTTTCCATGTCTAAAGACGTTTCCATTTTAAACGTCAAATATGGGCAAATCCACGGACAACTAACAGGCATTAGGACGAACGTAAAGAGGGCGCTTGAGACGCGCACAAGTCAGCAAATATTCCTGATGATTTATTGGCATGAAGTTTCGTGCACAATGACAAACAGGAGTGCAACATTCTCGAAATACAATAAGCAGAGTGGACTGCCATAACATAAATTAAAAACATTATTGCAGTCTTCAACATGGCTGTGTTTACGATTAGAGATGTCAAGCAAATTTCGCCTACGTAGGCGATTGTAGACCGTAGCCCGAATCTGTATCTGTATGCATGAGCCTGTCTGCATACCGGCAGAATTCACAGTTTTGTTGTAAAAAGAGACACATTATGCAGAAGTAGGCTATTATTTGCTTTTATGCGTGTTTGTCAAAGCCTGCAGTTGCTGTGTGACGTGTGTTCGCTGCGGGCGTATCGTGACGAGCTGGACGCGCTCGGAGAAAAGACTGTTAAAATCGATTCCCTATTTTCGTTTTCAAAAAATTGCGTTGGTTGGTCCGATCGATTGTGCAATCGATTTTCTAACGTGACAGCCCTAGTTGTTGATGCAGAGCTTTCTCTAGGGACACGCCTACGGTCCTTGATAGACAGCATGTAGTCAAAGTTCTGTCAATAATGGTTGGATAAGCAGTGTGTTCATATTTTCATATCAGTTGTCAGATGAGTATATATATTTTTAATTTATAATGAACTTATCAATGTGATGGATATGCAGATTGTACTTGCAGTTGTATTGGCATCCTTTCACTTTAGTGTAGAACACTTGATTATTCAATAAAAATAGTTTAAAAAATGCATTAAAATTAGGATTAAAAACGAATTAACTGGTAAAAACAACCTCTAATAGATTTGCATTGAAGGAGGTGAGAATAATATCATCGGGACCTGGCCAGTAGGCTACCTACCAAAACATCCTAGCTCAGAACATCATAAAAATCTAGTTTAAAAATAGGTTTTATCTTGAAGTGAGAAGTCTTGCTTTACTATCTTTAATGGGATCAGTTGAAAAAAATATTTTAAGAAGCAACTCATTAAAGCTGGTGCAAAGGAGCTTGGATTTTTAGGAGCTGTAACCCTAATTCTGAGGCCAATGACATTGTATGCTCAGTTAGGTTTAACTTTTCATTTTAATCCCCTATATCATTTTATTGAACCATGTGTACCAGGCAGTTTTCTCACTTGTGTCCTGCGAATAGTACATTTCTGCTTTATTTTCAGCTCTGATTCAGCTCTGATGGTGTGATAAAGCAGTTTACACCTCTTGTGAAATGTAGGGGGTCGCCAACATTCTGAGACACAAGTAGTCGCACATTTCAGATCATTCAATTTAAGAAAAATGAAATGACTCTGTACTTATCTTGATACCAATACTTCCCTCTAAGTGTATGTAATTTGTTTCAGTGTTACAAATTTAAATTTTCAGAAGTACCCGAATGATGTACTTTTAATCATTAAAACAATTTGATAGCCTATACTTTTTTGCTAAAGCCAACAAAGATCACAATTTGTCAACTATGTGAAAAAAAAGTTGTATGTTTGATGAAAAGCTCACTACACACTGATGCCATGGTCACTAACTAGTTGTGTTCTAAATGACGTACTGTACTCGTTTGTTTGTTTCGGTTAAAAAAGTGCATCATTCAGGTATTTGAAGTGAACTTCTTGTTGAAATTTTCACTGTGAACAGACTACTCACACTGTTTAAAATGGCATAGAATAGTGCATACGTTTGTGAATTGGGACGCAGCTACTCAGTCATCTGGATACAGACATACCTGCTTGAGCCAGACACCATTAGGTCAGAGAGTGGCCCATAATGCTGAGCATGCATCCATGTCTAATCCCCCTGACTCACTGCTCAAAAATATCTGTTTTTTGCCCCATTGCTGTTGCTCATGTGATTGATGATCAGAAAATGTAGACTGACTAATGATTTAACAATACGTTCGTAAGAAACAACATTTACAACTTCTGGTTAAGATATGTCAAAGATTGATTACTCACTAGGCAAGGCCAAAAGCTTCAAACTCTGGCTCTAAATGTGTTTTAATTTATGTACTTGGTCCTTGATTTTATTAACATATCTGTTAACATCTTTCACTTATTTTAGTCCAAATGCTGTGGCAAGAATTCCATTTGAAGACTCACAACCCCGCCATCTTTTTAGTTTGTTTCAAAATTAATTTTTGTAGTAGCCAATGCAGCATTTTTAAAATGCTCAATCCACTATACTGGCCGACACAAAAAAGGACTCCCTATTCCCTGTTCAATTAATGTTTCTTTTAGCACTTTTGAAAAATAAATATTTGGAGAAAAGTAATGCACTTCTACCAGCTCATAAGTGTTAAGTGTCATCATTTGTCGGGAATCGTACTGCAGTGGCTAAGCCATATATTTTTGATTTTCTAAAAAAGTAATGGTAACATTCATTGATTCTTAATCAGACTACACCGGTCATGCTGTCTGTTTTTGATTATTTCAAAAGAACTGGATCATAATTCATTGTTCTGTGACTTGTACCTTACTGGTCACGTATAATAGATTCAGTAGCGGTTTCATGGCACTACTGAAAAGTAGTACATAAAAGACTATCAGTATAGTTTGGTTCTAGAATTTTCAAAATAGTTATTGGTTCCCAACCTCTATTAAAAGGTCTTCCCGCTTGCTTTGCAGCAGGTATTGGCTGTTGTTTCTCCGACTAGTGAAATGGCACTTGTGAATTAGTTTGATGTACAAAGCACTAGTATGAGAATGTGCATGTGTTACTCTTTGTGCCGTATCCCCTATATGCCCTTCCTGTGGGGAGAAAGGTTGGCTGATTCTTTCTGATGCCAGATAACAGAGGAATGTGCTGGTGGCTTTGTGTTCTCATGTTTGGCTACCTATCAGTTGGCCCAGGCAGAGAGAAGGGGAAGGGGGTCATCTAAAAGAAAGGGGTCATGAGTGAGTTTTCTCTCCTATCATGATTCTCTTTGCATACCTGGCACATTTTACTCTGGCTTTCTCTTTCGCTCTTGCACATTTCCCAATAAGTGTCAAAATATTGAGCCTGTTGTGTGACTACTGTTTTTTCTATGTCCATCTTGCCATATCATCGTCTTTTCTCATCTCTCAGGAGTGTGACTACTACTTTTCCACTTTTTTCTGAGGGTATATGACTGACTGACTCCATGTAGTCTCTGCTTGAGCCGTGTTGCTGGGGCAACCAGTTTCTGGAATGCAGGATCAGGAGTTGATTGTAGGGTGCTAAATGAAAAGCACACTTTCCCTTGTTAAAGTCGACTGCCGTCTCCAACTATCAGGTCCCATTTTTGAGAACCCGTTCTGATGTTAACTCTTGTTATTTCAATGTTCCCTAAATAAAAGTCAGTTGAGCGAAAGAAGATCGCCTATGCCAAGAACAAACCAGCAATTGAATGGTTTTTGAATGGTGACTTCTGTGCTACAGGATTGATGGTTTGACGATAAGCCCAATATTTCATACTCAAATTCAATATGCCCACGGTCCAGCTCTCAGCTATACCAATTCCCAATACGGTGGGTGATGTTGTTGCACTCACTGTTTCCCTGTGACGTCACAGATTTTTATAATGAGAATCGAAGGCGAGTGACAGCAGATGTAAACACGGCGCTGGTGGATGCAGAGTGTGAAACCAGAGACGCTAACCACCGACGCGAGACAAACTGTGTGATGCATCTGCTACCAAACTGTATCTGACTGTGCGTCAAAGTTAACTGGCATTTGCACATCCTGGGACTATGAATGTCACACCCACGGCTTTTCCACTCAGAGGTCAGAGATGAGAAATGAAGATGAATGCTTTTTATTTCACTGTTGAGCTGCTGCGCTCAACAGATAATCTAACAGCTTGCTACAAAGCTCAACAAATCATTGCATCATGGAGTGTTTAGCAACACTACAGTGTTTTTGCTCAAAACCTGTTTTTGAAAACCACTACCTCCATTTAGATGAATTTGTTTTGTTTGCATTTTGAACAAATGGACAATAACTATAATAACTATATTGACAATAAATGTCAAATAATGTTCAAAGCGTTACTCTGGCTTGATGGAATTCATTTGTTTGATATTTAAGGCAAATATAATAATAATAATAATAATAATAATAATAATAATAGTAATAGTAACTTATTTTACAATACAATTATTTTTTAAACGTTAAACAATCAAGCTTTTGTTTTGGCGGAAACCACAGGCAGGGAGCCCTTAAAGCTTTTATATTGCTGACAACAACCATTTTTTAAGCACGTCTCATTACAAGTTTTGGAAAATGGTTGGCGCATGTTGTGTTTCCAAATGCATATTATAATCAACCAAAACTCAGAGCACATGCAGAAATGAGTTTGTGGGCATTTATAGGTTCTCAGCATTTACTGAGAACCGAGTCGCTCTGAAACACCAGATCATAAGCTGTTTGTATTTAAAAGAACACAGTGCCATGCTTCGCTCTGAAACACAGTACTCATATATTTTTTTAATTAAACCACAGTTTTTGCAATATGATAATCGCAGTAAGCACTATCACTGTTGCGATTTTATATCGATTAGCTAATCATGCAACCCTACTTGTGGTGTTAAACTTTAAAAACAGCAGTAATGGTGATGTACATTGTCTTTTTTCATGTCGGCTTTGCACATTTTCAGATTTGTAGTCATAAGACTGTCCTTGTAAACTCACTGCGAAACACCTAAAGTAACACATATCTTCATTTAGACTGGTTCATTTGATTTGAACACTCTTATGCATGCAAACCGATATTACAGTGTCTGTGTTTGTTTTAGAATGTCAGTTGCGCAGCTTTGCCCCTACATAACAGTTATGTATAAATTCACGTTCGTAATGATATGTAAAGGTGTAATTAGGAGCCTAGTTAAGAGTCAAACATCTGGGGTTTGAACCAAATGACTTTTCTATTCCCTGTTTTACTGCCTCACCAGACTCCTCCCTTCAATATTTTAAACGCCTTTGATCCTCACCACACAGAAACACTCCAAGGAGCACAAGTATATAAATAGAAAAGTGAGAGGAAAAAAAGAAGTGAGGCTTTCAAAATGTCAAGACAGCACCCTGTATGAAACATACTCTCACTTCATAGTCTTATCAGCCTTCCCAAAAGAGGAGAGAAAAGCTCTCCGGCATGAACTGGGACGCTAATGTGCCGGCCTAGTGATAATGCCAGTGCCGACTATGTCACTGGGCAGCTATTTCATGCTTCGAAAAAATGTTGTTATAACGGAGGACAGACGCTCGTTATCAGGAAGGGCTCAGAGATTGGAGTCAATTCAGGGGGGAAAGAGCATGCTTAAAGTACAAACATGATATTTAAACAAACAGGCCGCGCTCACTGCCATGCCTCTGCAAAAACACGAGGTCTTCTGGACAATAGGATCTGTCTGGGCAACTGTCAAAAGAAGCTCTCAGCTAGAATTAATAGGCTAAAGGAGGCAGAAAAAAAAGAAACTCTCATTCGTTCATTGACAAATTTCCCTTTTTATGCTCCCTTTTCATGTTCCGGTTTTGAATCTTTCTATTTTCTGGAGCTTGCAATAACTTACCTGTTGTTGTTTTGCAAATGTTGTGATTTCCACACGCTCTCTGGTTTTAAGATGAGATTAGTGTGATAGGTAGAGCGAGACAGGGCACTATATTAAGCTGGTCAAATCATTCTGCTCCTCCTAAGTATGATTTTTCCCTCCAGCCAGATGTTACAAGCTGTTTTTTAGTGCAAGTTAGGTTGGTCGTTGCTTTGTTAGCCAGGGAGATATAGTGAAAACGCAATGATGCGTAACACGGAAAAAGTGGGTTGACTCAAGAGGCTTCACAAGCCCGTAATCACTTGTCCAGGATGCCCTGCAGATAAGATGGCTATTGTGTGCCACAGTGTTTGTTAAAGTCATCAAGCACTCGTTCTTTAATTGCTTCCTCAATCCGCTATTAGAGGCTGATAACCTTGGCAGTGGCAGTCCCTTTTTCTAAACTAGAATTGTGTTTGTGTCCAAGAGAATTTTGGTCTGGAATGCATCTTTTCCCACACTTGCATAGATTTTTTTCAAAGTGATAAAGTTCATATAACATTAAGGCTGGCCTAAATGCATTTTAATGCCTTGTAAACTTAAATATTTGGTTTTCTTTGATTTGGTTATTAATTTGTCTGCTAGGTAAAACAAAACATATAGCCTAATTTCAAAAAAGAAACTATAATTAATTTGTTGTAGCCAGTGAACATTTTGGGAGGACAACTATGTGAATTCTATGATTCCACAAAAGTCAACTAAAAATAATTTTATTTTTATGAGTTATCATATTTGTTACACATTTTATTATTTTTATTATTATATGTAGTCTAAAAAATAAGTTCAAAAATGAAAATAAATGTTGTGCTTAGGTCAAGGAAAATATTGGCAGGACAAGTAGAAATAGTAGTGGCCTAGTCGGGTAAACAGAAAGACATACAGCTGTTGAGCCCTGATAATATTCATGGTTAATGAAGTAATATTGAGTTCATTTGTAGTACACAAGTATTCCTCAAGGCTTGTGCCGCCCTTGCATCCCTAAAGTGAAGTGGGGTAGAGCCCTTTCAAAGCCCCTGAAGAAACTCTGGGAACCGAGAGCATGATATGATTAAAGTCGGGAAAGGGGGGTGGTGATGGGAGCTTAGCTGAGGGTTCCCTTATAATACTCTTGGTTCTGACACTGGAATCTCAAATATTTCTCTGGAGTCTCGGGAAAGAAAAAGAGTGAAACGGGAGGTGGAGAGAAAAATCGCTGAGAAAGTTTATGTAAGCATGTGAGCAGGAGGCCTAAGAAGGTTGAGGAATGCAGGAGCCTGGCAAACAGAATTAACCAAGCCAGTTCAAAGAGAAATGGATGGCTTTTTAAAGTGCAGACCAGGGGAATACAAGTCCTAAGCTGCCCTAACTTATCCCTCTGCTTCCACCACCTCCACTACAAATGTGAAAGCCTTGTAGAGTCACTCTCTGAAGGTCAGAGAATTGCTCAGAGTTAGGCTTCGCTTTGATGATATTCACAGCAGTTCTGCGAACGTCAAGTGCGCTTACAGGAGCTGATGGCTGAGGCTTATTACGCATCCTTAAAAAAAATTATGATATTGACAGTTTTTTGAAGGCAACTTGTCTCTTTCTGAAAATAAGGACTAGGGATAAACAGGGTTTAACATTTCATAATCCTTTATTTGACAACCTCAGTAATCTTTCTCTGGCTTTCTTATTTGGTGCAATTGCCAGCTCTTCATATGCTTGCAATTTGCAATTTCTCAAACTAGGGATGTGACGGTGTGGAAATTTTCCCACTGGTTAATCGACGTGTGACAACACTGGCAATACCGGTATCACCGAGGGGGTGGGTGGGGGTTGGAGGGACGTTGTAGTTTTTCCCTGTTTTCCACCTCGCTTTTAAATCGCTTATGAATGCACGTGCATCCGTGCGCATTTTAGTGGCATCAGCATTAATTAGTGGCAATTCGGGGATGGCATTTGCTTGAATGGTGGGTTCATTATTATTCTTAACGAAAAACACAACAACAAAACAGTACGATGACAAACTCGCTTATATTAAACAGAACTACTTTTATTAACAAAATTAATAAGCACTGCATATACCATTCTTATAAATGAAATATGACTCCTGCTGCTGATCTGTGCTGCGACTCTCGTTGGTCTCATGTTGAATTGAGCAGATGCGTTCAGTTTTTAATTGTAGTCTGTTCTCTAACTGAAATAAATTATTTTTATTACTATAAAAAATTCTAAACAATGGTGGGTGGTGGTGCCGTCGCGGTGGTCAGGTGATGTAATCAGTGTGCGGCTGAACACCGTGTAGCACCTCACCTGTAACACTGACTATCGCAGCAGGCCTATCTCAAACTGAAGATTTGCCATCATGGGCACTTTTAGCCCTGTGGACTTTTAGAAAGTAAACTCTTAAAACACACTTTTCACATTATCTCTTGTTTAGTTTGTCCACCAACAGTGTACTTGCATCGCATTTTAAAATAAATCAAAATAGAAAAGTTGTTTTAAATTGTAGTAACAGTTCACAATATTACTGATTTTACTGTATTTTTCTTCAAATGCAGCTTTGTTGAGCATAACCTCTTTCAAAAACAATACAAATTTTATTCAAAATCATTAATATTTTTATGATGGATGTTCATATGTTATGATTTCAAGTGACAGACTGGAGAAAATAGGGAAAAGATCTGGAATTGACCCAAGCTGGATTCGGTCGCATGGCCACCAGCACACAGCATGCCGGAGAACTCAATCTACCTCTGACGAGACCTTCTCACTGACCCACATTTTGGGAAAGTTGAGAAACATTAGAAAAGGGAAGGGAGCATGGAGGCTTTGCTATTCCCCAATCCACTTAACATTCCCATCTTTATGGCTCTTAATACTCTCAACCAGGTCTGAACTTTAACATGTCAAGTCAAGATCAAAAACTGTCCATGTTTGTTAACTCAGTATAGAGAAAGTGCAGTCATAGCCGAATCACGATCTAATCAGTCACTGGGGATGTCGACCCAGTCTGAGAATGAAATTTGCTTCCTCTCTGTCTCTCTTTGTACACACAAATATGCACACACACCTATGTGCAAGGTCAGCCATGTTGAGTCATTGCGAGCGGTTCTCATTGTTCATTGAGGCGCTCAGGTAGCTGTGAAATGCCTCGCTTGAGGGTGAAGAAATGAACAAAGAAGCCAGAAAGAAAGACCTGCTTTAATTCTGTCATCATATTATATCGCTTCAGGGCTGGTTTCACAACTTCCTCAACCACAGTTGATTCAGAGGTGTGGCAGAATACCTATGAAACAACTTTAATGCACCGAATGAATCATTACAATAACAGACAGTACAGAGTGTGTTTTAAAACTTCTTGTTGCTCTCTGCTGAGGATTATACCATTACTTAAGTGTGAGCTCTAACACTGAAGAATGCCTGAAGCTTCTTTACAACAATAGCTTCTTCTCAGTCAGGGTTGGTTAGTATTGTAAAGGGCTCGTGTTTATGAATTGGAGTCCTGATTATTGTTAGGTAAATGTTCCTGCATGTCAATTTGGTCCGGATCAACTTAGCCAGGCTAGAAGACAATTGATTGTGGGCAGTTCAGATTTTAAATCCATGCTGTTGGATTTAAAGCTTATTCAGACCAAGTCAAAGTTTCAGTATTTTATGAATTTTATAATAAAATTTGAAAGTTTTTAAAACCTAAAAGATGAGGTGAAAAGTTTTGTGTGCAATAATGTTTGTCAACTGTAATTTTGCTGTGCGTCATTTAGTGGCATCAGACAACCAAGACTAAAAGTCCTGAGCATTAAAATGGATATGTTGGACATATCTAGTAAATTGGTATGCATTAGAATCTGGCTTGCAAACTTAGTTGCCTCTCTAAATAAGTCTCAGAAATGTCAAAAGTATAGAGGCTTTAGTGGGGAGTGTGCTTGTTGGTGAAGTCATCATCCTAGTGACTGCTTTTACAGCAGCAGCCTTTTGAGCTTGAAGGAGCAGCTTTCTTTTGTGTGTATCCTCTGGTCATCCAAATGAGCACTCAAGCATGGGCAGTTGTTTGGCAGAGACAAAGCTCATTCTCTGTCTCGCCCTTTCTCTCTTCTCCTACCATCTCTTTCTCATCCACATCTATCGTTCAGCTCCTCTGACTCTGTTTGACATGTTCTTATACCCTGCTAGCCGCTTACACACACTCATTTGTCTTTGTCACTCTTCATTCTCAGCCAACCATCTACAAATAAAAGTAATTGTTTTTTATAAATGTCAGGCACAAACAATTTCTCCACTCACCCTCAGTTCAATATACGTAAACCTCTACACGTGTATGAGTTAACTTAATCTTAGGCCTAATCTTCAGTGGTAAACTAATCCTTTGCACAGTTTAGTTTAACAACCTTACTGTAAAAGATGATTTAATAGGTTGCCAAGGCAAGAAACGCAATTACTATTGCTTGTACTTGTGGTTAGGGATTTGGACACATCCCTGCCCTAAGAATTCAAATTAAGGATGTAACTCATCCAACATTATTTGTGCTACGACATGAATGCTGCCTCATACATTTTTTTAAAAAATGCTCATGAAGGCTGCTTTTATTTGATCAAAAATACAAAAAAGTAAAAAAAAAAAATATTTTAAAATGTAATTCTTTCCAGTGCAAAACTGAATTTACCATCTTCAGTGTGTAGCATGATCCTTCTGAAATCTAAACATTTGTTAAATTAAAGTTAAATCAATTAAAAACAGTAGTTCAATTAAATTCTGAATTAAAGTTAAAAAACAGCATTTATTTAAACATTTACAAACTTATCCACTGTCACTTTTGATCAATTTAATTTGTCCTTGCTGAATAAAAGTATTCATTTCTTTAAAAAATACTGACTCCAAACTTTTGAACAGTTTCATTTGCCTCATTAATTATGCATGTTCCTTCTTTAAGAATCAACTCTGCAGAGTTTTTACAGTGCTGATCTATGGGCCACCTTACACTGATAGCCAATGGCAAAATGAAGTGAGCTATCCATTTCCTTTCCCTCACCTCCTATATTAGAGCCTTAAGCTATTCATAACGTCAGGTGTTACAGATCAATGATGAATGAAAAATAAGGCCAAAAAGGTCAAATAAAACAGCCCGAGCTGCGAAAAGCAGCCATTTTTCCTTGTCTGTTTTATAAGCAGTAAATCTATTCTTTCACACTTATCCCCCTTGAGGCTCCAGCTAGTCCTGAGTTTGCTAAAGCCCAGCAGAGCAAGTTAAGAAGACAAAGAACAAGAACTGGCGCAATGCACTGTGCAAAAGACCGCTCTGGAACAAACAGGATAACGTTGTCAATTCCTTATTTCGTATGCAAAATAATTGTACTTTGTAACTAAACAAAAAATTACTGAGCTGGCTTAAATTAAGTTTGAGAGTTAGTGAATGAGACTTTATTCTTGAAATGTTTGCAACATTAACAACACCGGATCTAAAGATTTCTTAACCAACAAAGTATAATCTTTAAGTTCAAGGACTCAAGTTTAATCGGATCGAGTTTTCAACAACAGGGAACCTGCCTGTTCTGGCAGCGGTAAACTTTGACCAGGGAGTGTCTATCTATCTCTCTTTTTCATTCACGCACACCCCACCTGCCTGCCCTGAGTAACGATGAGATCACTCGGCTACTGATAACATTACAGGTCCTTTCAGGCAAGCCACATCTTTACTGCCCTTAAACAAGCCTATGATTTATTCAGTATGATACAATAAAATATAAGTCATATACAGTAATATACGCAATAAAACAATCATTCTGCAACATAAATTATGCCACACCTTTTTGGACTGGAAAAATGTAGAGATCACAGTCCAAGGCCCTTTTTGCTTTCTCACTCTCTCGCCATCATATGTGATGGATTCGGCTGCTCTTTGTATGCAGACCTGCTGTTTGCTCTCTGACGGCCTCCTCTTTCTCCCCCTTCTCATTCCTTTATGGCAGTGAATAGGCAGACTGTTGACACAGCTGAGTGCAATGCGGCACACATGTGAAACATCTCTAATGTTTTGAGATTGCAAGGTGGAGAGCCGAACAGGTGACTCTGGCTCAAAGCAAGCAAGTTTAATAAAGGCATTGTACACTTACAGGACCATAAGACGATCTATAGGAGGTATTAGGTTCCCACTTAAACCTATCAGAGCCACTTATCTGCTTCTAAGGATACCATTATCGTGGCAAAGCATGATGGGTATGGGATTTTGTGGCTGTGAACAGCCAAAATGCTATTAAAAGGTCCACTTTAGGTTTTATAGAGTTAGAGAAAGAAACACAATATGTGTGAAGTGATTTATACTCATTTGTGATGAAGGTCAGTCAAATATCACTTTATCTTAGTACCTGTGGCGGAACAAATGAATCATTGGTGACAGATATGCTTGATTAAGGTGTTTCTACAATGGCTTCGGTTCACGGAAATGTTTGCTTGATTAGGAGTGGCACTTTAAAATAAAATGAATTTATTATAAAAAAAAAAAAATGGAATGATCAGTTTTGAAATTGACATAAATGGGAATATGTATAACAGTTTAGTTTCATGTTAATTCATGTTTAAAAGCATAGTTAAATGTAACAAAATAATATATTTAAAATGTTAAACACGTTAACTACTTTTTTTTTTTTTTTAAAGCATTGCCTATTTTATTTTAATGGTATTTTTTTATTTTAATCAATACATTGTTAATTAGTGTCCTCCTAGTCCTCCATAGCATACATGCTAATAGAGCCCCTTTCACACAGCGCGATGATCCCGACAAATTGCCGGCAAATTGCCAGAACGCCTTCTGTGTGAACGCAAACACGACCCGGGATTGATGCTGGCATCGATGCCGGGTTGGGGACCTAGTAACATTGCCGTGTTCAGTCCCGGAACAAGCGCTGTGTGAACAAAAGCCGTTATAATGCCGTGTCGTAGTGATGACGCTGAAGCCGGGATCGTTCGCCAGCTGTGAAACGGTACGTAATGCGCAAGTTTATGATCGAATCAGAGAAAAAATTGACAAGCTTGGTTTCTCGAGAGAGAAATCGCAGCTCATAAGCAAACTTAAGACGCTGCTGAGACATTACAAGTCACATCGATGTCACGTGTCTTTACGGGATTTTTACGGGTTGTGTGTGAACGCACTCTCAATACTTCAATACCATTCAACATTCTTTCCAAAACCTTCAGTTATTATTAAACTCTGGTAAAACTAAGTGTATGCTTTTCAACCGTTCACTGCCAACACCTGCTTGTCCACCTAACATCACTACGCTGGACGGGTCTGAGCTAGAATATGTTAAAACATATAAATATCTAGGTGTCTTGTTAGACAGTTCTCTCTCCTTCCAGCCGCACATTAACAAACTAAGATCTAAAATTAAATCTAGAATTGGCTTCCTCTTCCGCAACAGGGCCTCCTTTACTTATGCTGCCAAACTTGCTTTGGCGAAAATGACTATCATTCCAATGTTCGACTTTGGAGACGTCATCTATAGAACTGCCTCAAACTTTCTGCTGAAAAAACTGGACGTGACCTACCATAGTGTCATACGTTTTGTTACAAATGCCCCTTACAATACCCACCACTGCAAGCTCTATGCATTAGTCAGCTGGCCATCATTAACTACTCGGCGTTTAACTCATTGGTACCAACTTATTTACAAGTCTCTGCTTGGTAAAGTCCCGCTGTACTTAAGCTGTCTAGTTACCATTGCTCTACCTACTCGCAGTCTACGATCTAGTAGGTATATCGCCTTAGTCACCCCGAAAGTCTGCACAACATTCGGCCGCCAATCCTTCCAATTTGCAGCCGCCAATGACTGGAACGAATTACAAAAAACCCTAAAACTTGAAACACTCATATCACCAGTTGCCTTTAAATTACTCCTTTCTGAACATCTGACCGATCTATGTACCTGTTAATTGTCTTCAATCTTCTCTCCCTTATGCTATGTCCGCATTGCACAGTGGACTTTTTTCACCTGCACTACTGTCATACCTGCTGACGTTCTTGTATTATTATTATTGCTCAGATATTTCTTAAATGCTCCTTTCCATAATCGCGGTCATATAATCCATGCACTTAAATGATCTATCAATTAGATACACTTTAATAAGATATACCTTATATATCCAGTAAAATGATTTACCTTTTTTTTTTTTTTCGCTAGTGCCTTAACTATGTTGCTCAACAGAACCACATATACCTTATCCTGTTTTTTTGACCCTGTATTGCCTTATTGTGTTTCACTGTAATTTGTAAATTTGCACTCCTATGTTCTGTGTATTTATTATGTAACTCTATGTTGTCTTGCACATTTTTCTCCTTATCTTGGCCAGGTCGCCGTTGTAAATGAGAATTTGTTCTCAATCGGCCTACCTGGTAAAATAAAGGTTAAATAAAAAAATAAAAATAAACTCTCTTGATTCCGGAAAATCTCTGGCAGTGTGAATGAACCGAAATCAAACGAACCCGGGTCAAATCCCGGGTCACTTTATCCGTGTATTTTCCAGAATCTTTGTGTGAAAGGGGCTTAGGTGTAACTTCAAGTTGCCTGTTGATTTGTCTTATGGGGACGACACTAAGATTTCTCCATGTTCTCCTCAGGTGTGATCCGGACACAAGAACTGCTGGACCATGAGACCGTGTCTCACTACTGGCTGACGGTCTACGCCACTGACCGCGGTGTGGTCCCGCTGTCTTCCTTTGTGGAGGTCTACATCGATGTTGAGGATGTCAACGATAATACCCCACAGACCTCCGAACCTGTCTATTATCCATCCGTCATGGAGAACTCACCCAAAGACGTCTCCATCATCCAGATCGAGGCGTTTGACCCGGACACGAAGTCCAGTGAAAAGCTCTCCTACAAGATCACTAGCGGGAACCCCCAGGGCTTCTTCAGCATCAACCCTAAGACTGGTGAGTGTATCAAAGAGCTTTGTTTTTATCTTACAGTCCTTCTAGTAGTCAATTTGAAGATGGTGCTGAGGTTGACAGGAATAGACTGTAAGATGTTTGAGGTAATCGAATTTTTCAAATGCAGGCTCAGAGTAGATATAAGGCAGATTTATCCCTAAATGACTCTTCACCCATATTGGTTAACCATTCAAATAATATCTCAGAGTTCAAGAATAAAATGAATGCTGAAATTTCAGGATCATACACAGTGGGGGGAAAAGCAAATATTTTACTTTTGTATAGCACACACACTTTAATTGCATCTGAGTGAACAGGCTTTAGTTTTTGTGCTATGATGCTAAAAGGAAACCATGCACTTTTGTTTTTACACTTAATTGTTAAGATATTGATACTTCTATTCTGAAAGGACACATGGTCAAAAATCACAGTTAAAAAATGTTCATTGTTACAAAAAATTATATTTAAAATAAATGTTCCTTCTAACTTTCTATTCAAAGAATCCTGGGGAAAAAAAAAGCATAAGCAGCACTGATAATAATAAGAAATGTTACTTGAATGACGACTGAAGTAATGTCACTGCTGAAAATTCAGCATTGTTCAGCATTACATTTTAAAATATATAAATATATTAAAATATATTTGAAATTGTTAAAATATTTCACAATATTACTGTTTTTACTGTATTTTTTTAATCAAATTAATGCCTTGGTGAGCATGAGAGACTTTCTTTCAAAAACATTTAAAAAATCTTACCGAGCTCAAACACTGTGTATGGTAACAAACAGCAATTCTGTTAATTATTTGTTCAAGTCACACTCAAATCAGTAATTCATTTCCCAGTCAAGCATGGTTTGCAGAGCTGATTTTGTTCGTTTTGATGCTACATCAGTACAGTGAAAATGGTCCATTAGAGTAGACATTCATCTACAGGACATATATACAAACAGACAGGAAGAGATAGGTTAGCTACGTCCTAATGGTCTTCTGAGATTCTTTGAGTGCCATCGGTTCTACTGAAGCATAAGGCTCAGTGAATAAGCTTATGAAGGCACACTTGCCTGCTGTCAGATCTTTTGCGTGTTCTTGTTTTTTCACCACCTCCCTCTCTCTCTCTCACTCTCACTCTCTCTCTCACTGTCGCTCTCCTCTCTTTCTCACTCTCTTCATGGATCACTGTGTACGCATATGGGGTTTACTAAATGGACCCACACTGAATATTTTATACAGCTATGGTTTCCCTCCCTCATCCTCTTCTCCCCCGTAGAGTAGGGGATGATTTTACCAGCATACCAAGGAGAACAGGCGTAAAAAGGTGCAAACAGCAAACTCAAAGGCCTGCAGCTATAGGAAACCTTGAAATGATTCACACTTCAAGTTCAGGACATTTCAGGAACATGTTGGGTCAGATTACCTAGCGCCTGCAATATCTCCACCATTGTTGTCTAAACTTGTTTTAGTGCTAAGAACAAATAACCTGTAAAGCTTAACTGAGGAACACTGTGATAGCTAGTGGCTACAATCCTATTGCTCCCACAAGGAGAAGAGAAAACAGACAAAAATGAGCCAACTATTGATTTACGCTATCGTTAAATTGTTCAGGGGCGGTATGATTTGTTTAATGTTTTTGAAAGGAAAGAAGTCTTCATAATTCATTTTAATATGCTGATTTGGTGCTTAAGAAACATTCTCATTATCAGTGTTAAATAAAGTGTTGCTTAGTATTTTTTTCAAACATTTTCAGGATTCTTTAATGAGTAGAAAGTTCAATAAAGCAGCACAATTATTTGAAAAAGAAATTATGTAATATTATACATTTTTTCACTTTTGATAACTTTTCACTTTTCTTTAAAATAATAAAATAAAATAAGTGCCCCCCCCCAACCTTTGAACGGTAGTATAAAGTAAGAGTATTGAGCTATAAATTAAGAATTTCATGAGAAATTTTCAAAGCAAAGTTTTAGACATTTTTGGAGATCTTTTCTCAAACTTCTGTGTGTGATATTACTAGGGTCTTCTTATGAAATCTTATGCAAACTTAAGCAAAAGTCTAATTTGCTCTAAATTCATTCCCATTGCTGTCTAGGAGGAACAACTGAGATATTAAAGTGATCTTGTTTGTGAATTTTTCTTTCCTATGGGTACGGGTCTCTGAAATCCACAATATTTCAAATCCACTAAGTGAGAATGTGATATGAAAAAGCCCACTGAAGCATTGTTCGACTTGTTCGACTGAACCTGAAAGCAATCAGTCTGAGAAACTGGCCCTGAAGTTTAATTTGAGTTGAAGGTTTTGGCCAGTCTGTGAAAGTTGGTGGCCAGCCTCTCTCACAGTGTTTTACTGACTTGTGTGGTCTTTTTTCCCCATGCAGTTACATATACAAATGTGAAGGTTATTTTTGCTAGCATTGGCCAATGAGTTTTCAGACCAAATAAGGGTTTGTCCTCCAGCAGACAGTGTTCTCTCAGTAACTGTTCCACACTTGGATTCGCTCCAGGGAAAGAAAGAAAGGGAAGGGAGGAAAAAAGAGAGGCAGTCTGATTTTTTTTTAGTTGAATATTAACTATTCCAGGAGCGGCAGATGTGTGGATTATAAGTGCATTTTTGTGTGTGTTACAATACGAAAGAGATAAGACTTCTATTTAGGAAATGTCTTTTTGCAACGCTTCTAGTTTCGTGTTCTGAAGTCATTCATAGTCATCAACAAAGATGGTTCAAAGAAGTTCCTGAAATATTTTGTCATCAAGTGCATATCAGATCTCTAGGAAAGGCTCTGCAAAGCATAACTGATCTCGTACAACCATATCGGTATGTAATGTAGACGGTACATAGTTCGTTAAAAGCACACTCACCCACCCAAATACTTACAGACTCAGACATAATATAACATAACTGGGAGTAATAAGGGATGGGTCCGTCTCTTCCTAGATAACAAACAGCTGCACAGTATGTACATGTCTGTAAATGAATGAAGTTCAATGGGGGAAATCTGTGACACAGACCTGGTTACATCATATTTATCACATCACCTTAGTTATGTTCTAGCCTATTTAAACAGTGTTTCTAAATAAAAAAAAATCAGCCTTAAGGCAATGGTTAACTATTAAAAAAAAAATCATTAATTGCAATAAAGCTGAAATAAAACGTAAATATTAGATAAAAAACTTAACTGAAAACTAAAACTGAAATAAAAAAAAATAAAGGTACATAGGAATATTTTAAAAAGATAATAAAATGTCAAAAAACACATGAAATGTCTACAAATTAAACTAAAATTAAAACGAACACTATAGAAATAATAGTGCCTCAAGGTTGATTGGTTTGTCTGGTTGAATTTCCTTTGGCCCATATTTACTTATCGTGGGTGATGAATGAACAAGATAATGCTTTCCCTGCTTTAATAAGCATTTCACAATAACCAGGAGTATAACCCATTTAATCATGACTTGCACTACAGTTTTGAGCTTAGAGGGAAAATAAAAGACTCCACTTACTAACACAGAATGAAAATGGAAGAAAAAAAAAAACATTCACTATCTCCTTACTCCTTAGAACAAAAAGGAAAGCTCAGAGGGAAAATGAAAGACTCCACTTACTAACACAGAATGAAAATGAAAAAAAAAAGAAAAAAAAACATTCACTACCTCCTTACTCCTTAGAATAAAAATGAAAGGTTCCAGGCACCACCTTAAAAGTAAATGAAAATCTTCAGTTGTGGTTGCCTTTAAAAAAACTAAATGTAAAAAATGTAACAAAATAATACATTCAGAATCTAAAAACTTTCATGCAACGCTGCAAACCTGCAGCATTAAAGTTTGTTATTTTTATTCATCTAAGACAGGGATGGCCAACTATGTTCCTTGAGATCTACTTTCCTGCAGATATTAGCTTCAACCCTACTCAAACACAAATGAACAAGCTAATCAAGGCCTTCAGGATTACTTGAAAGCTACAGGCATGTGAGTTTCATCAGAGTTGGAGCTAAACTCTTTTTGAGGGCCAGAGTTGCCCAGCCCTAAGTTAAGAGGTCACACTGTGAGGTTTCAGTGTTCTATTGGTCACACGTCTTCACGTGGTGCAAATCACTGGTCAGAGTTCACCAAGCTTGAACTTTGGAATGTAGAGAACTTTGCACAAGCTTGTTTCTGATTTCCTGCATTTGTATGAATGGAAGTCAATAGAAAGAAAAGTGTAGTGTGACAGACCCTTTTTTCCCAGGTAAGGCAGAAGACAAGCATGGTGTGTCATCTGCTCCAAACTAAGAGATCCACACTAAATCTTTCTACACGAGTACAAGTGTGAAAAAGAAAGAGTGTGCAGTGTTGTTGTCTACAACAGTGTTGTTAGTCATTTCAAAAATTCATAACTTCCTTGCAACGCTTAAAAGCACTTCATGCGATATGGCTCAAAGCAATCAAGCAATTAACTCATAACCCTTATCACAGGCTGCAATAACACCATAGCTACCTGCGTTGTATATATTTGAACAAGGTTTCCATGAACGCTTCATTGACTATAGAGTTTAATTGTCATCACTGCTGACCTCTATTATTAGTATTTAAATTTTCTGCACAAAACGTCACGCCTGACGATAAAACAGTTAAATATACAGCAGGCCAAAAGCTCAGTAATTACATGCTCAGAAACAGCAGAGCCCTGCGCTGGCTCATCTACAAAGCTGCCCTGCAAAAAATAGGACCTGTGGGAAGAAACAGAATAAACATGTTTTTTGGTTTGCTGGTAAATCGGTGAAGAGCACATCTGCAGCCTTGGTGTTTGATTGTTTATTTCTCAGCTAATGCTGTCGTGGTGAAAGAATTTCCCTTGCAGTGATTTTGAGTGGCTCAATATCACGATATGCAATATTATCGCCTTTTTCAATTTTTTGCTATATATATAGGGCTATTGTATTAGTAGCCTATAATAGTTAGTTCTGGTCCTCAAATCTAACTGGACGAGAGGCTCTCTAAGACTGCTGATATTTCACCGGTATCAGCACTTCTCGTCTCTGCGCGTTCTAGACAGGCTTGTCAGTCAGTGAAAATTACATTATAACACCATCATTCATTGTCGCCAAGTACATGGAGTCTTAATTTAGTAGAAAGGGGCCAGTTGGTGAAAAAAATACATTCTTAACTCTTGTTGTCATTATAAGCTTTTTTACACTTAATGCATGTGTATTGAATGTTAAATAAGAAGGGCATAGCCTTATGAAAAAAGAAAAAATGCGAACATTACGTTTGCAGTGTTTGCTTGCGTTCCTCTGCGGTTGGCTTGTCAGTATCCCAATATTACAATATTGCGGTTATCGCTACAGCCCTATTCTCAGCTGGCATATTTGGTCACAAAAGCACCTTGGACGATATTGACTGGTTGATTTAGTTCTGTGTGAGGTAACTAAGGGCTTGGATGAGAGTGATTTTTTTTCTTCCTTTGGCAACAGTAAACAGGTCTTAGTGCTGCTTTTGTGTTTCATTGAAGGGAACATGTCATGGAAAACAGGATTTTCCTTGATCTTTTGTTTCCTTGAGTTTATTGTGCTATGTAGACATAATCGAATGTGCACAACACAAAGCTCCCACACAGTCCATTTATAGAAAGCTGTAAAATGACTTGTTCAAAAACACACATTTATATGAGCACATTTCATCCATCCATCCATCCATCCATCCATCCATCCAGATGGGTAAATATAGAGGTAAATAAATAAATAAATGAAATAGTGATAAATAAAAAGAGAGGTAAATAAATATAGATATTATATATATATATATATATATATATATAGATTATATAGATTATATAGATATTAGTTATATCTCTATTTATCTCCTTTATTTATTTATTTATTTATTTATTTATTTATATGTAGACAGATAAATATGGATATATAAACAAATACAGAGAGAGAGAGAGAGATAATGTATTAAATATTTTTTGAAATCAGACAAAAATAAAGGACTTCAGGTAAAAGACAGTCAGGCAATAAAGAAAATTCAAAATACAGCCGCCTTAAAATTCCAGCTCATAACATCTGAAGACTGTAATTTTCTCTGACACCTGTGCACCACAGCCACACTCAACAAAAAGCACTAGAATTTTCCATGGAGATAGCTGCCAGAGAAACATGGATCCCTGTTGAATTTGTGTTTTGTCCTAGAGCTTCTTTCACAGCCGCAGATTTGTTCAGCGAGTGTAGCTAAGGATAATGACATGCACTGCAGGTGAACAGATTGTTCCAGACTTTGAGTCAGGTCATGCAAAAGAACCCGAGTCTGGTTAACCTGCTCACACTGACCTCAATCCTTTCCTCTCAGGACAGTTAAAGTGATAGAGTGAGTGTTTGGGTGTGCATAAATATGGTATGGATCAAAGGTGGGTAGTAACGAGTTACATTTACTTCGTTACATTTACTTGAGTATTTTTTCGGTAAAATTGTACTTTTAAGAGTAGATTTAAATGTGGGTACTTTTACTTTAACTCGAGTACATTTCTAATGAAAAAACTGTACTTTTACTTCGTTACGTTGGGCGACGTTCCTCTCGTTACTTTATTTTAACACTAGAACTCCCAAGGCGGTCATTTTGACCGTTTTTAAATTTTACAGTACAATAACTTTGTTAAAATAAAATAAATGTGGCTGTAGGACTCTGACTTTTCCTAGATATGTGTATATTTTATTCTGACACTGTTATTTTATTAAAATCACAAAACACACAACAGTTCTGACTATTTCTACCTAGAATGACCATAACGGTCATTTTGACCGCACGCATTATAAATATCATAAGTCCGCTACATTGCAAGTTTCGCGGAGGGACTTCATCACACGACTGGCGAGCGAACTTCGCTCCGACCACATGGAATCAAAAGCCATACAACTGGAGGAACTGCAAACAAAATAAAACCAAGGAGACGTGCCAAATGTCACAAAAGTGTGTGGGAGCTGCACACGAAAGGCGGTGTTTACCTGTGTGGAATGTGCGTAAGCGTCAATGATGCGGGGTGTTTGCGCCGTTCAAATGGGCAGTTAACCTGATTTTGTTCATTCATATTTTTTGTTCACTGAAACTAATCGTTCTAAAGCAGTTCATTTTCTTGTTTAGCTAATGTTCATGTTTTTTCTTAGCCTGTTTGTATACATTTTCACATTCATTTGAATTAAAATTTTGTGTCCTGTTTATTATTACCTATCATTGTAGATCCATTTATTTTTAGATTTTGTATTGATTATTGAACTTATTTACAAACAGGGCTGTACTAAACGATATGAGCTTTGACGTTTCCTAACTTTTGTGCATGTCTTTTCACGTGGTGAGTGCGGTGAAAAAAATATTATCTTGACGCAAAACGTCCTCAAATAGAGGCAGCGCCTGTCGGGGGAATCTTTCTTTTGTGCTTGTTTTAAGGGCTATGACGACAGGAATTAAAAGCTTCATTGGAAAAGAAAAGGTTAACATGTACAATAGATATGACATGACGAAAATAACGTTCAGTACGGCCATATGAACGTCAAAGTATGAACGGTCAGAATGACCGCTATGGTCGTTCTAGTAGTTATGGAATTCCGGTAGTTCTAGTGTTAATGCAATACATGTTGTTAAATGCGTAGTTTATACCAAGTGCGCTGTATCTTTCTTCTGGGCATGAGCGATGCTCAATTCACAAATGAATCACTCTTGAGTCGATGCTGTTCAAAGACTTCATCAAACAAGTTGGCAGATCTGTCTAAATCGGTTCGCGAATCAGTTTGAATGATCTGTTCTGTTTCCTGCACGCACTGAATCGTCTGAAGTGCTTTCAAATCACAATCGACTCAGGAGTCGTAACAGGAAGATTCTTAAAGGGGTCATATAATGTCATTTTTGTACAAGCTAATATGATTCTTTAGGGTCTAAATTAAAAGTTTGTAATATACTTTAATTAAAAATTCTCATTAGTATTGTAAGAAAACACTCATTTTACCTGGTCAAAAACAGCTCTGTTTTCAGCACGCCGTTCAAGTGCATGTGTCTTTAAATGATAATGAGCTTTGCTCACCCCGCCCCTCTGTTCTGTGCGTACACCGTTTGTAACACAATAACACAATAACCATAACGCGTTGTTCATTATAAACATGGGATTATGAATTAAATTGAGAACGTCATACATAGAAAACATGCCGTAATGTACCCTGAGTGTAAACAGTCGCATTCATCGTGAAGCGTGCAGCAAGCGATTTGCAAAGATTAATATAACGATTAATATAAAGGTCAATAAAACGTTACACTCACTTCAGTTCTTCTGGAGGTGCTGCAGGAACACGAATAGTTGGTACTGATCCTTTTTTCAGGAGCAGCTTTTACCTCGTTTGTAAAGCAGTCTGGTGAAATGATTCGCGCAAACATGAAAGCATTGACGTTGATCGTGGGGAATATTCCCTTCGAAAACAAACTCAGCCACTGCGTCTTCAGCTGTACGGATTTAGAAACATCAAAATGACTGCTGTGTTCGTTATTACACCCAAGAACAGAACACCACAATCGCTTAGACGATTGTGGTCTAAGCGATTGTGCGATAGAATCGCCAGTCGGCGCGTGCTATGATTGACAGCTCGCTCACGAGGGCGGGTCTGTGTTTGAAACGCTGCTGTCAATCAGCCATCGTGGGAGGGGCGTCGATTTTGTGACGTCACAATATCGAACAGCTTGATTTGAGACAGGAGGAAACATATAAGAAGATTAAAAAAAAACCACTGGATGGATTTTTATCATTTTATGATGGTTGTGTACAGGCACTGCCAACACACATTTCAGTACAATCATCTTGTAAAAGTGCATGTACCATTATATGACCCCTTTAAGGTCTTTCCTAGAGGCCTTTGCTCTGTGTAAGGTGTGTGGGCAGTTTGCTAGCATCTCAATATTTTCCTTTGCCCTGTTGAAATGCTTTCTCTCAATGACTGCACTACATTTTTTTTTTTGCTCGACTGTATATGTAGTGTAAGAGATATTCTTTCTACGCTCTACCTGTCAGTGAAGAGAAATCAACCTATCTGCTTGAAAGCTCCTTTCAGCCTGATTTTCGAATGCACCCCACTGAGTTGGACTTCGAACGATGTGATAAAAGAAAATCCTTTATGTGAGGGAGTGTATTTACACAAGTGAACGTAACTACTCATTTCTCAGAGTGAAAGCGCATGTGTCGATCGAGAGAGAGAGAGAGAGAGAGAGAGAGAGAGAGGGAGGGAGGGAGGGAGGGAGGGAGGGAGGGAGGGGGGGGAATCAAATATCAGTATATCCTTCATGTCAAATGCCTTTTCAGCTTAAAGGGATAGTTCACCCAGAAAAGAAAATTGTCATCATTTACTCATCCTCACTCCAACCTATATGACTTTCTTTATACTGTGGAACATAAAAAATATATTTTAAGGCTTGTTTATACTTTTCAATGGGCTCCAATATTGTTTGGTTCCCAACATTGTTCACAGACAGCAGTAAGTCATACAGGTTTAGAACATGAAGGTGAGTAAATGTTCATGTATGAAAGGCCTAAAGGGATAGTTCAACTAAAAATGAAAATTCTATGAAGTATTGTAAACCATGCATGTTTCAATTAATATTTCATGTATTCAAATTGTTACAAAAGACATTCAGACATTGTCTTGTGAAATGTTTGTCCTTTTAAATTCAGTGTCATGTCATCTGTATTCATCATTGTCCATTTTATTGTAAAACAAAGGTGGACAGTAACAAAGTACATTTACTTGAGTACTGTACTTAAGTACACTTTTTGAGTATCTGTCGTTTACTTGGTTATAATTTTTTCTGGAAACTTTTTACTTTAACTTCACTACATTTGAAAGACAAATATCGTACTTTTTACTCCACTACATTTCTATCAAGGTCCTTGAGTAGAAAGTTGTCAGTCAGGGGATGATTTTGGGTGCAGAGGTTGCATTTTGGTTGGAAAATAAAGTCAGATTGACGTCAGAACCCGACAACAGACGTTGGATTTTGGTTGGAAATGAAAGTCTGGTTGACGTCAGAACCCGACTGATGTTGGTTTCTGGCGTCAACACAATTTTAATTTTCAACCACAATACAACGTCTGTCCGACGTTGGAGATTAATGTCAATCTGGCGTTGGATTCTGACATCAACCTGATTTTCATTTTCAACGTTGGGTTTGGTCTTCTTAATACGAATTGTGTCATTGTTTTGGAGCACACTAGCTTATAGATAACAGTAAAGCTAACATATTCATACTAAAAGCCAAAAAACTTTAAATAGGGCACTATTTGAGGGAACAGCCATTTGGGTGTGTGAAACCATTGTGGACGTTATTGAGTGCACTTATTCAATCTCACATTCAATCCCACTACTGGAACTGTGTTCTAGAAATACATTTGATATTGATATGAGGGTAGGTAGGCAGGCATAGATTCAGAGGCATAAGGTACAAGTATTACATACAACAATAATAAAACAATGCATTGACATTTACTGTTTACTTTTGATACTTAAGTAATTTTAAAAACAACTTTTACTTAAGTAAAAATAGGTCTTTAAAACTTTTACTTGTAACGGAGTAATATTTGACCCGTAATATCTGTACTTTCAGTCAAGTAAGGAAGTTGTGTACTTTGTCCACCTCTGAATAGCATATCATTTTAGACAGCAAAAACATTTTATTCGACAATGTGTAAGAAAAAAAAATGTTGTCAACAAAATTACTTACACAAATGTTTGTCGAACACTGATTATACTCAGTTGGACTTATTTGCCATAAACTATTTTTACATTTTTGGTAACTGAAATAAAAGTGAAATAAAATTAAAATGTAAACATGGGATGGAAAAACGTAACTTAAATTAAATGTTGCCTTGGCAGCGAACTGAAATAAGTTGAAATAAGTCAAAGTATTAAAATCAATAAACCTGAAGTAAAAAATAAAGCTATATAGAAAAAACTAATAAACATAACAACATTTTGAAAAACTACAATTAAATGAAACAAAACTGGAAAAAAAGCTAATTCAAAATATTATTACTATTTTACTATAATGGTATATAAATAATAAATATAAAAATGACACTGCACATGTTGAGTGTTATTTTTGGACCTTGGGTGTGCAGGTAGTGTGAGAATGGGAATTATTTCTCTAGCTGGCAGGCACAAGTAGAAAGAAATGTGCTCAGTACAATGCTGACAGCTCTTGTTCTGGTACAATCCACACACACAGACACACACACACATATTCCTGGAAATATCAGATCTCTGGTGTAATACCCGATATCTGCATTAGCTCTCTATTTGTCCTCTTACCACAGTAGTTTTAGCTCTCTGTACTGACTATATCAAGAGCACTGGCTGCGGGGCTAGAAATCGGCTCAGGTAATTAGAAGTCTATGAGGCACCTCTGTGCCTTTGAGCTCTGCTCTGCTTGTTTAATAGGAGTGAAAGGAGGATATAGCTGCAATGATTCACAAGGCCTGCTTTCCTCTCCTCTTTTCTCCATTCCATTTTCCTATTAACTTTTAGTAAGGGCCTGCTTTTTTTTTGTTATGCAACAATGCCATGTGCTCTTTTCAAAGGGTTCAACCCAAAGCAGGGGAAGCTTGAAAAGAAATGGATACTATGTCCAACGACTTCCTCTTGGTTCCTGCCTTTTAGGCTCCCACAGTTGGCACGAGGCACAAAAGGTTATTAAGAATGCAAAACTAAAGAGAGGTGCAGCGGGGGAAAAAAAACCCACATCACTCCCCCTCCCTCACACTCATTCCTGGGGATAAAGTTGCAGGGTTTTAGAGGCTTGTGAACATATCCACCGGCACACCTGTCCTGTTTGTTTACTGCTAACCTACGGATTTCACACACCAGATATCTCTCTGATATTCAACCCAGCCGAGTGAGCGAAAGTCCATGAAAACATTTGACCTCTGACAGAATCTTTGCATATGTTACGCAGACAATTAGCAATGTGATTTGCCATTGTTAAAGAAGCTTGTAATTATTAGTATCCCCTCAATGCTAAAATAATTTCTCCTTTTCCAATTTAACATTCAGAGACCAATGTAAGAAAGCCATTTATAGGCTGACTTCCACTATGGCGCTTGAGTGACCTGACATTTCAACTTCTGAATCAATCAATGATGTGTTTGGGGCGGGACTAACTGCATGAACACTAGAGTGCTGCGTTTTTTTGTTGGCCAAGTTAGCACCCCATGTGGTTCCCTTGACAATAAGGCAAATGGGCTTTTCCATTATTATTGCAGAAAATAAGCTTTGTGATCAACAAAAGTTTATGATTCTTACACACTTCGTTCATCAAGATAATCTTCACAAATCAACCTAACTTCTAGGAATTTTGAAGGCTAAATATAATCAGCAGAAGTATAAAGCTAATTTTAGGCTATGCACAAAGATCATTGTAGTTGTATGACTTTAACGTCACCTCCTCTAAGCTTCTAACAACTCATTCAATCTTTATTTAAGATTTAGTTCAAATAGTCTGCTAGAGAGTAAGTATAATAACTTGTGAGTAGTTGCGTTTTTCTGTTTGGCATAATAATGTTTAATAATGTCCACAACAACTCCTTAGTCCCATTTAGCCACTTTTTAGCAAGGGCCTTTTGCAAGACATGTAAAAGCTTTTAAAAAATCATGAGTGGGGTATTATTGCTTAGGGATGCACCGAAATTTCGCCTAGCAAAAATTTTCAGCAGAAACAGCTATTTTCGGTTTTGGGCCGAAATCAGAGACTGAAACGGATGTTTAATTAGTGCTTCTCCAATGGCACATTTTGACTGTTCAGCATCTGTTTTGTGCACACAACGTGGATAGTCTACAACAGTTAAACATGTCAGTTCTGTGGACACTATAGCTCTGGATTGACAATATTAATTTCTCGATTTTAATAGGCAATTATATGATTTCTCTCTAAAATCTTTGTCTATGCTGTTTTCTGTTGATGCTTGAACAAAGCTTCACCAAATATTTGTAGCGATCCAATGTGCCATCCAATAATCTCAAAAAGCTTTGTGCTTTGTTACTTTTAATATGAAGCAAAGTTTCAACTTTATAATTGTCAATTACATTACAAAATTCAAACAATAAATTACATTTTGGCGCTCTTTAACAGACAGATGATGACAGATCACTGTAGCGGCAGCACGGATGAATCGAACGATCATCTCATCTCCTCTTTACTAGTTACAGCACGAAATAAACATGGGTGAATACCAGAAGAATCTGGAGTAGTAACAATTCTATTATTAAAAAGTTGATGTAAGAACTGCCTTATGTGCAATTTAAATGTTTGTACAACTCAGTTTTAGCTATTTGATTATTAAATAAGTTTGATTAATTAATTTTTTTTTCTTTCTTTTTTTTTCGGTTTTTGGCCAAGTGAATTCTGAATTTTTGGTTTCTGCCCAGAATTTATTTTGGTGGATACCTGTTATTGATGTATTTTATGTTGTAGAGGAAATTGTGAAAATATCTTGAGTTTGTGTTAACCATAGACCTTAATTCAGGTATTTAACCAAAAACCCAATAAAAAAAAAATTATTGACTTTGAGACAATGGAACTGGAAATTCAAAAATGGCGACTCATTTCCGGATTTTAGGACTCATTCCTGCAGCACTCAATGATCATCATTTTTGCGATTCCTTTTGGTGCCACTAGTGGTGCAGAAGCACCTTATCCTTAAAGGACGGGGCAGATACTTTTTGTGGTAGTGTGACATACCTTGTGATGTAGAAAAAAATCAATGCAGCAGTCTTAATGCGAACATGACCTTGCACACACATGCTTGCACAGAGGCAGGAATGCAGTGATTTAGTGTAGTAAATCCAGGTCGTCCCCATGCATGAGTGAGCCTTGAGCTCTGGAATACTCAAATCAGAAAGAATGTTTTGAAAGAGAAATTATCTGCCAGGGATTTGTCTCTTTATTCTTGTTCATTCTCTCTCTCTTCCTGACCCACACTCTAAATGGAGTTAGTACACCGAATATAGCGGAGGTCTGAAAGCTCAGTGTTGTTAATCTCAGTCACTCTCAGATAGGAATTTCCTACCATCAGCTGCCCCATTTCCAGGGGCCTTTGGTTGCTAAATGCGGAGACTGAGCTGAAGCCACCGGACGAGACTGATGGGATTTATTCTGATCATGTCTGCTTTATACACCAATGATTTAGAGAGGACCTATTTTGATATATATATATATATATATATTATTTGAGATTACCATTTATTTGAGATTTTACATTTATTCATGTTTCATGCAAACTTTAATGGTGGCGTATCCCTAATAGTTGCCGCTGTTGCTTATGTCATCTTTAATTGCAAGCTCTGATTGAAAATGAGTTACTACTTACTAGGTTTCTTTGCCACTACAAATCACTGTTACTGTAAATGCCTTTAACAGGTCCTTTATACGCTATTTAATGTAAACATATAGTACATATAGTTGTGGGAAACACATTTATTAGCAGAATAATCTAAAAAAATTCAGCATTTGCATTTTTATGACTTGTCTGAGCACATATTTGTGTGTGTAGTGTGTCTTTGATATGCTCTATTGAGTATTCTGAGGTTAATGGTGTAAGGCTAATGTGGGGCTTTTTCTGAGAGACACAAACCCAGCAAAGACTCCTTTCTCAACTTCAAGTGTTGCCCTTCTTTCTCTCTCTCTCAGCTCTGAAATGGCTGCCATTCACACACACAGTATGTGTTAGAATGGGGAGGAGGGTTAGGGTCCATTTGGGAACGTTGCCCAGGTCTGCCCACTGTAGAGCACATCTTTGTGTGTGTACTCATTTATCTATGTAGCTGTGGCACGGACTGTTTTGTGCTTGTTAGTAGGCCTTGAGAGCATTTTGTATGTACATTCATCTGTGTTTAATAGCGCTGCATGTGCGCTTCTTTAAGTGTGTGTGCTTTAACATGTGTTCGAGACCCTTAATGAGGAATGTGGCACCTCAGTCTAAGATACGGAGTGTTGCATTCCTGCCGGCTAAATTATACCTCTTCTAAAGTCCATCAATGGCCTACCGACTGAGTAAGGGAGAGTTCAAGTGAGCCAGAAAGAGAAAAAAACCCAAGCAAAAGTGTTTTAGAGGAAAGAGTGTCATTTACTGAGGCACTTAGATGCTCTTTTTTTGCTGTTTTCCTTCTGATTTTATCCTTTTCTTTTGTCCTGGGGCAGTGTGGCGGCACTATCATTATATGTGAGATTTCTCTATGGGTTTATTGTAGGAGTACAGTGGTTAGCAGAGAGGATTTTAGGCGAGGGTCACGCGCTTGCGCTCAGTGAGACAAGCACTAACTCTAAGTACCTCAGACTATGCAGACAGAACAAATAATGAAATATTTGGGCAAAATTAATTTTCTTTCTTTCTTTCTTTCTTTCTTTCTTTCTTTCTTTCTTTCTTTCTTTCTTTCTTTCTTTCTTTCTTTCTTTCTTTCTTTCTTTCTTTCTTTCTTTCTTTCTTTCTTTCTTTCTTTCTTTCTTTCTTTCTTTCTTTCTTTCTTTCTTTCTTTCTTTCTTTCTTTCTTTCTTTCTTTCTTTCTTTCTTTCTTTCTTTCTTTCTTTCTTTCTTTCTTTCTTTCTTTCTTTCTTTCTTTCTTTCTTTCTTTCTTTCTTTCTTTCTTTCTTTCTTTCTTTCTTTCTTTCTTTCTTTCTTTCTTTCTTTCTTTCTTTCTTTCTTTCTTTCTTTCTTTCTTTCTTTCTTTCTTTCTTTCTTTCTTTCTTTCTTTCTTTCTTTCTTTCTTTCTTTCTTTCTTTCTTTCTTTCTTTCTTTCTTTCTTTCTTTCTTTCTTTCTTTCTTTCTTTCTTTCTTTCTTTCTTTCTTTCTTTCTTTCTTTCTTTCTTTTTATTTGCTCCCGCATCTCCCAGCTTCATTCTTGTTTTTCTTTTTCCAAAAATGGCTGAACTGTAATTTTCTTTGGCTAGCTTAGCCTGCGACCGTTTTTTTTTTTTTTTTTTGGCCCGGGAAGAAATGGATTGTGGGTACGAACATGGGCGTCTGTTTAGCAGCATGTTCTTAAGGTCCATCCAGCAGACGTACACCTCAGCAGTACACACATACGCTCACGTGGAACGATATCTAGAGGAAGGGGCTTCATTTCAGCCGAGAGATTTGTTTTAGCTTAATATGCATATGCAATATATATTCATGTTAACTCATGAAATAGTATTTAATAGTGGAAAAGAGTCATCTGCATATTCTGAACACCCAACTCCTGGGAGACATGTAAAAGCTAATTTACTCAGAATATCAGCCACATATTGTTTCTATACAAATCCTAATAGTGAAAAATAAAATTTGCTTGTATATTCTTATAAAACCTTGTTAAATGTGCCTATTTAATGTCCTTTTCCATTCAAGTTCTGTTCTTGGTCTATAAACGTAGCATTGCCTTTAATATAACTTTTTAAAGTGTAGAGATTTTGATGACTGCCCGCATTCAGAGTTTATTTTCATTCCCATGTATGACTGCGAGAGCAAAGGAGAGAGAGATGGTTAGCAGTCTAACACAGTTTTGACCAGGAGCAAGAGGCGTGTTGTGGCCAGGCTATTTCTGCTGCCTGCATGTGCACCATTGATGGCTTCTGGTTTCGGAAATCCTTTTTTTGCACTAATCAGACGTGGTGCGGTCGGCAGGCGTCTCTCGTGTGGCCGGGGCTGGCAACGTCAGCCGCGTGCTCTGCCCCATCTAATGTACAATTATACTGACGGAGAAACACAAGTCTGCTTATTATCTGCAATCGAGACGCTCTTTACAGAAATGTGTGCTCATTTGCATTGTTGTTCGATCTGCCTGTCTGCCTGTTTATAAACTCTTCTCCAGGTTCGGCACTTGATTTCACTTCCAGTTGAATTTCCTTTTAGCTCTGATTCTATTTTGCTGTATTATAAAGCAAAGCTCTTGAGAGAAACCTTCAAAAACCCACCACAGAAAAATATACACCTACTAACAGGTTCACACACGGAGTAAACGCAGTGATGGTTACATTGACATTTCACTCATCTTTTCAGCGTTTGAAGCTCTTTATAATGAGTGTTGTGTGTTTGGTTGAAGGTAGTGTGTGAGGTTTGCGTTGGCAGTGTGAGTGTGTGTTTGAAGCATGGCTATTTGTTCAGCTTTAAAACAGTCCTGACACAGGCACAATGCCATTTTCTGCAGTTCTGTGCAGCTGAATTTAACGTGTGTGTGTGTGTGTGTGGAAGGGGGGGTTTACTCAACAAGATTGCACCCAGAAGTTAAATAAATTTGACAAAACCTCCCTTTAAGAATGTCTAGGTACATCCTCAAAGATGAAATTGTATTATTACACTAACAAAAATGTAGTAAAAAAAACTTTATCCATGTCTTAATGTTGCACTAATTGAACTTGTTTTTATTTGGATCAAGTTATGATGAGTTTTAATGGGATTATTAAATTGTGCTCATGTGCTTGCAGGTTTAGTTGCCACCACGTCTCGGAAGCTGGACAGAGAACAGCAGGATGAACATATTCTGGAGGTAAATACACCTATAGATACATCCACTGATCACATGTTTACAACACTCTTCCTAAGAGCATACAATCACAATACTAGAAACGCATATTTAGAGAGGTCCTAAAAGGCTCCTTTTTTCTTTTAGTTTTTTTTCCCCCTTCTGGAATGTTCTGGGTTAAAGTTAAGCTATATGAACATCATCTGTGCTATGCTGTTGATTACCATAAGAAACAGTTTCTTTAAAACAACATGTACAGAAATGCTCTTGCAATTGAAGTCTAAGGGGCATGCATTGTACATTTCACAAGATGTTGTACATTTGTTACCATTCAAATACCATTCAGTTTTTTTTCTGATCAACAAGGCTGCATTTATTTGATCAAAAATACTGTAAAACAGTAATATTTTGAACTATTAGAATTTAAAATACCTCTTTTCTGTTTAAATATATTTTTAAAAAGCATTTTATTCCTGTGATGGCAAAGCTGAATTTTCAGCATCATTATTTCAGTATTCAGTATGACATGATCCTTCATAAATCGCCCTAAAATGGAGATTGGGTGCTAAATAAACATTTCTTATTGTTATCATTGTTGGAAACTGTTGTGCTGCTTAATATTTTTGTCTAAATTATACTTTTTTCAAGATTTTTTGATGAATAGAAAGTTCAAAAGAACAGCATTTATTTGAAATATACAGTATATATTTTTTGTAACATTACAAATCTTTACTGTCACTTTTAGTCAATTGAATGCATCCTTGCCAAATAAAATTATTAATTTAAAAATAAAAAAATCTTACTGATCCCAAACTTTTGAACATTGGTGTATAATAAAATATATTATTATGTAATGTAATTTCTTGCAAATTTAAAACAATTTTTAGCTGGCCTACTTTATTGCTGAACCCGGTTTTGTAGTTTAACCTTCAAAACTTTAACCTAGAATATTATTTTAAAGGGAACTCCTTGGGAGCAAAGGAAACATCCAAATAAGGGGGAAATGAGTAAAAAAACTTCAAGGCACAGGCCACCAAACTAAACTGTGCACGTGAGTGGATTGCATTTCCCCCCTCCATTCCCTCCAACGTGCTTCTGTGGGGATTTATATATCCGGTGTGTGTGGAGGGTAGGTGTGTGTGTGTATATGCATGTGGGGGTTTGCCTTTGTTCTCTCTCAGTGTACCGTCTCGGGATTAGGCAGGCCAGAACAGGAAGCGTCACCCTGCCCAGCCAAAGTTTATACTTGTGGATTTTAATTGAGCTGCAAGCTTCTCTCACTCTCTCTCTCACTTTTTTCTCAATAACTCTTTACCACCCTCTTACTTCCTTCCCCAAAAAACAACCACAGTTTGCTGATACTTCAAGTCGTGCACAGAAGACTTCAGAGATTGATGCTCCTTTAATTATCGTTATAGATTGTGCAATTCAAGGCCTGTGGCATTTCGTTTAATTTGCCAAATTTGCACCATCCCTTCCCAGTTCTTTCATGCCCATTTCTGCAACTCTAATTGTTTTGTAAATGACAGGAGGGTTGCGGACAGGAAATGAAACCAGGGAGGATGGTACACCCTGCAGCATATGCTCATCCAGTGTCTGTCCTCCCTTCTTTTCTCCATGCCTCAGTGATGTGAAGAGCTCCTCTTGACTTCAAAGCAAAGCCTGCTGACCAATAGACAGTAGGCTTGTAATTAGCTAATGCCAACAATTCAGCTAAATATTAGTAGTGCCAAGATCCCCTCAAGGTTAAATCTGTTTCACTGGTTTTTAATTAACTAAGTTTTTTATTTATTTTATTTTTTAACTGTCGAGATTGGAGTTTGGTGGTGCGTGTAGTGTTATTCGATGTGGATGCTGTATATCAGCTGTCTTAACCTTAAGGAGCTGTAAAGAATGCTTTTCACCTAGCATTGTCTTTTACCCTTTTAATTGCACTTTTAAATAGAAAAGCAAGGCTGCATAAATTGGGGGCCAGCACGATCACATTTAAAGTCTCTGGTTTTATCGAGTAGATACAAACACATATATCCACATTGGAAGAAATTGGAGCTATCTGCTTTTTGTAGCATCAAAGATATAACTGAAGCATACTTTCAGCTTTAGTATGAACCATCTTCCATGAATTTGTGGTGTAATTTAGTCCACCAGTCCATTCAGTCTCCTAGCTTGTTTATAATGCCTGATCAAACAAAAACATATAATACATATAAAAAAAAATTTTTTTTCTTTTTTTTTAAATAAAGCTATTTCCTGTTAATGTGCGAGACTTCCGACATTTATTAACCACTATCGATAATTAAAAGAATAGCTTATTTCCGTAAATGGTAAAACTATTTGCACATCAAACCAGTGTTTATGATTACAATAATAAATGAAAATAATATAATAAAAAGCAGTTTTTAATATCAAGCAGCATAACGGACTGTTTTTGTACAGCTACAATAAGCTACAATACTGGAAGTGATTAACACCGGAAGCTAGGGGTGGGCGATATACCGGCAGTACAATTAACTGGTAGAAATTTGTCAGCCGGTAGAGATTTTGGACTATCGTGACGTTGCCGTACTGCGCCATCATGAAAGCTTATCATTTGTAAGGAATTTTAAGCCTTGATTTTAAACCGTTCAAGCGCAATAAGCAGCGAAAGAGGACTCATTTCGCCACATGTGCTCGCTTTCTGAGAGACCGTTTTAGAATGCACCCACCTGAAACAAGCGCACATACAGCCGCTGCTTATAGAGCATGCGAGTACTCAGTTTTGCTTATATGCTATTATGTGTTAACTTATAAAATATTAATGGTCGTAATAACATATTTCAGACTACATGTATCATGAAGCGATTTTGTAGGATTGCCCATTAAAAATTATTTCAGTCAAAATAATTACTTTGAGGTCCTATGCAAGCTCAACAGGCAGACTCAATTGGTCATTACAGCTGCACTAACCCCCGGTTTCACAGACAAGGTTTAAACCTAGACCCAGACTAAAATGCATGTTTGAGCTGTTTTAACTGAAAGCAGTTTGCATTGACATATCTTAAAATATTGTTTTGTCTCAAGATGCACACCGGTAATGTTTTTTCTAAGGCATGTTTATAAAAGCCATTTAAATGTCCTAATTTAAGTAAGGCCTAATCCTGGCTTAATCTAAGCCCTATCTGTGAAACCAGGCCTATATTTATAATCTCTACAGCACTGCCGCTAAAAGAATATTAAAATAAAATAAAACTAGACAGACTGACTAGTCAGTTGGATCATAATGTGATTTTTTGCATATATTTCTCATGTTCAGAGCAACTGTCTTCTTTGTTCAGACACCTTCTTGGACTGTTATGATCTCATGTTAAATTTGATTACCACGCTGCTTTAGACCGGCTGAGGGAAAGGCTAATAAACAAATGACCGTCAGTCCAGTCACTGTTCACACGCATTCTTCTGGATCCTGTTTCTCCTTTTTTTTCTCGCACTGCTCCGGTGGCCCACTGCAGTAGTCATGACAACCCTGGCAATTTGGGTTTTTGGCCGGTGTTTAGTCAGGGGTCCAGCAACAGGAAGTTGTTTATTGACATCTTCCCTCCTGGGGTCTTGTCTCACCCAGCCTCTCACCCAGGAGTCTGGCTGTCTCTCTCCCAGGGGCAGTGCAATCCTGCTGGGCACAGCACTGCAGGGGACTGGGGAATGAGCTGGTGCTCAGGGTTTCGCTAAGGTTAGTTGGAGGCAGAAAAGGCCTGTGGGGGAGGGAGGGGCAGTTATATGAGGCCAGGGTGAGGGCATTTGAGTGTGTGTGTGTGTGAGAGATAAATGGGAGAGTGCCCTGAAAACTTTCACACACACTTAAGAGCTGGGAAGGAAGGTGTAAGGTGAAAATGCTCCTAGAGGGGGAAGGGAATGAAATTTGAGAAAATAAAAAACAGAGAGAGCTACTCTGGAACATGTTGAGGCATGCACAGCACTTCGGAGAGCCTGCCCTGTTGCTCTTTGAACTTCTAAAACCAAACAGGAAAATATGCCCACGATACACTTAAGTTGATTTGCAAAGAAATGTAATTTATTTCTGGGAATACACCCTGAGTGACTGAGGATGTAGGGCGTTACTTTGCCTGTTTTCCAGGCATGTGAAACATGTTACTGCCTTGCCTGTGCTGGAAGCTCTGAACACATTTATATTGTTCAAGATGCATGCACCTATTAGTAGTGATTCATTTCAATGGCTTCTGAATCTGTTCACTTAAAAATAAATCTATTCAGATTTGTTCACTGATTCATCCACAGTCTCTTTTTGCATGTTACATCATTACACCAGTAGAGACAATCCTTTTGTTTGTTATGAGTAAGTCATTGAATCATTCAATCAACAGATTCACCTTTCATAGCTCTTAACAGCAAACAACATGCAGTTTTGTTAATTTGTTGAGTCAGTTAGTTGAATATCTTTCACAAAAAAGATGCCTGATTTATCTTGTTTCTTTTTAATGAACAACATGGCCCATTTAGCTATGTTCAGAGTCTCAATGCATGGAACTGAAAGAGAATAATTCACCTAAAAGATTAGTTCAAAAGCACAGATTTGTCCACAAATGAAACACCACTATTGCTCGTAATTATGGGAATCCATCCCGGAATGAACATGATTGATAGCATGATGGTAGCTCAAACAGTGCATGGCGCTAGCAACACCAAGGTCATGGGTTCGATTCCCAGGCAATGCATGAACTGATTAAAATGTAAACCTTTAGTGAAATGTTAGTTGCTTTGGATAAATGCATCTGCCAAATGCATAAATGTCATGTAAGACAGCAAATCTTACGTCTTGTGGAGAGGTGTGCTATAACTTTAAAGCCTGGGACACACCAAGCCGATGGTAGGCAGTCGGCAGTTTTTGTGCGTCGTCCGACTAAGTTTTCTCAGTGTGTTCCGCACGGTTCCACACAGTCGGCTAAAATTGGTCCTCGTCGGCTTTTTTTCAGCTGTTTCGACATGTTGAATCGGCGTCGGACCGTTGGTGAGAGAGAGAACTCTGATTGGCTGTTCAGCTTAGTGAACGAATCAATGCACGAGAATAATAGCAAAACAGTGAGCAAAGAGGTCAAAACGGTACAGATAGAAGGCTGTTCTAATGTTACGTCATTTTACCTGAGTGTTCCTTGGCGAATATTTCAATATTAACATGAGCGGAGTGGAATAAAGAAAGTGTTTAGCAGGACTGATATTCAAAACGGTAAGCACGCACTGCTTTGTTTATGGTTTGTGTATCTGCAGCCGGCAGCGTCGGTTTCCCTTTTTGAATGACGAATATAGATGAATGTAACTTCAGAAATAGACAGTTGTCTCATTTACACGCAGGCGCAAAATACGCATTCTAGCTGACAGTCGGCTGTAGTTCTCTCTATGTGTTCAAGTGCAGCTTTTCTCCCCCGACACAGGCGACAACACAGTCGGCTTTCATCAGCGCTACTTCTTTGACGTCGGTTTGGTGTGTCCCGGGCTTAAGTGATCACACTCTGTATGATTTTACTCAGGCAAGCGCTACAGAAAATGTAAAAATCTAGTTATATAATTGATGTTCAAAGCAGACAAGGGAGATTTATTCATTATTGAAATGGAAATTTAATTTCAACTGTTTGAATTCTTTCCAGTTGCTGGAAAAGGTTTAAAAAAAGCAGTGCATTGCAGGCATAAAAACACGCTCAGCTCGGGAGAGAGGAATGCTGGAGCTGACCGAGTCCCTTGTCTTCCTATTCAATTAAATTTGTTTGGCCAAAACACTTGGACAGCACTGGACAGCTTTGAAAACAAATATACATTATAGGTCTACTCGTTCACACAAAAAGCTGGACCAGTGTTGAACAGATGCTTTAAATGTCTGTGCTGGCCTGTTATCTGCTTCAGTCTTAGAAAGCAAGTCAGTTCATTAGCAGGAAATAGTGTGTATGTCTGCATCTGTGTGTGTGTTTGCATTCATCAGCTTATGCACCAGCGTGCCATTAAGCCGCCTCAAATGGGCATTTTCCAAGATTAACTGAAGATATCCAGAGGAAATTAATGAGCTGGTTAACGGATACCAGCTGAGATTGGACACGGCTCTCTGAGCATGAGTATATGCTCAACAAACCAGCGTCTGCTTAATGCCACCGTCTCTGCTTGTTTGGAACAACTCCTGCACCTATTACTGTTCATATTGCTGACAAAAGTGCTTTGCTGTTAGAACTGATGTGCATGTGAACTTTTTTATCTTTTCGTTTTTTGTCAGTGTGCTTGCAATACAATTGAACTAAACCGATCTAATGCCTTTTTGAATAATGTGTGAAGAACTAATTTCTAGGTCTTTAAACAACACATTTGGATTAGATGATCAGACTAGCTTTGAGAAAAATATAAAGCACACTCATTTTGAGGACATGAAGCCTGTCTGGCTATCCCATTCATGATGGTATTTTTCGTCAGATGTCATAAGAGAAATTATGTAGGAAAAACTTCATACTCCAATCACACAGAGTAATGCATTACAGTCTGTTCTAACCCCCGGAAACCCTTCCCTCCTTTCTGCACATCTCTGAAAAGATTGCTTGACAGCTAAGCGCACAGGGAATTACTTCAATTTTGTCAGCCAATTGACTTAGATAGGAACACTTGCCCCTGTGTTCCGAACAGGAGATTTTTCTTTACTTCTGAACGACGATTGATTGAAGCGCTCACTATAATGAAGGTTTTCAATCACTTGTGTCAGATATTCTTGTGTGTGTTCTATTATTGTCCTGTGCACCTCTTTTAGTACCGCTCGTTTTGTCACTCTAATTGAAAATGTTCATTATGACACCCGGCTCTCTTGGGTTTTGGAGTTATTCGACATGAAAGGAAAGAAGAAAACTAGAACTGAGTGAATGAATTTTTCCTCCCCCTTCAATTACAGTATTTTCTATCAGCCCCCTGAAGCTTTCTATTTAAAAAAAATCTAACTTTTAAAGGTCCCATTGCATGAAAATTTCACTTTATGAGGTTTTTTAATCTTAATATGAGTTTCCCTAGCTTGCCTATGGTCCCCCAGTGGCTAGATGTTTTGATGGGTGTAAACCAAGCCCTGGGTATTTTTGAGAAAATGAAAGCTCAGACGGGCAAATCTAGAAATCTTCCCCTTATGTCGTCATAAGGGGAAAGGTTACCTCCCCTTTCTCTTCTTTGCCCGCAAAGAGAATTTGGCCCGCCCATGAGAAAATGAGCTGTGCGAGCGCGATATTGTTTTTTCCTCGAGAGACATCATGGCTTGCAAACGAGTGAAGCATGGCAGTTGCTCAGTGTTTGGATGTACAAATGAACACAAAAGTATTTTTTAGTTTTAGTTTCTCTCAAAGTCGTTCAATACTGTTTATGCATCAGTAAATCAAGCCAGTGACTAAACGATCAACTTCACGTCGTTTCTCTTAGTAGGATGAAAATAATCTTACTTAAACTGTGATTAATATACAGAAAGTGATCAAAGAACAATCCCTTTCCAATCACCCTAGCTGTCAATCACACAGCGCGAGTTTATCTGGACACTTGCCAAAACTCGTTATGAAATCAATGTTGCTGTTACACTGCACAACAAAGCTCTTACTGTACTTACCTCATGTTTGCATTGGTGAAAGCATTAATGAGAGTACAGAAACTGCGTTGCAATGATAAGATCTTCATTCCCGCGATCAACAGGCTGTCATCTGCTCAATGCTCATCACTGCAACATTTTATGTGATGGGAATAGATCTAAATACTTAAAAAACTTCTCACTATTCGTTAATCCCGATAGCTGTAATAGTAAAAACGTATAATAGCTGTAATAGTAAAAGTTTTCGAGAGAGTTCCACATGTAATGCGAGATATTTCATATGCAAGCATGTCAGCCAATCACAGCAGTGGGCGTTTACACTGAAGTCTCACAGCAGACACGCCCCTTCAAACAGAGCGTTCAAATCAGAGGCTAAAATCAGGCTAGGAAACAAGCCTTTTATTTCTAAATTATAACAACTTTTGATCTAAAAAACATACTAACATTATAAGGGCACCCCAGGAAACATTCTAAAATAATAAAATAATCCATGCAATGGGACCTTTAAAGGGATGTGCAAAAGTACATATTTTCAAAAAAAACTAGTCAGTGGATTGTCTGAACTAGTCAACTGAGTGATGAAAATTAGTTTGAGGGTGTATTATAACTTCCCATTCCACAATCTTGTGTTACAGATCACAGTGTCTGATCAGGGCGTTCCTGTGAAGTCCACCACTGTTCGAGTCATTGTTAAAGTTCTGGATGAGAACGACAACAAACCGCAGTTTATGGAGAAAGTCTACAAAATCAAACTCCCAGAGCGAGAAAAGCCAGAGAAAGAGCGTGCCCTCAAGAGAGATCCTGTTTACCGCGTCGTCGCCTCAGATCGAGACGAAGGGCCAAATGCTGAGATCTCCTACAGCATCGAGGATGGAGACGAACAGGGAAAGTTCTTCATTGAGCCCAAAACTGGCATGGTTTCCTTTAAGAAGCTTTCTTCTGCTGGAGATTATGATATATTAACGGTGAGGATGTATACATTTCTGTAGCACACATTCTGTTCTGTTCAAAACTGAATCTTTTTTATTGCAAATATATTTGCTTTCTAGCTTGAGTTACAGCGCTTGAGGAAGCCGTTATTATGTCCTAGAATGTAGAAACCTGAGATCTCAGATTTGACACACACTACATTTTTCCTAAATGTCCCTCTGATTGAAGTTTTACGAGCGCAGAGTGAACTTCCTGCCCGGCCCATGTGGCCAGTGACAATTTTTGCCAGACCTCCCCTTGTTTTATTACCTAACATCTGTCGCTTTCCAAACGTCACAGTGACAGGTGTTCTGGTAATGTTCTGTCCTTCCCACATTTAGTAGTATTCAGATATTCAGATTAAAGTGTGGAATACCATTAACAGCACCAAACAGAATTGCAAAACTTATTATTGTTCCCAAACATATGAATCCCAAAACCAGTTTTTAACATTACTGTTAGATTATTTACGGTAATAAATAACGCATTTATTTTCGTAGTAGTTTTAATTTTTGATTTTACACATTTATCCTTCAGATTAAAGCAGTGGATAATGGCCGACCCCAGAAATCGTCCACCTGCCGTCTACACATCGAATGGATCCCCAAGCCGGAGCCGAGCACAGTCCCTCTGGCATTTGACGAGCCGTTTTACTCCTTTTCTGTCATGGAGAGCGACCCCGTGGCACACATGGTCGGGGTCATCACCATGGAGTCTGTGGACACACCAGTCTGGTTTGAAATAACAGGTATGGTGGAGATAAACCTTCAGAGTTTGTTGTGTGTGTTGGTTTGACTGCATTTACAATTCTAAAGCTTGGATCCTGTTAAGTGTCTTTTTTAGTACACAAATTTGTTACAAACTGACATGATTAAATCTTCTAATGAGACTCTTTAGATTAAGTTTCTTTGCATGAATGAACTTCTATCTTTGTGTTTATCTTCTTAATAGAACTGTCATAATATGACATAATAGTTTGCATCCTGTCCCTTTATCTTTTAACAAATCTATCACTGACAACCTTTACTTTCTCTCTCTTTTCTACTTGTTCTCCTTCTTAATTTTGGAATGGTTTGGTTTCTTCTGCTTTTCTCCTCTTGCTTTCCTCCTCTTGATTGTCTCCTTGTTCCTCTCCATTGGCTTTTGGAAGAGGACATAGCGGCTAAAGAACTGTTTTACATCGTTCAGATGGCTTGCGACCTGAACTGCACTGCAGAAGGTATCTGCCGCAGATCTCCTAATACTACTGTGCGTGGCCGTTATGAGATCTGTCATGTGCTTTTGTACTCGTGCTGTTGTGATTGTTTCACATTGGTTGCACCAGGTCCCAAGTTTTGATTCTTTCTCACTAAGGGCTAACGAGCTGGCAATGAAAGAGTTACATTTCGATCATTAAATCAAAATTAGTTGTCTCTGTCCACCCTATGAGATTGTCTTACTATTGCAGACATAAAGCATAGCTTATTTTCCTTGCCAGCCTATGCACTTAGTGTTGTTCACTTTGAAGGCCCAGTGCTCTCATTTTCTTTCATGTATGCTGTTTTTATTATTGTTAAATTTATGTTTGGTCATATAATCCGAAAATAATATATACTGCTGGTGATTAAGTGGCTGCTGGCAAGATCAAAAGAGCAGGATGACTGATACATTTGTATAATACAAATTAATGATAGCAAATGAATCAAATAAATGTTTACTCAAAATAAAAAATAAAAAAAACAGAATGTTATCCATCGGTAAAGCTGTTGGTGTTTTTAAAATGGCAAATAAAGAATTTTAAAATACTGATTAAGTCTTAGCTTTTCCTTGGACAGTTCCAAAAACTATCAATAGACAATTAATCAACTAAGCACTATGGTTATTGACCGATATATATCTCTGTACCACCACATTCTTGTATGGGTGAAATTGATCATTTATTTATATCTATTACTAAATTTGATATATTATTTTATTTCAAAATGCTTAATTTTAAATTGTAATGCTTAATTGGGCAGGGATATAGTAGTATAAATGTCAGACAGCCATTATTGTGGTTTACACAAAAATAGTGAAACAGTTGCTGCAAAACCACAAACGTGACACCCTGACTTTTGCCACCTGTGCAGTTCTCTTTTTCTCTCTCCTGTCTTCAACTGCCTAACTTGTGATGATGGCCGTCTAATTTCCTGTCCATTTTGGTTGTGGTGAAAACCTCCTCTCAACAGGTGGTAATTCTGACAGTCGATTTGAAGTGGGGAAGGCGAGTGGGACAGTGATTGTGGCCCAAGTGCTGGACGCAGAGCAGAAATCCCATTACAACCTGACGGTGGACGCAACAGATGGCACCAGATCTGTCAGCACGCAGGTAATTGAATTGCTAATGAAGTGTTTATGGAAGCAGAGCATTGTGCGCTCACCAAAGAGGCTTGGGCTTCTTTTTTGAGATCACTATGAGGGGAAAAAAATGGCTCAGACTTTTTTGTGCATGTACATTTGACTGGTGGCAAGGAAGAGAAAAGCAACCCAAGCATTTCCAGGTTTCCAAATTGAGTTTCCTCTTTTGACTGCACTGCCGCTGTAGGGTCCCAAAGGTCTTTTCTGTATAAGCTCACATCAGCCTTCAGTATTAAAAAAAGGAGCACAGCATCTTGCTGTTGATGTGGATGTAGATAGGTCTAGTGAAAGCACGAAAATTAAATTAAACCTGACCTTCAAATATATGTTTTGCAGTGATTTTAGAGGTATATTTATAGATATGTTTTGTACAGGCTCAGTGCGGGCCAGGTCATAAGTTTATTTTAGAAAATGTTTCGAAATACCAGGCATTGGACAATTTCTCTAGTTAGAATCAGGTCAGATAATGTAGACATTTTTTGATGTCTAAAGGTTCCCTGAATGTTCTTTAAATACCTCACGTCACAACATGCTGGCAGACATTCCTTGGCCTGGCGGACGGAGAGTTTTTGGCCAGGGTTCCTGGAATCTTCCATTGTCTCATTCCTGGAGCGTGTGAGGAGGATGAAGCCGTCTGGCTCCCTGCTCTTTCATTTCGTTTCCTCTGACAGTCTCACTCTTTTTCTTTAATTCAGTTTTATATCTTAGGAGAACATTAACCATAACTTTCAATAATGTGTATTACAAAGTTTTTCAAACTTATCAATTTACTTTGACCTTTGCATTTGTTACAAATAAGATGAATGATGACTCTTACTCGGCTTATGTCAAGGACTTTGCCAACAAAAAAAATATTTTTGGGGAAACTAACACACTCTTGTAAGGTTGGGAGCAATTTTAACACTACTGAAATGAAATGTGTGTGAATAATCAAAGTATCTACTTTAATCAAAGAACACCAACTGAGTCAGCTGATCAGTATTTTATTAAACAGTTTAAACCGATTTAAAACAATATGGCATATTTATTATATCACTTTTGTTCTAAGTACACATTCCTAAAAGCTAAACTAATTAGTACCAAATAAGTGAGACTATGGTTTATTTAAGTAACATTACTACTTTGAGGCACGCTTTTTTTGTGAGTTAAATGGTTAATATAATGTAATTGGAGGAGAATGTAAAACAAAAAGTATGATCTCATCATTCTCAAAAGTCCATTATCGGTACAGTTGCTTTTTTACTGGAATATTACCAGGAAGATTTGTAGTAGTCTGTGAGTTATGGCAGAAAGTGTAAAACACATTGCTCCTGGTCTTCCCTGCATCATTTATATCACCTCTAAACTGGCCACATAGTTTATGTACTGATTTCCTGTTGGAGCACGAGTAAATCTTTGCATATGGTCCTAAAGAGGTCACTGAAGAGCGGGGCTCTCTGGATGAGGGCCATGTTTTTGCCCTCACTCTCGTGAACAGAGCCTGCTTTGTGAGCGGCTCCCCAACCCCCCTCCCGGTATATGTTTAGGCAACACTGTCGGAACTCTCTTGTGATCAAGCAGACCACTGTGGCCAACGATACCACCAAACACATACATTCCTGCACGCAAAATTAACTGCCACGAATATCCTAAACTGAAGCCCCCCACCCCTTCCAAATCTCTCTCCCTCTTCTTGACAAAAATTTCCAAACACAAAGGCAGTGGCATGACACTGAGTCCTTGCGCTGCAGCTCTTCAAAGTGTCTCTCGATCGACCCTGCTTAATCTGAAACTATTGTTGGGCCCTCAAACCTTTCAAGTCAAATCAGTTACAGTTGTCACATTCACAGGGCACAGAGTGCAGACTTCAGTGCCCTGCATCTGGCTTTGCCTGGAGCTGCTTGTGCACACATTTTTCTTTTTTGGGTTTATCATGTTTATGTGTTGATAATCACTTCTTGAGGTTCATTTATGTATCCGTTGACCTATAACTATTGAGGCTTTGATGGGAAATATTAATCTGGCTCTAAATCAGTGATTGCGTGTCTAATGTGAGTTTTGTTGGCTGATCTACTCTGTTTAGTCCCCTGTAATAAAAACTGGTATTAAAATCTTTTGTAAGTCTGAAAATCAACAACAGAAAAGAGCTTTTGGGTGATTCTCACAGCTTGTGTGGATCATATTTCACCCCAAAATCAAAAGGCAAAGAACATTAGCAAAATGAAGACCTGACCTGACTCGTTTATCACATTGATTTGAGTTGGATAATCTGTTACCATATTGATAAAAAAAAATACAAAATGGTTTCCCAGACTGGGGTTCGTGAAGGAACTTCAGGGGTTTGTGAGTTTAATGAAAATGTAATATAATCTAATTTCATGTATTTATTATTACGTAATCCAGATTACATGTAAGCAGTTACTACCCATTATATGTTTTTTTTTTTTTATTGATTTTTTTTGTTTACACTATTCATTCAGGCCCCAGTGGGAGCATCATTTTGCAATTTTTTGACACAACTGTAAAGAGAATTGTTATTTAAAAAAAAAAAAAAAACAGGAACATAATTAATTTTTTTATGCAAAATATAATATATTATAATAGAAAATATAAGTCAAAATATAATTTCTTATTCTTTCCTTTTTTTGTGATGAAATATTACCTTGACATTAACTGCTAACTGCTCTAAATTGTAGAATCTATAACTTGTTTTACCATTTGCCAGGTGTCTCAGTACTGGTTTAACTCCAACTAGAGTTTTGCAGACATCCTTGGTACATTAGATCACCCTGACAGGAGTTTTCAGCTTGCTGGCTAATTAGTAATGACAAAAGTCTGTTGTACTCTACACTTCCTAATATCTCTATAAATGCTCAGGCAGGTGCTGGAAAGCAAACTAGGCCAAACGAACAAATCAAGCAAATATTTGCCCTTAAAACATTAAAGAGGCGATATTAAGTGCACGCCTGCAAGCTTTCATCTTGCATTACAAAGCAAGAGAAAGATGGATGAGTAATATAACCCATTTGAAACTTGTTTCATCTTTGATTTCTTCATTGACCAACTAATGAGTTTGGCTACGAGAAGCACTTGTTTTGGAACAGCTGCATCTAAATACGAGCAGGTTCCAAAGTCAATTCCAGCATGTGACCCAGGGAGTATATCTACAGCTATATCATGTGCCAGTTGTGTTTGAAAGAAAAGACAATCTTGAACTGATTACAGCTGATTGATTTGTGTGAATTATTTTTATTACCCCTGCAACCCACCAAATGCACGTTTTTAATCATAAATCTGCATTCAGGCTCCACTTTTGCCTTTGTATGTCTAGTGACCCTCTCCTGAAGCGATTAGCTCTCTCCTCCTCGTGGAGCCGCATATCTTTGTTTAAATCAAAGTCATGTGTATTCCACATGGGCTTGCCAGACCTTCTCCATGCTCTATTTTCATTGTTTTTGCCATTTATCTCTACACTTCTTTTTTTTTTATCTCTCTTTCACCCCAATCTCAACAAAAGCACCACATTTCAGACAGGCAATGAGGGATTATGATTATTTTGGAAGGGAAGAAAAGAATGCAGAGGGGGAGGAAAGTGTATGCTGGGTGTAATCCTATTTTAGGCCTTCTGAGAGAATGTGTAGCAACCCTGTGTGTTTGCGACTGTGCCAAAGTCATTTTCCCTAAGACATGTCACATACAAAGAAATATGGGGATCTGGGTGAACAGTGCCCATTTCTGCCTGTGATTTCTTACCTTTCTTTGAGGGAATGCCCTTCAGATCAGATATTTTTTTCTTTTGATGAGCCCCACTGAGTGACACCCGATCAAAACTCATGAATTCAGTTTTGGGTCCGTAAGATATATATATTTTTAAGAAGTCTCTTATGCTCACAAGTCTGCATTTATTTGTTGTGAAATATTACAATTTAAAATAATGGTTTACTAATTTAATATTTTAAAAAGTAAATATTTTTTTCCTGCAGCCATTACTCCAGTCTTAAGTGTCACATTTTGTCTTCATAAATCATTTTAAGATGATTAATTGTTGAAAGTTGTGCTACTTGTAATCAATTTAATGCATCCTTTCTACATAAAAGTATACATTTCATATACAAAAAAATCTTATCATCTTACTGACCCCAAACCTTTGAACTGTAGTGTAATATAATAATTACACATGCCACAATATCTGTGCCTGGCACAATAAGGATGTTAAATCTAATAAATAGCTTGCCTATAATTGTGTGAGAGAGTTTTCAAGGTATGTGCATGCCTATGATTCAATAACACCCTGATCGAGACAAACAAGGCATTGAGGCGACCACGGAGGTCAAGCATCAGAGATTAGCTGAACAAATTGGATTATGACTGCAAAACGAAACAATTTTCAAGAGACTAAAATGTGACCAATTTTAAAATGCAATTTAGTCTGAAGTCTAAAATTACATCTGTTGCTAAAAGTATCTGTGGTATGTTCCATGTTATAATTGTCCTGTGTGTGTGTGTGTGTGTGTGTGTGTGTGTGTGTGTGTGTGTGTGTGTGTGTGTGTGTGTGTGTGTGTGTGTGTGTGTGATTATTTTTTTAACCCAGCCTGAGAGATGTCCATGTGTGGGAGATAATGCCCGTTTAAGTGGTAGAAATTTGTACCTAGAATTTCACTTCAGTAGTAGGCTGTACCTTAAGGATCATCTGATGTGCGTGTATATATATCATGTTCACATATATAGATCTTAATTTTCATGTATAGTGTTACATTCCTCTCTGCTTTTCTCTCTCTCTTTCTTGCTCTTATTCTTATTGTGCCTCCCTTCTGTTCCTCATCTTTCTCCTTTTCTGTCTTTCACATGCGCATCCTTCTTCATCTGTCATTCACACTCTCTGATATTTTCCTTTAATCACTCCCTCACTCACCACTTCCTCTCGAATCCCTCCATCTGTCCTTCTTTCTCTATGCGTGTTAGACATTAGTGGAGCTCCTTTGAGCTTTTTCCCTGTACATTTGCATCACAGTCGCAAAGCCTGTCGTGCTGCTTAGAAAGCATCATGGAAAGCAGGCAGAATATAAACAAATACAAGCTACAGACTTCATCTATTTACACCGGTGCTTTCAGTTGACTGTCTGTGCTGGCATGATTTACGAAAGAAAAAGAAAGCCAGGCTGCCAGGGCCAGGCTGCACGCCTCCAGGGAAAGGTGTGAGAAAGAAGGCAAGAGAAGAGAGAAAAAGGCCAAGATTTCTCTTCCCTGACCTTTGACATTCGATAAAACCAAACATGTTCTTTGGGGACAGGGGACGTGCTGATGCTGTCAGGACAAGTGTGAACATTGTCCACACTCACGCCCACATGGGGTAATCTTGAGCTGAGAGTAAGTGGCAGCTAACAGCTAAATTTATATATATATAAAATGTTATTTATTTATTGGCTGCGTCCATCAAACGTGGGTGAAAAATATATGTTCCAAAGTGAAACAACAAATTTGACAGAGATGATGGTTTATGAAGTGGTGAAACTTGAAACCTATTGCAAAAATGTATAGTGAATCAGATAGAATAAATGCAGCCTTGTTGAGCATAAAATACTTAAAGAATCTTACTGACTCCTCAAACTTTTGAACAGTAGTAGTAGTATATGTTAGATGTTTAATTTAAGGCAAATGATGAGTTATAGTACAGCTGGCAAGTACCTCGCTATTAGATATACATTAGATTCAATACATGGTGATGCATTGCTATATCGTATTTCGATTATAACTGAAACTGCTGCAAATCGCAGCAGAGACCAATCTTCAGTACCAGTTTTACATTTGACTCGCTTCGCTTTTGTCTAGTGTGACGCCTCATAAAAGAGGCTCTGACCTCAGTGAGAATGCATGAAGAGACGCTTATTTATATGACCTGCTTCTTCAGTAACTGAGCTCTCGGAAATGTAATGAATATATGAATTAGAATTATATGCACATATATAAAAATGTTAATAAAAGGATCTAATGTATGTAATTTAATAGATTGATATGTCACTGAATTAACACAGCCCAAGTTTAGAGTATATGAGAATCTGCTCATTAAAATGTTTATGAAATGTTTGTATGCAAATATGACGCTTAGAATAGAGCTTTCATGCTTTTCAGACGATGCACTTTTACGGTTGCTGATCGGTAAATTCATTCAGTCGTAACTCTGTGACATACTAAAACTGTCCCTCATATTCCTACTTCCACTCCTGTTCAGTCACTTGAAAACATATGTCACTAGAGGGACACATATGTGGACAATTTATTTCTGAGGATTCTGGTTTGAATCAGTGGATCCGGTGAGCTATAACCTTTTTTATGCAAAACGGCGCCACCTGATGGCTGGCATGTTGAACTTTAATAATTCAATGCATTTCACCCCTTTGTTTTCCATCCTGGTTTTATAAAAGTATGTTTAATTGTATAAACACAGCTCCTAGTATAGACTGAAAATGTGTCTGTGCTTAAATGAGCTATCTATACTAGCATAAGCCGATGCACAAGAAGTGTGTGCATTGAGCATTGCTAAAAAGTCAAAATGCTCATAAGTATGCAGTGGAATAACCTTGGCATTTCACTCGCTGTAGGACTTTTAACTATTAATGAAACACATCCAAGTGCATTCACAATACAATCATTCCTAACCATAGAAAATGTCAACATGCAATGTTATCACAACCAGCCACAACTCATTTGGATTCATGTCGGTTTGCTAACATTCATTGCTGAATGTAAGTCATAAGTAACCAGGCATTTAAATTATTGCCGGATTTATTAAAGGTATTGATCCAGTCAATATTAAAGCAGCCATAGGAGTTCTGATTCCCTGAGGTAATGGACAGCAAACATAAACATAAGTTCAATGTCATGATGTGCAATCTACAACTTAATAAAATAAAATAAAATAAAATCAATAGTCTGTGTGTAGTCTAAACAACTAGTAGCTGACTAATCTGTCTTAAAATTGCTCTATATAATTAGGCTGGTTATTCATGTCAACTAAACATTGATCAGATAAGGTACCTGACAGATATTCTACAAATGTCACGTGTAATTATTTCAGTCTTCAAACACTCTATCAAATCCCAAATCCGAATATGCATAGTGCTAATATACACTCATAATGTGCTGTAGTACTCCAGAAAAATCATGATCCTAAACTTTATCTCCATACAGAAATTCATTATGTCATGACTTAACAAGTGGATAACTATAACTTTTATTCAGATTTGCATGCAGCCATCATAGTCCTCACAAACAATCAGAGACCTACAGATTATTCACAACCTTGCTCACAGCAGGTGATCTGAAATCTAGTAGTAATTGTCTAGAAATATATTGTTGAATATTTGTTACAAAAGCTGTGCTTTGATGGCTGCAGTAGTGATGCTTTAAAGAGGAATAATTTAGACACCCAGCTTCCCTGAGAGGGTTTACCTGAGTTGACAGGCACAGAGATGTGAGGTTGTGTCTTTTAATTAATCCTTGCGAAAGCATCCGTAGTCCTTACTAAAAAATGGATAAATGTAGATAAACTCACTAGTCAACAGCATTGAACAATTAGTTGGCTGTTATACTGGCCGATCCTTACTGTCTCGCTGATCTTCCTCTATTTCACAGATTATCAGTTTTGTTCTACAGTTTTGAAATGCTGAATGAATTTCAGCCTTGGTGAATTTGTATATGGGTGTACATTTAGGATGCAGTCAGTCTTCCTGTTGCCCCTCTTACAGTGGTCTCTGTTAGTCAGATATTTTACTTATTTTACAAATTACTTTAGTTTGTTATGGTTTTAACTATTCCTCATAGAATGTCAGTGATGTGATCAATGATCATAGTAATGTTATCATTATCATATCATTATTAATGAAAATAAATTGTTACACTGTACATACTTTTAACAAGGCTTTATAGTTCCTAAATTATTTACTTTACTTTTTATTGTATGTTTTTACAGGTTCTTATTAAAGTGATTGACACCAACAACCATCGTCCTCAGTTCTCTAAGTCTAAGTATGAAGTGGATGTCCCTGAAGATACCCCACCTGAGACAGAAGTGTTACAGATTACAGCTACAGACCAGGATGAAAAGAACAAGCTTACCTTCACCCTCCTCAGCAGCACTGACCCATTCAGTCTACGCAAGTTCAGACTAGATCCTGGAACAGGAGTGTTGTACACTGCAGAGAGACTAGACCATGAAACCATGCACCAACATACACTAACTGTCATGGTAAGATCATGTGGTCTTCTATCTACATCATCTATCCAATTGATTTTTCTGTCTGATTTAGAAATGTTCAACCAGTCAGCCATCCATCAGCTTAAACTATCCTGGCAGTTTGTATTTGCTTTAATGCATTAGTCATTGCAAGTGTTTGATGTGTTTCACATAAGCTGGTAATTAAAGTGTTGAAATTACTGGAGAATTGCTTTTTTATCCTTTCACCTGCCCTCCACACTGCAGGTACGAGATCAGGACATTCCTGTAAAGCGGAACTTGGTGCGTGTGATTGTAAATGTGCAGGACACCAATGACAATGCACCTTGGTTCTCTGGTTCACCATATGTGGGCCGTGTGTTTGAATCTGCTGCCATCGGCTCTGCGGTGCTTCAGGTCTCTGCTCTTGACAAAGACAAAGGCCAGAATGCTGAGATCATCTATAGCATTGAGTCAGGTAATAAATCTGATTGATTTGATTGCTCTTGACGTTAATCCAATTTGTCCAGGAAACTGCATATGTATACATATGATGTATGAAATGTCTGAACATGGAAAAGGCAAGGAAGTAGAAAAAGACTAAGTTTGAAAACCTATCATGCCGTCTTAGTTTTAACATGGGATATTGTTGAGAGAGCCACAGGAGCAGCCCATGCTGGCCACTTAGAGTTGAAAATGTGGGAGATATTGAATGTGGCAGCCAATGATCCTGCAGTCCATCAAACTGTGTGAGACTTTTGAAAGCAGAGCATAGCACAGAAATGATGCCAAGTGGCCTTTTGAGAATGCACATATTTGAAATGTCTGAGATTACAGAAGCTAATTGAAATGTACTGTATATGTGTGTGTGAGACAGCAAACATTGTTCAGATAACATACTGAATGACTGATGCTTAGGCAGCTGATTAGTCTAAGGCAATACAGCCGCTTCCTTTCATCGACTAACTGCAAATTAAAATATTCAGTATAAATAAAGCAAAACAAAGAGATTTATGCTTACAAAAGGACTTTGAATAAATGCATCCATGATTTTTTTACTTTCCTCTTTAAAGTTTAAAGTTTTACACCAAAGGTTTAAACGAATGAGTTCTAAAAAGTCCTGAAAATGAAATCTGAGTGATGCATCTTTTTCATTTTTCTTCCTAGGAAATGTTGCCAATTCCTTTGCCATTGATCCTATCCTGGGCACCATCAGTGTGGGAAAGGAGCTGGACCGTAGCAACAAGAACCATTTTGAGCTAACTGTGAAAGCCTCTGATAAAGGCATACCACCTCTTAGTGCTACTGCTGCTGTTGACATAACTGTCACTATTTCTGACAATGCCATCCCTAAATTTTCAGAGAACGAGTTTTCTGCTGAGGTCAGTGAAACTGCTTTGCCTGGAACCTTTGTAAGTTTGGTTACCGCCAACAGCCAATCATCAGTATTCTATCAGATCAAAGACGGAAACATGAATGGAGCATTTGACATCAACCCCAACTCTGGAGTTGTTGTGACCCATTCGGTTGTGGATTATGAAACTATTCCTTCATATAAACTAACCATTCAGGGAACCAACATGGCCGGTCTGGCAAGTAACACTACTCTACTGATTCACTTGAAGGATGAGAATGACAATGCACCTGTATTCATTCAAGATGAGTTCACTGGAATGGTCAGCGAGTCTTCTCCAGTCAACAGTGTAGTCCTCACCAAAGACAACATACCACTTGTCATCCGTGCGTTAGACACTGACCGTGATGCTAACTCGAGGCTGGTCTATCAGATTGTGGAGCCATTTGCCCACAATTACTTTGCAATCGACTCTAGCACTGGTGCAGTCAGAACCATCAGCGAATTGGACTATGAACAAAGATCTGTGTTTCGCTTTTCGGTTCAAGTCCACGATATGGGAATCCCTCGTCATTTTGCAGAGAAGGCTGCTAACGTGACGATTGAGATCCTGGACATCAATGATTGTCCGCCTCAGTTCAGCCAAGATCTATATGAAACCACAGTCTTAGTGCCAACTTTCAAAGGAGTGGAAGTGATCACAGTAAATGCATCAGATGCAGACTCTGGCCCAAATTCAAGGCTGTTTTACTCTATTGTTGAAGGCAATATTGGAGAGAAGTTTAAAATGGACCCGGTCACAGGGGTTATCACTATTCAAAATGTCACTCAGCTTAGAAGCAGGTATGAGCTCAGAGTGAGGGTGTCTGATGGCAGGTTTTCTAAAACAGCTTTAGTAAAAATAAATGTCAGAGAGAATAAGGAGAGTACTCTGAGGTTCACCCAAGAATCTTATAAGGCCTCTGTGCCAGAAAATTCCTTAGAGAAGAAGACTTTAGCCGTAATAGCGGCAGTGGGAAACCAAGTCAATGAGCCTTTGTTTTATACCATTCTGAACCCTGATAAGAGATTCACAATAAGCCGTACCTCAGGAGTACTCTCATCTACAGGCACACCCTTTGATCGAGAAGAGCAAGGCATATTTGATATTGTGGTCGAGGTGACCAGAGAAGACAAGTCATTTGATGTAACCCATGTCCTCGTCACTGTGATAATTGAGGATGTCAATGACAACCCACCTGTGTTTGTCAATTTACCCTATAAGGCACTAGTGCAGGTTGACACAGAGGTGGGTCATGTCATCACAAAAGTGACTGCGGTTGATGCAGATATTGACACAAATTCTGAAATCAACTACCATCTCCAGGAACTAAATGAGTTTATTCAGATCAGCATGGATGGTGAAATCTCACTTACAAAGAAGCTTGAGAAAGACTCACTTAATACTGAATTTGTAATCACCATTGTAGCCAGAGATGGAGGTGAACCAGCACTTTCCTCATCCATTGAAGTGCCAATAATGGTTGTAAACAAAGCAATGCCTGTGTTTGAAAAAGCCTTCTACAGTCTGGAGATCCCAGAGAGCATACAGTTACTAACACCTATTGCACACATTCAGGCTAATGACTCAGAAGGCCCTAGAATTGTGTACACAATCACAGAAGGGGACCCTCTCAACCAGTTTTCCATCAATTTCAATACTGGCGTCATTCAGGTTTTAAAGCCTTTGGATTTTGAGACCCACCCAGCCTATAAACTTAGTGTAAGAGCTACTGACTCGCTAACTGGTGCCAAAGCTGAAGTGTTTGTTGACATAATCTTGGAAGATGTTAATGACAACCCACCGGTTTTCTCTACCAAATTGTACAATGCAAGTCTTTCTGAAGCATCAGTGATTGGGACGTCTGTATTGCAAGTCTCAGCTACAGATGCTGACACTGGTAACAACAAAGTGCTCTTTTACCAGATTGTTGAAGATAAAGACAAGAGCTCTTATTACTTTAGCATCGACCGTGACACGGGCACAATCTGGACAACTCAGATGCTTGACCACGAAGAAAAACCCTCACATAAACTGATAATTAGAGCAGTGGATGGAGGAGTGCCTGCCCTTTCCAGTGAGGTCATAGTATTAATTGATGTAACAGACCTTAACGACAACGCTCCAGTGTTCTCACAGAATGTCTATGAAGCTACGGTCAGTGAACTGGCCCCCCGTGGCCACTTTGTCACCCAGGTTCAGGCTTCTGATGCTGACAACTCGGATAGTGGTAAACTTGAATTCTCAATTATATCAGGAAATGAAGGGCAAAACTTTGCTATAGATCCAAAGACTGGGGCTATACTCATATCAAACCACCGGAAACCCCACATGGAGTCTCTCTATAACATCAATGTGTCTGTATCAGATGGTGTATTCAGAAGCTCAGCTATTGTGAAGGTCAATGTTATTAGTGCTAACTTCCACAATCCTACCTTCAACCAGGTGGATTACGTGGTTGAGCTTCTTGAGAACTCACCGGTTGGAACAATGGTGGCTGAGGCTCAAGCGACAGATGAAGACTCAGGCACATATGGAAGACTCACCTACCATATAGTCAATGAAATTGCTAAAGACAAATTCTCAATCTCTGAAAATGGAGAGATTTTTACTTTGGAGAGTCTTGACCGAGAGAATGCATTGGAGAAAGTGATTCCAATTTCCTTAATTGCTAAAGATGGTGGTGGCAAAGTTGGCTTCTGCACTGTAAATGTGATCTTAACGGATATTAATGATAATGCCCCGCAGTTCAGAGCTGCTGATTACAGAGTTAATGTTGCTTCCGATGTGCCAAGAGGAACAACCATACTTAAGATTGCAGCATCCGATATGGATGAAGGTAGTAATGCCGACATCACCTATTCTATTGAAGCGGACACAGACAATGTTGAGGAGAATTTTGAAATCCACCAGTTCAGTGGTGTCATTGTAACAAAGGAAAGCCTCATTGGATTGGAGAACCAACTATACACGTTTCTTGTGCGAGCAAAAGATGGCGGAAATCCTACCAAGGCCTCTGTTGTTCCCGTCTATGTCAGGATTCTTGCACCCGAGGTCCCAGTGCCAAAGTTCATAGAGTCCCACTACAGATTTGCCATAGATGAAGATCTTCCTCTTGGTTCAGAAATAGATGTCATTCAGGCCGAAAGTGATCAGCCAATCTTTTACAGCCTGGTGAAAGGGAATACTCCTGAGAGCAACCAGGATGAGGTATTTGTGGTTGACCCCAACTCAGGATCTTTGAAGCTGGAGAAGAAGCTTGACCACGAGAGCACCAAATGGTATCAGCTATCCCTACAAGTACAAAGCGAATATGATGGTAGTAAAGTGGTCTCCGCTGTGGACATTAGTATCCAGGTCAAAGATGTCAATGACAATCGACCGCTCTTTGAGTCAAACCCTTATGAAGCTTTCGTTGTGGAGAATCTCCCAGATGGCACTTCTGTTATACAGGTAAAGGCCACAGACCTGGACTCAGGCACTAATGGCCATGTGGTTTACAATCTCGATCCCAACCAAGAGACAAAGGACATAGCAGAATTGTTTGCGATCAACAGTGAAACTGGATGGATTACCACATTAAAGGAACTTGACCGTGAGAAGAGAAATAAATACACTGTTTCAGTCTTAGCCACTGACCGTGGAGACAAAGAACAGCTGATGACCAGTACCAAGGTGGATGTCACAGTGGTAGATGTGAATGACAACCCCCCAAGGTTCACAGCAGAGATATATAAGGGCACAGTAAGCGAAGATGACCCACCTAGTGGAGTCATTGCCATTCTTAGCACTACAGACCTGGACACAGAGGACAATAATAAGCAAATCAGCTACTTTATCACAGGTTGGTCTGATGTTGATTTTGTACTTCTAGTTTAATTTTAGCAGTTGCATGCCACCATTATCATTTGAGTTGAATTTGAAAGGATAGTATAAGTTTACTACTTTATAATGGAATAATTTATTGTACCAGCAATTAATAATCTGTGGGAAGCCACTCAATGCTAATGCAAAATATCCCATGAAGTGATCAAATTGTCACGTTTTAAGGGATTTCTTAGATCTCAATGAGATTCTAAATTGAAAACTGGATAGTTTTCCTATAATGACGCTTTTAAAACAAAGTGGGAATGTTTCAGCTCTGGTGATAATTAATTAGCGCGAACATCGATGCCAAGCTGGAGATGAGATGAACCCTTTCTGGCACAGAAAACAGTCTCATTACATCCACTCGTCTTCGCCTGATCGTAGAGTGATGACAGAAATTGGCACAACAAGTCACACTGCCACTTATTTATATAGACGCTTTGGGTTACTGTTGTGAAGTCCAAGAAAACAAGAAGTGAAGCTTCATGAACGCTGTAGATTATTCATTGCACTGATATCTCACAGTGACCTGTTAAATAAAACAGATATAAATTGAGTCACTACTATAGCTACTACACATACTGCAGAAAACCACACAAATACATAGTCAATTTATCTGCCATTCATGTTCATTAGTTTGACTGACATTTCTCATGTTTGCTCTCTGAAGGTGGAGACCCCTTGGGGCAGTTTGGCATTGAGCATACTCAAGGCGAGTGGAAGGTCTCAGTGCGGAAACCTCTCGACAGGGAGGAGAGGGACAATTACTTGCTGAACATTACGGCCACTGACGGGACCTTCACAGCCAAGGCTATAGTTGACGTCAAGGTCTTGGATGCCAATGACAACAGCCCAATTTGTGAGAAGGTATGATAGTTAGTTTTGTGTGTATGTGTGTGGGAAGCAAAATGTCATGTAGTCTGATTCTGTCAGTTCAGGGGAGGTTGCTGCCTACCCGCTGTGCATGCTAAATGGGACGAGACTTAGAGAGAAAGAGAGAATGTCAGGAGGGATTTGAAAAGGTCCTTATGTGAAATGCAGCATTTAAGAAACAAAGAGAGCGATTTTGCACTAAGAGAGGGTTTTGTGAGGGCTAATGTGCTTCCTTTACTTATTGTGATCCTTTTTGAATAATGTTAATTTAATAGAACTCCTGCGGTGCAAATCTTTTAGCCCTCTTTTCAATTTGGCTTTACAATTATCACCAAGCTCTTCCTCTGTCCTATCATTTCTCTCTTCTTTTTGGCCCCATCATCCCATTTTTGAAGTCACTTCTGCTTGTCACATGTTTCCCTTTCTGTTGTTTGCAGTCATTCTATATGGAAAGCGTCCCGGAGGACTCCCCTGCTGGTAGGCTGATCCTGCAGGTCTCCGCCACTGATGCCGACATCCGTTCCAATGCACAGATCTCATACGAGTTGCTAGGATCTGGATCAGAGCACTTTAGCATTGACTCTGAGACAGGTATGCTTTGGTATTTGCATGTGCACGTCGAATAGGCCAAATGTACCTTTGGTAAAATGTTGTGTTTGATTTGTGTGTGCCCATGACCCTACTCAAACTCTTTCACTATTGCACAGTGAGAGGGTCCTCAGCAGGGTCAATATGTATTATGAACTTTGTCAAAGCTTTAGTATTATTGTGCATGTTTGTGCATTGTAAAGCCTTAGAAAGAAAAAATTATATAAAAATATATATTTTAAATTGTGGATATTTATATACACAACTGTTCAAAAGTTTGGGGTCAGTAAGATTATAAGTTTTCCAGCAAGGAAGCATTAAATTGAGCAAAATTGACAGTAACGATATTTACAACATATTTCTATTTCAAATAAATGCTGTTCTTTTAAACTTTCTATTCATTAAAAATCCTGAAAGAGAATGTCTCATGGTTTACCATCACAGGAATAAATGATATGTTAAATATATTAAAATAGAAAACAGTTATTTAAAATTTTAAAAATATTTTACAGTATTGCTGTTTTCACTGTATTTTTGATAAAATAAATGCAGCCTTGGTGAGCATAAGTCTTTTTTCTAAAACATAAAAAAATCTTACTGTGCTCAAACTTTTGAACAGTAGTTCTAAGATCATTGTCTCAACAACCAGACAAATACATGTACATTTACATTTATTCTATACAAAGCGACTTACAAATGAGGAATACAGCAAGTGATGCATTGTGAAGAGACAAACAAACACAAGAAGTGCGCATTCTGCTCAAAATACAGTTTCAGACATTGCTTTGAGTAGAATAGGCTACAATAGGGAGGGATTCAAGGAAAGGGAAAGCTTAGAATTTATATATACCCTTACGAAAAAGAAGTATACTTCAAGTTCATTTTATGAAGTATACTTAAGTAATGTTCAAGTATATTTTTAAGTATACATTATGAAGTAAGTATACTAATGTCAATATGTACTAGTAGTAAACTTGTAAGTGTACTATTTTAATACCGCTTGGGAATAAATTGGCCCACTTTTAGTATATAAAAGTATATGTTTAAGTGTACTATAAGTGTAACAGTAGTAAACTTTAAGTGCACAACTAGTTCATAATTCCGTTTCTCATTTATACTGCAAGTGAACTTAAGGGTATACTAGTAGTTTACTATTTTAGTACTTGTAGCAACTTTGAAGTGTACTCTCAGTAAACTACTAGTTTAGTAGTTTTATACTGCAAGTATACTTGCAAGTTTTCTTTTTGTGTACTCTCAGTAAACTACTAGTTTAGTAGTTTTATACTACAAGTTTTCTTTAAGTAAACTTAACATTATACTTATAGTTTACTATTTATATATAATTTTTGCACTTGCAGTAGGCCTATACTACTATGTTCAAAAGTTATTTTTTATACTTGAAAAATACCTTTAACTGTACTTTAATTTTAAAAACATTTTATTAGCTTCATGCATTCTTTTTTTATCAACACTTGAATGTTGGTAAGTTTCATAAAAAAAGGCAACATTTTAAACGAAAAAGATGAGAAAATCTCATTTTTGTCAAAGACTACGCCTTGATCAGATTCAGAAACGTGATCAAAACACAGATGGAGTAGATCGAGTCCAACACCCCCAAAACTTCACTTCATGGGTTACGCTTCATTTAATTTGGAAACATTAAGCAGTTTTGATTTACAAGCGGTGTAATGTTTGATGATCACATTATTTTACATTTGAGTGAGCAATCTTCTATCACTTGTTTCAGTTTCTTCTTCTCCTGTGTTTTGATCCAGAGATTCTGCACTAGAAGATGCATCATAGCGCCCCCTACCGTATAACAATGAAAACATGGATAGCTGGAAAATTCAGTCAATGGTGGGAAAAAGTAGAATTGGAGTAAATTCCTATGTACACTACCAGTGGACTAGCCTACACAAAAATTCAGATACGCAGAATTAGAAACATATCTGTTGTATATCAATATTTTCAAACAATGTAAGTTTCATAAGACTGTGTATGAAAAACTAAAAAGTATATTTAATAGGCTACTCGATCAAAATAGTTAACACAACTACAAGCCAAGTATACTTTGAATACTTAATTATACTTTTAAGTATATCTCGATCAAAAGATTGAGTACAAGTATAGGACAAATATTCTTGGACTTTTCTCTCAGTATAAGTCAAGTACACTTAAGTGTAATTTTAAGTATATTTATGAGAAGTACATAAAGTATATTTTTGAGAAGTATATAAAATGTAGACTGAAAGTATGCTTTCTTCTTTTTAGTTGAAAAGAAGTATACTAATAGAACACTTTAATAAACTTTAAATTATTATTATCGCTGTATACAAGATCAGGTTCAGTTCCATGCTTATTTTATTTATCTCTATAAGCTATTCCACCAGAAAGCTTGTTACTTAATAAACTTGAACATGTTTGTTTATAAGATAAGCAATATTATGTTTTAAAAAAAAGTATTTAATAAGCTACTAAATCAAAATAGTAAACAAGTACAAGCCAAGAATACCTAGAATACTTAATTATACTTTTAAGTATATCTCGATCAACAAGTACAAGCCAAATATACTTACACTTTTCTGTCAGTATAAGTCAAGTATACTTAAGTGGAAAGAGAAAAAATGTCCAGGGTGCTCAAGGAGTTCAAAAAAAGGGTTTTCGAAGGTGCTCTTTGGGGTCGGGAATTCAGTAAAATGTAGTAGAAGGAAATCCAAGGCACTCTTCTTTAGAAAATTATAAAAAGCCTCTATTGGACTGGCTATTTCATGATTGAAAATTTAAAAGACATTGGGGAAAACCAACCCACGCGTAGCGGCACAAACAGCCTTCTTCATGGTATGTTTTCCAATCAAACAATTTTCTCTTTTATAGATGCTAATTAGAAACACCTGAATGACAAATTACATGCACATACAGAGAAGGTCCACTAGGAGGTTACATAGCAAATTAATTAAATAAAAAAATAAAAATAATAATAATAATAATAATAATACAAAAATTAATACACATACATACATACACATATATACACATAATTTTCTAAAGAAGAGTGCCTTGGATTTCCTTCTACTACATTATACTTAAGTGGAATTTGAAGTATATTTCTGAGAAGTACATAAAAAGTAGACTGAAAGTATACTTTCTTATTTTTAGTTTAAAAGAAGTATACCAATAGCACACTTGAATAAACTTCTTTTTCGTAAGGGTAGATATATATATATATATATATAGAGAGAGAGAGAGAGAGAGAGAGAGAGAGATGAGGTTAGGTGCTCATGGAAGAGATGAGTTTTCAGCTGTCTTTTGAATCTTGTCAGGGATTCTGCTTTCCGGATGAAGGTGGGAAGATTATTCCACCAGCAAGGAACAGTGAATGAAATTTTTTGCCTCTCTGTGATGGTACCACGAGCCGTCGTTTATTTACCGATTGTAGGCTTCTGGTAGGGATGTAGACTCGTAAAAGCAAGTGGAAGTAGGATGGTGCTGAGCCTATGGTAGATCTGAAAGTAAACGTCAATGCCTTGAACTTGATGCGAGCAGCAAGTGGTAGCCAGTGCAGATATATAAAGAGAGGTGTGATGTGGGCCCTTTTGGGCTCATTGAAGACAAGATGTGCTGCAGCGTTCTGAATCATTTGTAGAGGTTTGATTGCACATGATGGAAGTCCAGCCAGAAGAGCATTGCTGTAATCCAGCCTAGAAATGACAAGGGCCTGGACGAGAAGTTGTGTAGCATGCTCTGTTAGGAAAGGCCTGATCTTCCTGATGTTGTGCAGTGCAAACCTGCATGACCGAGCTGTCTTTGCGATGTGGTCTTTGAAGGTCTGTTGCTCCTCAAAGATTACTAGCAAATGCTGTATATGCCACATACCCACAGAACATTTTTAGCACCATTTGCTTATGCCTGCAGTCAAACACATTCCATTTAAAACCATAATGATTTCTAATTTAATTACTTGTATAATTCCAGGGAAGAATGTACACCCTTGGGCTTTTATTACTGTTTTCCAGTGAATACCACAGAATTCTGTTCCTGATATTATTCTTTTACATTTTTTACTTGCCTGTTTTAACATACTCGCACAAAATATTTTAATAAACATTTCAGCAAGTGTTGCCCCACTTCAGCTATTAACTCTAGTCAACTGTCTCTCAACTGTGTGAATTAAACATTGGTTCCAGCCGGAAAGAGAGCAGAAATCAACAGTGGGTTTGTGACAGCGTCACACTGCTAATACACAAAAGCTTTTGTAAAGGCGCTACTCACTGGCTCTTTGATAACACTGAGTGTGAAGGCAGGGAATGCTGGCTCACAAACTGAAGGAGCGCTACTGTTCTTCTGTGTGGGTTTAGTGTGCATGGAGGATTTTCTTCACTTTTTTCCCCCTTCGTTCCATCGTGGAAAAGAAGAGGAGCATTATAGTAAGTTAGCAATGCAAAGAGTGCTCTCGTTCGAGCCAACCAGACCCCTGAAAGCTGGCGGCTGCTTTTCCAAGGGTGACTTTCCCTTTTCTTCTTTTCTCACTCGGCTCACTCTCCGAGCAGCCCACATGCCGACTGCACTTTATCCTCCCTTACAATTTCTCACCATCCCTCGCCTCTTTAATATTTTCTGTTTCATAAAGCTGCTCAGCACAAGGATGATTTTAGCTCCCCCCGAGGGGAAACTTTTGGACACCCTGCATTCATTCTTTCTTGAGATGTGCCCCAGCTAAAAGGTCGACACCAAACAGCTGTCACACAAAAGTGCAGTTTTAAATTAGTGACCACTTCAAAGGAATGTAGCTCACGCATGCTGAAATTATTAGGTCAGATCATTTTCTCATCACAGAGATGACTGTCTCCCTCGCTCACTGCTTTTCTTTTAAGGGCATTCTTAGAGTGTCCTCTAGACTTGACAGATGAGAGAGTTTGAAGTGGAATTGGATTGTATCTTGTTCATTAGTGCAGTGCCAACTAATGTTCAAAATTCCCTCCATCAATCTTTTTTTTTTTTAAGCAAGCGACAACTATGATAAATATACATAAAGCAACTTTGCAGACATGAAGAATGAGAGAGCAGTAAACTATTTGTGTGGGGAATCAGCATCCGGGTGCCTACAAGCTAGAGTTTATGCTAATTCACAGAATGTGTTTGTTCTCCCAAAAATGAAAAATGATGTCATCATTTGCTCATACTTGTGTTGTTCCAATTTCATAAGACTTTCATTCATCTTAAATATAAATGAAGAAAATGTAAATTTTTGCCTCCACTGAAAGTACATGCAACCAAAACTTTGACACTTCAAAAAAACGTAATCCGACAGATCACTTTATATGATGAACGAATATAATTTTGGCTTTTATTCACATATAACCAATGATCAATGCACATTCATAGATCACATTAAATATCAATTAAATGAGAAATCTTTCAGGTTTTATCCTTATTTGCGTTTCGAAGATGAACAAAGTCTATTGGGTTTGAAGGTGAGTAAATGATGACAGAATTTCAATTAAAAGGGTTGCAAAAATGCAGAGGTTCATGAAAGTGAAACTCTGTTGTGCAACCAAAAGTTTTTACCTTTTGATGCAACACAGAGTTCTGACCAATTTTGGACCAATGAGATTTCATAATGGGAAGGGCTACTCAGCACGACTCTGTGGTCACAGCTGGGTAGAAAAAAAATCACATAATTTACATGGAAGAGCTTTTATCTGTTGTGACATTTCTATCACATCTGGTTAGGACACAGTGTAAAGTGTGTTTTTGTATTATCAGGTGAATTGAAAACACTTCTTCCTCTGGATCATGAGGAAGAAGTAGTGCACAAGATGAAGGTGCGTGCTCTGGACGGAGGTGGACGCTTTTGTGAAGCAGAAGTTGAAATCACAATCGAAGATGTTAACGACAATGCTCCGCAGTTCACCTCTGACCCCTACACCTTCACTGTGTTCGAGAACACAGAGATAAACACACCTGTGGCTCGCCTGTATGCCTCGGACCTGGACACAGGTAAGATCCCCAGTTTCAGTACAATGATCAGTGATGTAACTTTGTTGGGGGTTCAGTCAGACAACTATCAGTGGGCGTTGCTAATACAATATGTACAATAACAGTTGCAGAAAAAAATAACATCCAGAAATCAATTTCAATAGTACATTGACTTAAATTTATCGACACAGAAGTCATGTTTAACGTGATAATAGTTTCATCCTTACATCTACTATAATACAATATATTGTTAATCACGAGATTCTTCACGTCAGTGAATAAATACATAGATTCGCATGGAATTCTTGTGTGTCTTAATGGTCTGGTGGTAGAACTTTTGTTAAGCGTGTCAGAGAGGTTTTTGGATTCTAATATGGCCTCGTATATGTATGTATGTATGTATGTATGTGTATATATATATATATATATATATATATATATATATATATATATATAGGTTCATCGCAAAGATGTGATTGTATGTAAAGAGCATAGATACATTTGTGTGCATTTTGTTTTGTGAATTCACCGGAACGAATAGAGCACTGTTAAGCGATAGATTAAAGCGTTCGTCTTTGTGAAGACTGTACATGAGTGCCAAGAGAACACTGTTGCCTTCCAGGGCAGCACCTTTATATCTGAGAGAACACAAATTTCCATTTGCATGGATTCCTCTCTTATCTTTCTTTTGTTCTGTACTCTCTATCCTCAAAGAGACACATTGTGTGCTCAGTGTATATTCCAGACTCTATTTCACTTAAGCCCAGCCTAAACTGCCTAAAAATATTATTCCTTCATTTTTCAGCATCAGTGCCACATCCTTCATATCACTGGTTACTTTTTGAAAGCCACTGATGTGGTAAAATAGTTCAACTCTATAGACCGCATCCGTGACATGTTTTACCTGCACTTACAATGGAGGTCTATGGGACTAACCTATAATAGCTGTACCGTAAACTTGAAATGATCATAAGAGAGAGTTTATTCAATGATCTATAGACTTGCATCATACTGAACTGTCATGAAGTAGCTGCATTACAGTAATTTAGTCTGAATGAAACTTTGTAAAACACAAGAGATTGTGTTATCTGGCTATAATGAGAGAGTGTGTCTTGATAGATAGAATTGTACTAGCAAGCCACAAATGAGGCTTACTCAAAAATGCATTAGAGGGATTAGTGTACTCTATCTTCATCTTGTTTGTTTGTGTGTGTGCTTTTCTCAATACAATAAGTGGCACTCACTCACACTTCTTAATATGCTGCACAGGACCAGAGGTTTCACCACTGAATCTTTTGTAGGACGAATTAATAAATCATTATAGTTGAGCAAATGAGACGGAGACACGTTCGAACTATATATACTAACTATAGGTTAACTATAGGTAACTATATATACTAACTAACTATATAGGAACTATAGGTTATTGCAAATCATTATGACTGCTGGAAGCTTTGCTATTGATTTGAAAGCAGTTTAATTTGTGAAATGTATTGATATTTTGGTAATCTTTATGAATTAGTTTCCTTTCTTAGTAGGAAATATAATCGTTTCAGTTGTGCTTTAAATGAATGAATAATTGACAAATGTAATTTGTAGAGCCAGTTTTGCTGTATAATTACACTACCATTCAAAAGTTTGGGGTCAGTAAAATTTAAAAAAAAAAAAGAAAAGAAAAAGAAATTAATATTTTTATTTTGCAGTGATGTGTTAAATTAATCTAAATTGACAGTAATGATTTTATAATGTTACAAAAAAAAAAAGAATAAATTCTGTTCTTTTGAACTTTCTATTCATCAAAGAAAATGTGTGATGGTTTCCACAAAATATTAAGCAGCACAATTGTTTTCTAATTTAATAATAAGAAATATGTCTGGAGCACCAATTCAGCATATTAGAATGATTTCAGAAGGAACGTGTGACTGAAGACTGGAGTAATGGCTGCATAAAATTTTCCGTTATAAGTTACAATATAATAATATCATATTTCTTTGTATTGCAGTTTTGGTATATGTGTCAGACAATCAGAATCAAGATTTTAACAATGCTGCGGTGTAATTTGTATTAAACTAGATTCCTTTTTTTGAGAGATTGATAAAACAAACAGACATATCACATGTCTATATTAATCTCATTGTTCTTTGTGTGTGTGTTTAGGTTCTAACGCAGAGATCCTCTATTCACTGCTGGACTCTGCTGATGGTGTCTTCTCCATTGAGGAGGAGACGGGCGTCGTACATCTGGATCGTCCTCTGGACCGTGAGCTCCAATCGCTCTACACCCTCCGCGCCCGCGCCACCGACCGTGGTTCCCCGCGCCATCTTTCCTCTCTCACCACCCTCAGTGTTTCCATCTTGGATATTAACGACAACCCTCCAGTCTTTGAGCGGCGCGAGTACACTGCCACTATTGCTGAAGACATCCCAATGGGAACCCAGGTGTTGCGGGTGCACGCAGCCAGCCGAGACACAGAAGCAGGCGCAGAGATTACGTACGCCCTTATCAATGGAAATGAGAGAGGAGCGTTCCGCGTCGACCCCAATACAGGTAAACACAGCAGCTTTGGTGAACCTATTGAGATCCCTGCAGCACTTGAGGATTCAAATAGAGAAAATAGGGAACCTAAAATGGTGAACTATGTAGCATCCGTGAAGCTCCTAAATCGTTATGACATTCATACAAAACAAAGAACCTGGAGTGCTTCAGTTTCTTCTTCTGCCACATTCCTTTTCTACTTTATTTTGTCTATCTGTCTATCTATCTATTATCTATCATTCAATTATTCATTGATTTATGCATTTTATTTACTTGGAAAAAAATATTATTTAGAGGGTTCATTAATGTATTTATAATTTTTTCATTTATTTATTATTTAATTTATGTATATATTTTATTTAATTATTTGTAAGATATGTATGATATGTGTGGACTTTATTATTTACACTCAATGTCCTTTTCTTCCCAGGTGGTGTCTTTGTTATCGAACCTTTGGACTACGAAACATCACATGAGTTTTATCTAACAGTGGAGGCTACAGATGGAGGCACACCGTCACTTAGCGACATGGCCACGGTGAACATCAACTTGACTGATGTTAACGACAACAGCCCCATCTTCAACCAAGACATCTACTCAGCCGTGATCAGTGAAGACGCAGAACTGGGAAAGACTGTGCTCACTGTGAGTCATTGGCTTCTCTTTCTAAAGCACTTCTGATTTTATTGTGCCCTGCACAGGTCTCTGTGTTATATCATCTCCTAAAAGTCAACACAGAGCAAAGAACACACACACTATACAAACACAGTCCAATTTCAAACCAGAGCTTGGCGACTCGCCCCAATCTTTAATCTGTAGTCTTCTCTCTCACTCTGGTCATTTATTAGAGATGTTCATGTCTTATCATGCTGAATATAAATTGTGAATGTGAAAGTGAGGCTTTGATACCCAGCTCTGTTTCACTTGCGTGCCTTCTGATTTCCCTTGGGGGTCTCAGCCAATAGTTACTGACTAGCGAAGCAAGGACAAAATACGGGGGTGCTGCATACCGTGGCAATCTTTGTCTTAACCAGGTTTGTGTTTCTGTGTGTGCGTGAAGGTCATGGCCGACGATGCAGATGGTCCATCCAGTAATCAGGTGCGCTTCTCCATCATTGATGGCAATCAAGGCAGTCCTTTCACCATCGACCCCGTCAGAGGAGAGGTCAAGGTGGCTCGGCAGCTCGACAGAGAGAAGGTACAAAACACTCAGGTGTCTCAGCAGCAGGTGCATTGACAGTCTGTTGCTGAAACCTAATGATGACATTGTGTTTTGTTTGTTTTGTAGACTTCAGGTTACACGCTGACTGTGTTGGCCTCTGACAACGGAAGCCCGGCTCGATCCAGCAGCGCTACGGTCAATGTAGACGTCTCTGACATAAACGATAACCCGCCTCTCTTCTCTCAGGCCAACTACAGCATCAATATACAGGTCTGTATCCTCAAATGAGACGATATAGTGATTTTACTGTCAATAATTTCACTCCAATGCTTGTTAATCTTAAGGTTACACTGGTCAGAGTCAGGTTTAGAGTCAAAATAAACTTAAGTTAAAAGGGTTAAACTAAAATAACTAAACAAACAGAAATCAAGCTAATTTAATATATATATGTATGTATGTGTATGTCTAAAAATGTAAAGGTTAAATATAAAAAATCTACATGACCTACCTAATCAACTATCTTGACCCATTCCTAGACAAAACCAAAAAAATAAAACTAACCAATAATATTATAGACTTTTCCTGGTGCAATCAAATATCAATGGATGGATATTTGTCCTGATGGCATTGCTATCTATGGGTAGATTAGCCAGGGCAGCCTACCTCCGAGTCCATGGTGTTGATCGATGCTGAAGAGACGGACACGTTCACAGAAAATCTGGTGCACGCGCACTGACGAGCACGAACTCGATGGGAGGGTGCTCGCTGGTAGTGGGGGAGGGGCATGAGAGTTGTAAACATTAAAAATTTTGGCTAAGCCACCTCAATCTGCCAGACTTGCCGACTGCAGCTTTAAGTGTAAAAAAACTGTGAATGTTGTAGGTCTATGTTATAAAACACTTTCTGCATATGTTGTATAGGAGAACCAGCCAGGAGGTACCAGTGTTCTCCAGCTGACTGTGTCTGACCGTGATGCCTCCCACAATGGACCTCCTTTCATGTTTGCTATCATCAGTGGGAACGAGGGCAACGCCTTTCACATCACTCCTCAGGGCGTGTTGGTCTCCGCGGAAATGCTGAGCCGCCAGACCCAAGAGTTCTACCTTCTACAGGCCCAGGTGAGACCTCAGTCTCTCTCTCTGATTCTCCAACTATAACTGAAGCTGTAGGGGTCTTGTTCAGGTTTCATTGGACGTCTGAAGGGATAGATGAGCAATAGAGCAGAGGTGAAGCTTATTCAGTATTCCCCGCACAGGCCAGGCATTGGCAATAGAGTAAGATGTAGGAGTAGGCATGAAAAGCTGAGCAGAGGAGTGAACCTGAAAGGAAATAATTACAGCAGTCTCTGTCTCAGTCACCTCCTCTTCTGGGTGTTCTGTTTCAAATCTTATTCTGACCAAGGCTGCAATTATTAGATAAAAAATACAGTAAAAACAGTAATATTGTGAATTGTTTTCTATTAAAACATGATTTATTTCTTTGATGGCAAAGCTGAGTTTTCAACATTATTACTCTTGTCTTCAGTGTCACATGATCCTTCAATCTATTATGCTGATTTTGTGCTCAAGAAACATTTCTTATTATTATCAATGTTGAAAATAGAACATAAAAATTAGAAAGAATAGAAGTTTAAAAGAACAGCATTTATTTGAAATAGAAATATTTTTGTAATAATGTAAGAAATCTTTTGTAATAAAAGTTTTACTGTCACTTTTGATCAATTTGATACATCAATGCTGAATAAAAGTAATAATCATAAAAAAAAAAAATGTAATTGACCCCAAACTTTTGAATGGTTGTGTGTGTTATTTAGGGGTACAATTGGCACCTATTTTGTAGAATGACCCAGTGATATCAATGGGGATAGTGAAAGGAGAAGCAGGGTAATAGGGTGAAGAGGGGGACAGAAAGAGTCAGAGTAAATTACATGAGCCAGAATCAAACTTGCAAGTGCAGTACCCACTAGTCCACTAGTCCACAATAGTCTATTGTGCCCAAAGTAAATCCAGGCTCAAGTGCTCCCTCTACTGACCGTGACTGGCACTTATTATCAGCCTCTTCATGCAGAAGGTTCAAAGCCGTTTTACTCTTAATACTCAATTACACTTCAAACAGCTGACTTGATAATTTGGCACCATATGTTGAAAGACTAATAATCAAGTTTTTTAGTTAACGTTTATGATGCATGCTGTTTTGTGCTGTAAAGTGAGATACATCATAGGTGGCTGTGAAAACAATCAATTGTCTTGAAATAATCTGAATATTCTGAATCCTTAGTCTCTTGACTCTTTTGCCCTAGGTAACGGACAGCGGTCGACCTCCATTGGTATCCACGGCGTTTGTGAGTGTTCGTTTAATTGAGGAGAGCATCTACCCTCCTGTCATTCTTCCCCTGGACATCTTTATCACCACTGCAACAGACGAATATTCAGGTGGGGTCCTGGGTAAAATCCACGCCACAGATCAGGATGTTTACGACACTCTAACTTACAGCCTTGCGCCCGATAGTTCCTCCACCTCCGAAAACTCCGGCCTCTTCTCCGTCTCCGATGCTGATGGTAAACTCGTGGCCCGTGGGAATCTGGACGCTGGTCAATACGTCCTTAACGTTACAGTGACAGATGGTCGCTTTACTGCAGCTGCCCGAGTCAATATTCATGTACGGCAGGCAACAGCACAAGCGCTCGATAACTCCTTTGCTGTGCGTTTCTCTGCAATAGCGCCAGAGGAGTTTATTGGAGATTATTGGCGCAACTTTTTGCGGGCTTTGCGGAATATCGCCGGTGTTAGACGCGGAGATGTACAGTTAGTCAGCTTGCAACCTGCTGCTGATGCATCCGGTGACCTGGAAGTACTTCTAGCTTTAGAGAGGTCAGGAAGTCCATTCCAGCCCCAGGAAGTGGTGTACAGGAAGCTCAACGCCTCAGTTGGGGTAATCGAAGAAATGACTGGAGTCCGTATTGTACGAGTTGTAAAGAAACTCTGTGCCGGTTTGGACTGTCCGCTTAGTTACTGCCAAGAGACGGTTTCTTTGGAGACGGGAGCAGTGTCAGCCTACAGCACTGCCAGGATTAGTTTTGTTACTCCACGTCACATGCGCACATCCAAATGTCTCTGTGAAGGTAAATATGCAGACACAAAATATTCCAAAAATGTATTTCACTTCCAGGCAAGAGTTAATGTTAGCATGTTAACCCTTTATGTGTGATTATAGGAGCTGAGTGTCCTGTCTTGAGTAAACTGTGTGAGGGAAACCCCTGTCCTGATGGCATGGAGTGTGTAGAAGACCCTATGCATACCAAATTCAGATGCATCTGTCCTGAGGGAAAACAGGAAGAGTGCTCAGGTATGAACACACATTTCTTTGCCTTCATGCACCTTAGTGCAACTCACACTGTTTATTAAAGCACTGTATTGAAATTCCATCCTTTTATTGGTAGTACTTGCTCAAATTAAACTTCTGTACATAACTCATCCTGCTGTATTTGTGCTACAGACCAAAACAAATTCAGACTGATAGAATGTTAAGGCCAATTCACACTGCACCGACAGACTGTCACAGTCACCAGATTACAGCACGTCACTTCTCAGGCATTCTAAATCCGATTCAGCATGTTCAATTGGCGAAAACAAGCTCCGACAGACCCCAACAGGGGTAAGACACTGATCCGACAAAACCCGACGAAGTGTCTGTCGCCGTCTGTCGGCGCGGTGTGAATTTGCCTTTAACTGTATCAAATGGAACAGATGATGTCATTGCAATGGGAATTGCATTAAATATGAATTTTTGGGTTACATCACTTGTTTTGGTTTGCTCTCTGTGTTGTAGAGCCTCAGTCCTTAACATTCAGTGGAAATGGATATGCACGGTACAGGCTGATGGAGAACGAGAATAAAGAAGAAATGAAGCTGTCCCTTAGACTGAGAACATACTCCACCCACGCTACTGTCATGTATGCCAAAGGCACAGACTACAGCATACTGGAGGTGAGTGTGTGCTCCAAAAAAAGAAGAGGAAAAAGAGTTATTTTGGAGCTGGGAGAAGAGAGGGGAGCTCTTTCTCACGCATTCCCCCTTTGGTGAGGGAAAACCACACAACTGACAGATGCAAAGGAGTCTGGGACTGAAATGCAAGCAGTGTCATCTTATATTAATGTGTAACTGTTTCTGCTTCTCCCTGAAGCATCATTCCTCATTTCATCTGTTTAATCTATTTAACTGTCTGTTTTGGCTGTTTAAAAATAACTAATAAACTGTCTACTTAGACATAAGTTTTTATAGGCACACATTTTTGGGCATCAGGAGCTAGTTGTGTCAAAAAAACTGTGCTGACACAGAATATACCTGTGATGCCCTAAAATATGCAAAATAAATAATAATACAAATTTTAAAACATGTTGCGTCTGCTTAAATGGCCTTAGCTTGCTTACTAGGTTTTGAGACACCCATTTAAAATCATACATAGAACTTAATGGGGAATACAATTATTTTATGTTTTTAAATTGTTTTTGTAAATATTATTATTAGATTTTTTTAAAGAGTTAGTTATTGTTTTATTATAATTAATAATAAATAATAATTTAAAATAAAAAATTTTACTAATTTATTAATAAAAGGCTTATAGTAGATTTGAGATACTTTTTTTTTTTTTTACTTTACCCCAGATGTATGCGATTGGTGATTAGCATAAGGTCAGCATGAAAGTCAAAACTGTGTGTTTGTTTCAGATTGTGAACGGCCGCCTACAGTACAAGTTTGACTGTGGCAGTGGACCTGGTGTGGTGTCCGTGCACAGTACCCAGGTCAGTGACGGAGAGTGGCACACAGTCTCACTTGAGGTAGACGGCAACTACGCCCGACTGGTCCTGGATCAGGTCCACGCTGCATCCGGCACAGCTCCAGGCACTCTCCGCACCCTTAACCTAGACACCAGCATGTTCTTTGGGGGTCATGCACGGCCGGCGTCCGGCTCAGGAAGACTTGTGGTAAATGGGCTGAGGGGTTGTCTGGAGGGGATTGTGTTTAATGGGAGGGAGCTGCCACTGTCTCAGATTCGAGGGGTTCACTCAGTGCTCGAAGAGTTGGTCGAAGCGGCTCCCGGGTGCAACTTGGCTCCTCCAGTCCAGGGCTGCTCCAGTAACCCCTGCACCAATGGAGGCACATGTTCATCACTGCCTAATGGAGGTATGCATGGTATTTCTTTGGATTTGAATCATTGTGTTTATATATATAGGACTGACTAATATGCTGTGCTCTTATGTGCTGTTGTAGGATATTTCTGTAAGTGCACTTCTGCGTTCATGGGTACTCACTGTGAAGTTACTATCAGCCCCTGTGCTTCTAATCCCTGCCTCTATGGAGGCACATGTATCCCACGAGGAGGAGACTTTTACTGCCAGTGCAGAGGACAATATTCTGGCCAACGGTAAGAGCACATGCACATGTGACCCCAGAAATTATTCAGACTCTTCGCCACGATTATAAATTAATTAATTTAATTGCGATAAATAACATTATCAAATCATATGGCATCTGCAAACAAATTATCCCAGATCTTGGTGGTTTTTAGGTGATTTAGGTGTACATTCATGGCATTGTCTGTAGACATGTTCAGAAAACTTTTCTGTATTTTCTAATAGTGTTCAGATACATTTTGTTTTAAATTCGAACATTAATATTTTATTTTGTTTGATAACTTAAACTTTTTTTAATATAAATAGGCTTTAATATAAAGCCATAGAGTGGCTTCAGTGTCCAGATATTTTGGGGCAGCTGTACACTTTCAGAATACGCACATATTCATCATTCTCTATTATGTGACTGATGTTTACTTGTCATGCTTTTTCTTTTTAAATGATAAAATAATTAGACTAACAAAGAAGAACAGGATGTAGTGCAAAGTAAAATTGTTTGATAAGTTTGATATTTCATTAAATTAAATTTAATGACATTGTGTATACTCCAGATATGTAGCCAAGTAAAAGTAAGCTCTGTCAATATTTTCATTAATTAAACTTCATTAATATGCATAGTCTGACTCAAACATAAGAAAAATACTTCAGAGATCCATGCGGCATTCTCAGTAATTCCTGTTAAATTGGAAATTTAATCAGAAGCTTTGGGACACAGTGTGATTGGTATTCAGATTTAATTCAGCAAGACAGAATCAATTTTCTCTGTGAGAAATCCTAACTGTTCTTTCGTATTTAAAGTTTATCTAAATGTGTGCGTGTATGAAGTATCTGACTTACATTTTGGCTCATATTAATTTTCTGTCAGGTGTCAGCTGGGTCCGTACTGCACAGATAACCCGTGTAAGAACAGCGGCAAGTGCATTGATAGCCTGGATGGCGCTGTTTGTGAGTGTGAACCAGGTTTTCAAGGAGACAGGTAAATTTTTTGATCCATCTTATGAACCAATGAGATAAATTCAGCTTTACCGTCACATGAATAAATTACATTTTAAAATATATTATAAAAGAAAAGTTATTTTAAATTGTAATAATTTTTCATAATATTACAGTTTTTGCTCTATATTTATCAAAATAGCATTGGTGAGCATAAGAGATTGCGATGCCATGTTTGTGTGTGTTTATGTGTTTAGGTGCCTCAGTGATGTAGATGAGTGTCTGAAGAACCCTTGTGGCAATGGTCACTGCCAGAACACATACGGCTCCTTCAACTGTAACTGCTCCACGGGCTACAGTGGGCAGCATTGTGAACTCCGTTCCGAAATCCGCAACGAATTTGTCTCCACCTCTTGGAACATCGGCCTGGAGGAAGTAATTGGAATCGTTGTTTTCGTCGCCAGCATATTTCTTCTTGTCCTTCTCTTCGTCATGATTCGCAAGCGCATTTGTCGGCGTTCAAAATCCAAATCTGACGACGATGACAATCTCAGGTTAGGCACAGGGGCCCCCCACGCTTTCCTCCATCGACCGTACTTCGACTCCAAACTCAACAAGAACATCTACTCCGACATCCCGCCGCAGGTCCCCGTAAGGCCCATCTCCTACACACCCAGCATTCCAAGCGACTCCCGCAACAATCTAGACCGCAACTCCTTTGAGGGCTCAGCCATACCGGAGCACCCAGAATTCAGCACATTCAACCCCGACTCTGTGCACGGACACAGGAAGACGGTGGCTGTCTGTAGTGTAGCGCCTAACCTGCCTCCTCCCCCACCCTCCAACTCGGTGTCTGACAGCGACTCCATACAGAAGCCCAGCTGGGATTACGACTACGATGGTACGTATGGAGAATCTGTAATCCAAATATTGTGCTTGTGACTTGTAAAACAATCTATTTAATCTATTTCATGGGCTCAGTAAGTAAGCTTGAATGACTGTTTTCTCCTCCTCACAGCTAAAGTAGTGGACTTGGACCCGTGTCTAAGTAAGAAAATGGTGGAGGACAGTGCCTGTCACCCTTACAACACCAGAGGCAGCATGTCTGAGGTCCACTCTCTCAGCTCCTTCCAGTCCGAGTCCTGTGACGACAATGGTATGTTTGCTTTTACACAGATGACTGATAGGTCGTAATCAGCCAGTTGAACTGCAAATTATTTTCACGTTTTTATGCTTTTTTTCCGTATATCAGAATTATTTATATAGAATGTTTCTCTGTAACAAGATAAAAATAATAAAAAGGCTATGTTTTGAATGTACTGCATACTACATACTGCGATACATGCAGACAGTATACACTGAATGCAGTCTACTAATTTAAAATAATTGTGTGCAAAAAAAAAAAAGCGTTTCAAAGAGTAGGACGCTACATTATTGTGAACAGTAGTAGCCATAACTGCAAACTCATCTTACTGCGAAATGTATATATATCATTTATCATTTCGACTCATCTTTTCTTAAGAAAAAAATGGTTTAAAGGCTGAAATGCGAAGTTTAGCATTTCGTAATTATTTTGTTTTTGTCAAAACTTTTATTATTATTAGAACTAAATTAGAACTTTTTTTTTTTTTTAATTGATGTTTTTATGGTTCTTTTTACGGTTTAGGGTGTTACCATAGTCATAGTGTTACCGAGTCCTCTTTCACCAGTCCAGCGTTTGCAAGTATGAGTAGTATGTGCTACACACTACCACGTTACATTACTTGTTTAGTTTCGAGCAGTGTTTAGTTATCACCTCATATATAAAACTGTCATATTGCTGGTTAAATCCATTTTTTGTGTTAAAAATTTGATAAAAGTATCTGATATTATTTCTGATAATTCGGCATACTAGAGAGGTCAACAGGAAATTTGCATACTGTGCACAGTACTATACATAGTGTCCGTGTGCTATTCTGAACATAGCCTAAATTTCTTGCATGCTCTTCTTAGTAGACAGATCAAATATAGTTAATTATATGGTTACGTTTTTTTGTTTTTTTTCTGTACATCTGCTAACCCTGTCTGTCTTTATTTTACTGATGTAACTGAGTGTAAAGGGTGATATGCTTTGGGTCATGTGTTATGTCGTTTCTCTTTCTCTTCCTTATCGCTGCACTGGGGCTTCAGCTCCCATTTGGATCAAATCTCACCACAGACACAGAGCAAGGTTTTAAATAGAGGCCTGCTCGTAAGTGAACATTCGCCCACGGTGAAAGGAAGTGATCACTAAAAGTCCTGTGAAATTCTCAATGCATAAAAAGAAGAAAGTGTGTCTTCCCTCCAAACCCCCTCTCCTTTTTGTTTCGCAGTTGCTCTCGGAAGCTTCTCATCCGTTTTTCATCAGTTCAAGGCAACATCTGAGAATGACCTATATAGCATCTCTGTTAGTTATCTGTGTGAAATTCATGTTTTGGATCTCTTCTCTTTTTTTACCCCTTCCCTTTGTTTCTCTTAATGAAGCCAATGGATGGTTGAAGACATCAGCTCAGAGTGTAAAAACAGGGTATGAAAAGTACACATGATGGGTCTCCGACACACGTAATTTCTGTTGATCCTGATAACTGTATCTGAAGGCCCTTTCACATGACTCGTGGCAGCGTTCCCCAGTGCGATGAACTGCAGGGCACTAACTGTCTAGCTATAGTGTGCAGTCAAGTCGAACGTTGTAACACAGTGCTTAAAGTACAAACAGTTTCAGCTTTGAACCATTTGCTGCTGACCTTTCAAACAAAGCTAATTGTTAGCGGACAAATCATTAAGATATCATTATGAGGCCAGTGTCAGTGCAAAAAGGAAAACAAGATAAAAAAGAGACTGATTCAGTGCATATCTAGTCAAAGGTGTGTATATCATCAGACTCGGAGAATAATCGTCATATTATGCACGTTAGATTGGCCGATCAAATCAGCGATTGATGCTTGTGTTGAGAAGTTTGTTGAAGTTAGGGTTGCGTCAGCATGGCAGTGTCATTTTAGTATTATTTATATACTATTATAGTATTTATTCATATTTTGAATTGGCTTTTATTAGGGATGCACGATATATCGGCCACCATATCGGTATCGGCCAATATATGTTCATTTTTAATGTTAACGTTATCGGCCTGATAAGAAAATTTGTCCGATATATTAAAGCCGATAAATAATTCCTTCAGCTTAGACACTTCAGATGTGCACTGATCACCATGATGGTTTTGAATTACTTGAAATATGGAATCACTTCTAAAAAGGAAAATACGGTTCAGTGCAACATGAGCAGTGCAAGTCTGTCATATCGGCTACATAAAATTATAATGAAAATAATATAATTGTGTGTTTGAGGCATGGCTTTTAATGATGAGACTTTTGTTTTTGTAATCAGGCTCTCAAAAATTATATAAAAATTTGGATTTAGATTTATCGGCCAATATATCGTTATCGGCTTTCAAATATAAAGAATTATCGGTTATCGGTATCGGCCAAAATTTTCATATCGGTGCATCCCTAGCTTTTATTTTCAATTTTAACTTTTGGTAATTTTATGTGCTTTTGTCTGTTTTATTCTGGGGGTTTTATTTAAATATTACTCTGTAGCTTTATTTAAATGTCAGTAATTTTATTACTTGTTTTGGTTAGTTCGTAAGGCAATGTTTCTAATTGTTTTGTTTATGTTTAAGCTTTTCATCTAATATTTATATTTTATTTTAATATTTGTACGTTTCTTTTTTAGCAGAAAGAACTAGCATGGAAGAATTTAGAAATACCATTCGTAGTAGGTAACTGTTCATGTGAAAACTTGCAAGGAAGTCACATCTCTCAGTGAGTCGTCACTATAACCATCAAAAGACAAACTGTCTTACCTAAAAAAAAAAAAAGTCAACTTTTAAATCTCAATCCTATTCACTCCATTCAGTTGTTCTTGAATTCATGAGCACATGTACCCTGGAAATCCAGAGTTCTCGCGAGAGCACAATTTGAATTTGCTCAGCGAGTTACTCTAGCATTGAGTAATGATGCTCATTAACTATGCCTTTGTAGCCGAGCTGCACCAATCACATCGGTGTATCTGATATAGGCGGGCCAGAGGCGAGCTAAACAGATGATGACAGCGCTAGTGACAACGCAGTCACGACAGTGATTGGTCGTAGTGTTATCCAAATGCGTGCAGTGAGATTTTCAAATGCATGCTTGGTACCCCTCGAGTTGGGCGATTTTCATTACTCAATGCCAGACCCTTAATCTTTCAGATTTGGGTCTGGATTTCCAGGCTAGAGCACATGTGTGACTGTGTGCTAAAGCAATGTGTCTCATCTGTTAGTGGATTTTGATTTGTAGTTTTGAACACGCCTAGTTGAAGCCCTGACGAAAGTCATGTGAGAGGGACGAATTCATCTAACCTTTGAAGCTTGACCCTCATTTGACCTTTTCAACCCCTGATCTTGACCTAACAACTGCCCCACTACCGTATTTTCCGCACTATAAGGCGCACCGGATTATAAGGCGCACCTTCAATGAATGGCATATTTTAGAACTGTTTTCATATATAGGGCGCACCAGATTATAAGGCGCATAGAATAGAAGATACTGCAGTCAAACGTTTGACTGGGTTTGCGTTATGCAGTGGTCACCAACCTTTTCAAGCCTAAGATCACATCCAAAGTCCAAATGTAAACCAAGATCTACCACTTGCAAAAAATTATGAAAAAACAAGTGGCTGAGCTGTAAAACCTTGTTACTCGACACGTCCGCATGAGCGCGAAGGTAATAAAAAAACGAATATCCGTCTGCTCGGGCAGATTCGGCTCAAAGTCGTGCATCTTCGGATGCGGAGGCGCACGCGCGGCAAAAATGACGTAATTGTAACAGCGCGCGCGCCTCCGCATCCGAAGATGCACTACTTTGAGCCGAATCTGCCCGAGCAGACGGATATTAGTACATCTCATCATACCGGCACCCAGTTTGCGCGTTTAAATCAGTTGTATGGTCTGGTGTTCAGTCTAAAACAAAACAGTTGCGTCAAGTATAAATGCCTCGTCTGTTTGGGGAGGTGCGCGCGCAGTCAGCGGAGGCTCGCGCTCCGGTGCCAGGCGAAAGTATAAACAAAGTTTAAGTCAGCGGTTGTTTTACAGACTTTAATATAAGGCGCCAGATCCATATATAAGGCGCTCCGGATTATAAGGCGCACTGTCATTTTTTGAAAAAATTAAAGGCTTTTAAGTGCGCCTTATAGTGCAGAAAATACGGTAAATCTCTGATATATACTAATGCATTATATTGAACAGATTATCCATATCTCCTTATGGTCATGTACCCGCATATTCCTATAAAACGTCAACCTCGCTTATTTCATTTTCCTCCATCTGTTGGTTTTGGCATGGAGCCAGAGAGTATCTTTGTTCTCTTTTATCTTTGAGAATTTTCCTGATCCTTCCTTCCATCTCTCTGTTAATGTGTGTAACCATGAGCACAACGTCAGCCGTCACTCCCACTCTCCTCCACCTAAGCTCAACCCAGACGTGTTCCTTACGGACACAACCAAATCCCTCTGCCATTAACCCATCCCTCAGATCACACCCTTGTCAGAAACCAGAATCCCATAAAACCAGAGTTGGTATCTGTTGTTCAAACGTGCTGGTAAATGAAATCAAATCCATCAGTTTTGTCAGATGTCAGAATGCAACGTCTCATCGTAAGAAACGTTTTTGTCTCTGTTTCCTCTCTCCCTCGCAGTCTTGACTTCTAGTGTTTCTTTCCTGTCATGTTTACTTCTGAAAAATTAATGTTAAGATTTCTTTTATCTGCCCTTCTTACAAGCCTCCCTAGTGACAGTAATCCACCTTGTCAGCTCTGTTGTTGACTCGGTGGAGAAAGAAGGTATTTTTTTTTTGCTGCTTCTTTGCTGATTATCGAGTGTCTGTTTTAGTGTTTGGTGGGTGATTATTAGCTGTCCAAAATGCCATTTTCTTCATACCACATCTACAGAGACAGAGAGATTAAAAAAGACTAATCACATCTGGAAAATTTCTATCAAATGCCTCATTAGCCAATCAGGTGCTTCATTTGATGAGTGTTCAGCTAATTTGAAATGGAAAATTACGATCTTGCCAAGACTGATTTCACTTTCCCTCCAATCTGTGATATGAAACAATGTTTCTGTGCAAGCAAATGGCATGAAGATCATCTCTTACCTTCATGGTTCTTTCATTTGTATCCACATCCTCTTGCATTCTTTTTTCCACAGTGTTCTTTGATCTCCTTGTATTTGACATTTTCTCTTTCTCTTTTCTTTGCAATTCTGTCTGCTTTTCCTCTAAAGAGTCATTCTCGGCTCATGAACACAAGAACCCAAGAGGTGATTTATTTTTTTTTGTACAATTTGCCTGAAGCCTTTTAAATTTGATATTTTTGTTTTGGCTTGGTTACCCTTTCTATATAAAACTGCATGTCCACAAATCTGTGACAAAAATAGTGTCAAATCAACTCACCTTTTCAAATCAACTTTCTTTTGGTAGTTTTGTGCGATTTTTGTCACAGCATTAAAAACGTTTTGTTTTTTTGCTTTTGTTCCCAGTTTAACTTAGTGATGTCTTCCTCAAATTCCCCCAAACCACATAATAACAACCATAAAAGACTTTTCCTAATAATATATTGTGTAAAAATGAATCTTTGAAAGTACTGACTAATTGTCATATTCTGTCAAGGTTGTGTATAGAATATGTAGGCATATTCTGAGTTATTGTGTGTGCACATGTGTGGTGTATATTTGTGTGCACTCCAGTAATAATAGTGTTAAGCTGAATGCATCTGCATTGTGTTGTTGTGATACTGACGTTGCATGCTGTTGGTTTTAAATGACCTGGCTTGTATTAACTTGAGTGATTTATGAAAAGGGTTGAAGTCAATTCAATTTTTTACACAGAATAAATTGTCATTTGACCAAAAAAAAAATAGCATGAAAAGATTGTTTTTGATAATCCATTATTTTCAGATGTGTGTCCGTTTCATCGCGTCTTTAAAGTCAACATGAGTCTATTTCATTATTATTATTATTATTTAACAAATAGGATTTTTTTACAATTATTTTTAATTTATTATTTATTAATTTTGAATAGTTAGTGAACATTTTGCCACTTAATACTAGTATAATAAAGGTCATGGCAATAATAGCATATAATGACAGAAGCTTAAAAAAAAGTGTTGGTTATCATTTCAATAATTTCCTGATGATTTATACTTCAGTACTTCACATGACAGACGTAAAACAGGTTCTGAATGCCATTTCATGTTGACTTCAAAACTAAAATCAACCCCTCTGAAGTTGAATTGACCCCAGCCTTTCTTCAGTGTGTGACCCCAATCTAATCACAAGATTTTTTTTTTTTTTTAAATTGTGGCCTGCCACTGTGATGTTTACTATTGTTTTTATCTGACAGGCTATCATTGGGACACATCTGACTGGATGCCGAGCGTTCAACTTCCTGGAATTCAGGAGTTCCCTCAGTATGAGGTAGTGGAGGCCCCACCCACCCTTTACAGTGACCCCACCCTGCTGGACACGGACTACTATCCCGGCGGATACGACATCGAAAGCGACTTCCCTCCTCCACCCGACGACTTTCCTTCTCACGATGACCTGCCCCCTCCTCCGCCCGTGCCGGAGTACGGGGAGCGCTACGACACATTGCAGTCCACCACGCGGGCACTAAACAGCGCCCCCTCTAGTCCCGGAGGGTCTGTAGTACACCAGCGCCCGCCCTTACCCCAACTCTACAGCCTCACCCAATTCCTACCCCACCACCATTACTCTTCAGACCCCGAACCCCAGACCAACCCCACCAGCACCATCACATCATCCTCCACCGGAGGATACCGGCGCGGAGGATACCCACTGGGCTACGGCCGCGACTTCGACCCCCCTGCTGCCGATAACATGTCACTGTCCCTGTACACGTCCACGGCGTCCTGTTCGGACATGTCCGCCTGCTGCGAGGAGTCCGAAGTGATGATGAGCGATTACGAGAGCGGCGGAGAGGAGGAGGAAGCACAGTTTCAGAGGCTCATCATACCGCCACTGGACTCTCAGCATCAGCAGCAGCAGCAGCATACTGAAGTCTGACACTGGATCCAACACAAAAGTATCAAAAGTGCCTAAATGAAACCCTGCTACAGGATACTGACTGTGTTTAAACCATAATCACACGACATACGCGGTACACAAACGTAGTCTTACACTTAATACACATGCCAAACATCCAAACGCACACTCCGTATACATCCGTATCTCACTGAAGAGGGGTTTTTGGAAAGACTTGCTTGAACATGAGTTCTCTTCAGTAGCTCTTGTGGGCTGTTATTAATATTATTATTATTATTTAACAATATTGGAGAGAGCATTAGACCTGGCTGTGCCGTTAAATAATACATTGATCATCATGCACAAGATCATGCTGAGATGTAGGCTACAAGTTACCCAGAAAATTATAACTGATATACTTGTCATGGATAATGAGAGAAAAAAAAATCATTTCAAAGGTGATATCTGTATTTGCATAGATATAACCATGCAAACTGTTTTTTTTATACAAATCCTCAGTCATTTGTAATGTAAATTTGAATGTACAGTTTTGATTTCAAGGTTTTACTAGGTTTCTGTAGATATTTTTTGCTTTTCTTTTCCAAAAAAAAAGAAAGACAGGAAAAAGTAGTATACCAACTCAAATGGTGTGTCATTATCAGCCTTACTGTATGTTCCTTCACAAGCAAAGAGTCTAAAAAAATAAAAATAAATAATAGTGTAAAGGATATGAATGTGTGATCGTCACAACACGCGTTCATTTCTGAAAGGATCATCTGATTGACGTCTGCATATTCTTGTGATGTGTTATGTTTTCTTTTTCTTTTTTTTAAATTTGTTGTTTGTAAATTGTGACTTTGGAACATCTTTATTTTTTGACCATGAAAATGGGACACAATATATTTATAGTGCGAGATTATTCACAGACATGTGACTTTTTCAGGGTCTGCGTGTGTGTGAGCAATGCTATGGTCTTGTTTTATGATTTTTATTAAATACTGCCACTAGCTTAACTGCTTTACTACTGGCAATAAATTATTCTCTAAAATGGGCGTTTGTCTTGCATGCATTTTACTTTTTCAGATATTGAACAATTCAGATATTGAACTTGACATACTGCACTTGTATAAAGGGAGATTGATGCTTGAATGTGTTGATCTGTGATTAGAGCAGTCGTACATGCTGTGTTGATAGCAATTCAGATGCATCATTTGTGTCAGACAGTGACATTATATTAGCTATAGGCAGAATTTAGAAACTAGAAGGGAAACTGAATGATCTTTTTATGTTTATTTTACTTTCCAATGGATTGTAACAGCGCCATTATGACATGAAAATAATTGGATTGCAGTTGTTTACTGATCGCTATATAACATCTGAGATGAAAAGTTCCTGTTAAAGGTTTGATTTTAAAGATTCTAAAGCACTTGTATGGATGAATCTCACAAAACACTATTTGAAAACCCTTCATACAATAGGCTACAAAAAATGAACATAAATCAGTTTCTGACAGGTATAGGATTTTCGTGAATTATGTTACTCGCTAATATGCTAGCTTTGTGAAATTGTGCCTCACTTTTTTTATGGCTGCTTATCAAGTAAATGAACTTGTTGTTTAAGTTGAAATTATAATGCGACAACAAAAAGACCAGAAACACTGAATTCAACCTCCAGTTTATGTTGAGTTCTTATTGTTCGAAAATATGATATTGAGTTAATATCCTCATATTACAATTACCAGATGATTGGTAAAAAATATCATTTTGTGCCCGGGTGTGTGTGCTATTATAAAAGCAATATTGCTTTCATACAGTAGTTCAACCAATAAGCATGTAACCATTGTGTTAGGCTATAATTCTTTATGTGACAGTTCAACAAGTAACTTTTATTTTAGATGAAATATTGCAAGTAGTATATATATAACAGGAACATTTGCTCAGAACAGCTGAAGGAGATAACACTAAACAAGCCATCTCACTGCTTACATCATCAGCAGATACTTCATCTTGTAGATAAATTCCTTGATACGGTATTGAAAGTATCTAAGCTCCTTATTGATCAGTATTCTGATATATCTGATCCAAGATTAATCAAAACTTTATTCTACTCTTTGATGCTTAAATATAGCCTGACTACGTCAGACTTCGTACTTCCGCTCAATTTCATTTCGCTTCTGTACTCAGTCTGAGACAGCGTCATAGCTTTCCGTTTTCCTCCGGCCTGAAAACAGCCGGCCAATCAACAAACAGAGGGCGGGCTGAGAGCCGTGACGTAGACGTTGATTGTACCGTGGATGCGTAGATTTACTTCACATAATCTGCAAAAGTTGTTCACAGCCATGTTCACTCCGGTATTTCGCTCGATGGTTTTGTTTTCGCATCATACATGTGTTCAGGGTTGCCAGGTGCCAGCAAGGTTTTCCAGCCCAAAACCTCGTCAAAAACCGCGAGAATGCACAAAAAACCGCCCAGTTTTTTTTGTGGCTTGTTTTTCGTTTAAACACATTGAAATCACTAACAAGCTTTAAAATTACCCATTTTTCGACTTAGCCTATCCGATTTTAGAAACAATATTCAAATGAACGCAAAAGTAGGCTGTACCTCAGTCAGACTATTCTATTATGTTACGGAAAATAATGCGACCAACTTAGGCTATCAATGAGTCTGTTTACTGTCAATAAAAGTCGCTTGGAAGCATTCAGTAACATAAAAACATTGAGTGGATATATGGACATAAAAAATTATTTCAAATGGCAACATGAAACATGCATATAAGGGCTGGGAGAAAAAAATCGATTCACCTAACGTTAGGTAGGCTATATCGCAATTTTTTTTTAACGATTTTAAAATCTTTTTTTTTTATTACAGAATATTACAGATATTAATTCAAATTAAATTGCTTTATTTTTGCCCTTGCTTATAGATGAGGTTGACAGAAGGCGCGTGCATCACTGAAGGTAGTGGGAAGGAGTGTCTGTTGTGAGGTTAGGGGGCACGTAGTGTGGGTGTGAACCCGCCGAACTGATCCGAAACCAGCCCGATTTTTATCCACCCGCCCAAACCCATTTTTGCCCGCAAAATAGATTGCAAAACCGCCCAATAGGGGTTATGCGCAACATACTTCCGGGTTCTACAAAACACATATAACTACTTCCGGTCGTCAGCTACTGAGGTAAACACAGCGTAGGAGTGGCGACCTTTTATAGCCGGTGTTTACAGGAGCTACCCATTCTATCCATTTCAGATGTACATCGTATTGCCAAACGGACTTCCAGAGCCCCGAGTACTCCGTTAGATAAAGGATTTAAGTTTTTACGCCTCCTCATTTATTCATGATTATGAAGGTATGTAAGTTAGTATATGTAGCTTTTGCTAATGGCACCCGATGTAGAGTTAGCTAACTGTAAGTTAGTTTAGACTTGTATGCTATCATAGTAGTTTAACCTTTTATATTTGCTTGCAGACGATTAAAACAATCAAATGAAAACTGCGTTTTATTTTTTTATAAAAAAAAAATTTCTGATACTTTAGCATTCGTGACATTTTAATTAAAACAGAAATAAGAATTGTATTCTAAAAAAAGCGCAAAATAAGTTACCTCAGAGATCACCTACTGCTGCAGATAAGTACGGTAATGCAAACCGGAAATGTTTATACCTGTTTTCCGGTTCGAACGCTGAGCATGCGCATAACACACGCCATAACCAAACGTTATGTGATTGGCTTACGGGTAACCAATGATTTTAAACTTCAGACAAGAACCCCCCCCGCGAGAAAGAACGCTTTTTAATTATGATATGCCAGACTGTCTACGAAGCAAAGCGAAGTAGCAGAGTTTGGTATTACCAGGCTAGCTTAAATATCCTCCACTACACTCAATCCCTAAAGAACAGCCTTTTCGACCACTCCAATATGTGAAGAAATGTCTTGATTTTTAGTTGCTTAGCCCATTTTCATGATAGTTTTTGTCTAGTTTTAAATAATTTTAAGTCATCTGCCCCCCTTGGTAGTTTGTTAAGGCCCCATGTGTGGAACTGCTTTGGGTGCCTGCAGGAACCAATTTTGTTTTTTATTTTATTATTATTATTATTATTATTATTACATTTCTTGTTGGTACTATGGTTACCATTACTTTCAGTTATAATAAACACACTGGAAAAACTGAACCAAATACAAAATAAGAATTATTTATTGCATATTATATATACATTTGAATACATACTCTTGTAAAATGCTAGTAATAGGCTAAATAACAATGAATACAGAGGAAAAATAGCCCATTTCCAAAAAGTTAGGATATTTTGTAAAATGCGATCCACAATCTGTGATGTGTTAATTCTCAAAAGTTAATTTGTGGTACATGATCCTGGCACTTCAGTGATTTTTAGGTCTGCAAGAGGTTTTCATTCCTGCTTCACCCTCAGACAGAGAGAAAATGCCTTGTAAAATGCATTATTGACTCCAAACCTGTCATATTTATCTAAGTAAAGTGAATGAGATTTGAAAGCTGCAGCATGTGGGAAAGTTTTCAGAGAATAACGGATTACATTTTTGTCTGTTCATCACACATGGCTATTGTACGGGCTCTAAAAACTAGGAATGTATTGTGGTTTTATTGTGGGTGGGGTGGTTTAAAGTGAAACTTCAAAGTTTAGCTTCAGTCTTCATTCACTTTTGATGAATGAACAAGAGCAGCTAAGGCCCTATAGCTTATAGATCCTTAACCTTTACTTCTGACATTTCACAAGGCTGTACATCTTATTGTGATTTCATGGTAATGAACTCCAGAATCTCAGAAATTAATACAATGTGCTTAATGGATCCCTGCAGTTCCTGCAAAAACTACAGGCTTCACCACTGAAATTCCTTGAGCACTTGACAGGATATTCAAGGCACCTTTAGTTTTACAGTGTGGTTGAGAACTGTCCTGGAAGGAAAATGCTTGACGTTTTTGCACGCAAATTGTAGCCTACTTAATCTCGAAGCACAAAAAAAAATCATAATATACCAAAAATGTCCACAAATTATATTTACCAAAATAATCATACCACCCATTACGTGCAACGTAAACAGATCTCCACAGATAACAGGACAGTTAAAACATTCAATATAAATACATTTTGATTGTTGTAAAGCCATTGTACACTATATCCAAGAATAAAGAAGTGTTTTTGAAATATTGCAGCATTCATTATATATTATTTATCTTGCTGCAATATTGATAAACATCTGGATCAAAGTAGACAACTAAACCCTCTAGCCATGAGAAGTTAAGACGAGATCGACAGTTATATCACCTTGGCTCTCTGATTAACTATTCAAAGTGTACTATTTCATTATATATTACAAAGATGCTCTTGTCCGCTTCTACACTTTCACTCAACACAATTGTCAAAAGATAGATGTTGGCAAAACAAAACCATAAAAGACCTGAGAGCAAAACTACCTGACCTGAGGACCATGTTTGTAATAAAAGGATGTTGTTCTGATGTCAAGGAGTTTACTGATCTCATCTGTTGTTTTTATCCAGGAGAAAAAACTTTACACTAAAGCATAAATCCATGATACATTTTCCTCTTAAAATCATTGAGAACATCATGAGGTTTTATTTTAGAAGTTTAAACATTTTAATAATAACATTAAATGTTATTGTGTTGTGGGTTTATTCTGGCAACTAGAAACATAATGCATTTTGATGTGCACTTTTTACCTGCTAAAATAATTATTTAACCTGTATTAGAAATGTGCTTTTATTGCCTATCGGTTAAGTTTGGTTAAGTGATCTGTTGTGCTTAATGATAACAAGCTGTCATGCCATACTACGCAATGATCTTTCTGTATATTCTGGGATCATGGCAAATTTTATTCCTCCTGCATGCAAGTTAATCGGGGGGGAAAAAAACACTGGTTTGTTATAATTTTATTAACCCTTGTGTGGTGTTCACAACCCAATTTCCCCCGTGGTGTTCCCGGTCAAAAATGACCGGACTATAAAAAATAGCTTATAAATCTCTCATTATACTATATTTTCACCCAATATTGGATTCAATCTTTTTGTCAACTTGTTCTCTTTCAGTTAGGACTGGTTTTATATTTCTATTTGCATCTGATTAATTGTAGGCCTCATTTATTTGATAGTAGGCATCTCATTTTTTGAGTAAAAAAAGTATTATTTTTGAATAATTTTGGGAATATTAAATAAAATCTGAAGAAAATTGGCACTGTTGATCACACTAGTCTACTTTAATTTTTCACCAAGAATTTTGTTTTGAAAAACTTTTATTTTGTACAATATGGCACATTGTCACTCTCGTGGTGTTCCCGGTCAAAAATGACCGGACTACAAAAAATAGCTTATAAATCACTCGTTATGCAATATTATCACCCAATATTGGATTCAATCTTTTTGTCAACTTGTTCTCTTTCAGTTAGGACTGGTTTTATATTTCTATTTGCATCTGATTAATCGTAGGCCTCATTTATTTGAGAGTAGGCATCTCATTTTTTGAGTAAAAAAAACATTATTTTTGAATAATTTTGGAAATATTAAATAAAATCTGAAGAAAATTGGCACTGTTGATCACACTAGTCTACTTTAATTTTTCACCAGGAATTTTGTTTAGAAAAACTTTTATTTTGTACAATATGGCACAGAGTTACACTTGTGGTGTTAGACTGGGCGATTGAGGGCCATTGTTTCAATTGGTCATTGAAAGTGAATGGGAGAGACATGTGTTAGAAGTCCATGAGGAATATCTTTAGATCTGAGTGATGGATTATGGTGAGTTTGGGCTCTTTTTAATCTTAACAATCTCATGCAAATAATGATGTGCCATTTTCCACAATTTATGCATGCTTCATTGAGTTATGAGTTAAAACGCGACATAAGTGCTAGGCTACATCTATATTCAAGACTCTGTGTGCGCCTGTTGGGGTTCGTGTGTTACAACTCCATTAGGAATATCTTTAGATCTGAGTGATGGATTATGCTGAGTTTGGGCTCTTTTTAATCGTGATAGTCTGCTGAAAATAATGATGTAAAGTTTTCTACGATCTGTGCATGCTTCGTGAAGTTATAAGCGAAAACCAAACGCGAGTGCTTCATGAGTATATACTTGGCTAGGTGCGTCTGTGGCATTTTCTAACGCCATGAGGAATATCTTTAGATCTGATTGATGGAATATATTGAGTTTGGGCTCTTTTTAATCGTGAGCTCCTGCTGTAAATAACGATGTGCCATTTTTCATGATCAATGTATGTTTCATGAAGATACGAGTAAAAAGGCCAAGTCTAAGCTACCTTGCTTGGCTACATGAGTCTGTGCGTCTATGGTATTTTTTGTGTTAGAACTCCATGAGGAATATCTTTAGTTCTGAGTGATGGATTATGTTGAGTTTGGACTCATTTTAATTGTAAGCATCTGCTGTAAATAACGATGTGTCATTTTCCACAATCGGAGCATGTTTCATGAAGTTACGAGCGGAAATGTGTCTAAAATTCAGCATCCATATATGGTTTACACATGGGTCTCTTAAAGGGCTTCTTTTACAAAAACCTCGCTCAAGTTTAGTAAAAAGCCTGAAACAATTATGCTTGTTGTATTCTACACATTGAGACCTTTCAAATGACATATGACACAGGACTATCTGAGCTGTATGATGTATTTGACATATTGCTGAATGTAATACAAAAAAGTAGTTTATAAATTATGATTTTTTTTCTTCTATTTATCAGCAAATATCTCAGCACTACTTAGGAGTTTATCAAATTGGCTACATTCATTGTAAATTTCAGACTCTAAGCTTTCAAATGACACCTATTTTAAGTTGATCAAGGTAATATTTTTAAAAAATATTATGATTATTTATTTCGCAGCTAGGTGGCGCCTGCGGGGGGTACACTCCGTTTTCAGAGTGATAACTCAGCACTCGTTAGGAGTTGATCAAAGTGATTAGATGCATTAAAAAGCTGAGATTCTAAGCTTTAAAATGATACATATTTTGTGTTGTTCCATTCATTGGTTGCATTGGTCTCTCCCATTCACTTTCAATGTCCCATTGAAACAATGGCCCACAATGGCCCTCAATGGCCCAGTGGAACACCACAAGTGTAACTCTGTGCCATATTGTACAAAATAAAAGTTTTTCAAAACAAAATTCCTGGTGAAAAATTAAAGTAGACTAGTGTGATCAACAGTGCCAATTTTCTTCAGATTTTATTTAATATTTCCAAAATTATTCAAAAATAATGTTTTTTTTACTCAAAAAATGAGATGCCTACTATCAAATAAATGAGGCCCACGATTAATCAGATGCAAATAGAAATATAAAACCAGTCCTAACTGAAAGAGAACAAGTTGACAAAAAGATTGAATCCAATATTGGGTGATAATATTGCATAACGAGTGATTTATAAGCTATTTTTTGTAGTCCGGTCATTTTTGACCGGGAACACCACGAGAGTGACAATGTGCCATATTGTACAAAATAAAAGTTTTTCAAAACAAAATTCCTGGTGAAAAATTAAAGTAGACTAGTGTGATAAACAGTGCCAATTTTCTTCAGATTTTATTTTATTTTTCCAAAATTATTCAAAAATAATGTTTTTTTTACTCAAAAAATGAGATGCCTACTATCAAATAAATGAGGCCTACGATTAATCAGATGCAAATAGAAATATAAAACCAGTCCTAACTGAAAGAGAACAAGTTGACAAAAAGATTGAATCCAATATTGGGTGAAAATATAGTATAATGAGAGATTTATAAGCTATTTTTTATAGTCCGGTCATTTTTGACCGGGAGCACCACAAGAGTGACAAGGTGACAACCCCCCCCCCCCTAAAAAATTAAGAAAATTGTCACAAAACATTTCAGAAGTATTTATACCATTTGTGAAACAAGTCACTAAGTTTCAGTCCAAAGCGATAACATTAACTAGTATTTTCGGGAAAAAGAAAATCTTCTCCGGGTCAAAATGACTCGAACACCACATGAGGGTTAAGATAATATCTAACAGAGCGGTGTAAAACAACCACAAATTCAAATGGATATTCGTTTTTGATGTTTGTAAAGTATCTTCAGTTTTAATAAAATGTATTAATTAATTATTAATTAATTAATTAGTTATAAAACTAAGGCAACCAGCTTCAGATTTGCCCCAATCACAGCCCGACCTGTCAGGGAGCTTGTTGACTTGCAAATCGGGCTTAAAATTCTGTAGAGTGAACTTGGCATAAGGAACTCAACTCTTCGCAAAAGGCTGCAGCCGTGCCAACTGCCTCCCCTGAGGAAGCACCCAAGCCTGCCAGGCTCCCGTTTAGGAGAAAACTGATGATCCCATTTGAGACAGCATGTGACAAGGGATGTCATCTTGACACCCTTGCCCTTAATAATAATAATAATAATAATAATAATAATTTGTTACATTTATATAATGCTTTTCTGGGTATACTCAAATGCTTTACATGGAAGGGGGAATCTCCTCAACCACCACCAATGTGAAGCCACCTGGATGATGCGACGGCAGCCATATTGTGCCAGAACGCCCACCACACACCAGCTTACTGGTGGAGAGGAGACAGAGTGATGAAATCCAATCAGTATGGGGATGATTAGGAGGCCATGACTGATAGAGGCCAATGGGAAAATTTCACCAGGATACCGGGGTTACCCTACTCTTTTTCGATGGACATCCTGGGATTTTTAATGACCACAGAGAGTCAGGACCTCGGTTTAACGTCTCATCTGAAGGACGGTGCTTTTTGATAGTAGTGTCCCCGTCACTATACTGGGGCATTAGGACCCACACAGACCCCTGCTGGTCTCACTAACACCTCTTCAAACAGCAACCTGGTTTTCTCAGGAGGTCTCCCATCCAGGTACTAACCAGGCTCAACCCTGCTTAGCTTCAGTGGGCAACCAGTCTTGGGCTACAGGGTGATATGGCTGCTGGCAAGGCCCCCCAAGGGACCACCACCTATGCTTGCAAGGACACCAAAATGAGCACCAGTGCCCACTGCGTCCCCTGAGGAAGCACCTGCGTTCGCCAGGTCCCCTGTGGAAGCACTCCTGCCTCAGTCAAGTCCCCTGAGAAAGCACCTGACCCTGAAAGGTCCTGAAAACAAAGAAAAACAATATATAATCAGATTACAAAATTAGTTATTCCACATAAATGACTGTTACACATCACATTATGATCAGGATGTTTTACATTATGATTCAGCAAGATCACAGCCGTGATTCAAAGCCAACATTTACTTAAGCCTCAAATATCTCAAAATACACAAACAAACATATTTAGAACACTCGCTTTGTAACAGAACCCAAAATGTGAGTATAATCATGAGTAAATAACAACGGCGTCACATTTGGCGTTTAGATGCAAAAAGTAATCTCAATAAACTTTAACATGAACTACAAATCAATCAATCAACATTTATTTGTTAAGCACATTTAAAAACAACACAAGTTGGCCAAAGTGCTGTAGGCTACATGTCTAAGAATTACTCAATAAAAAAAATTACTCAAATGATTCAGGAACAACAGTAAAATATGCTCACCACGCTGGGATCAGGTAAGGATAAAAATATAAAGCAATTGTGATGTTATTAGAACGTCTTGAGTCTTAACAAGCATGGATCTCGTGAGTGCATCGTTTCTCTTCTTTAATGACGCAGAATCATAAGCGTTCTGAAGCATCGCGTTATTAAATCGACAGACTCTTACAAATAATAATTTATTATAAATAATTTATCCCTGCACATTATAATTTTATTTAAATTATTGTACCCAGTCGTACCAAAGGCTGCAAGTCTGAGAAACGCCTATAAAACTGCATTGTAGAAACACAGGACCACTCCCATCACCATAATGCAATGTAGCCTACATTGTGCAGCAGGGATGATTTTTTTTTTTTTTTTTTTTTTTTTCTCTCTCTCACAATAATCAAGGTTAGAAATATGGCAGGGGTATAAGACAGGGGTTCTCAACTCTGGCCCTCGACTAGTCTGGCTATCACCAGACCAAGCTCAATCTTTTAAGACTTGACATTAGTCTGGGGAGTCTGCCCTGTATTTTCTACTTCACAAGAGTCGTGATCAACGGGCATAGTTCAAATGGCTCTGTACGCAATTGTGTAAGGGGCTATACAGTATGCAGACAGACAGAACTCAGAGGCTCCTGTTCATGTGGCAGAATGTGTGTGTATAGAAGACATCTACCCAGCAGAGGGCGATATTGAAGCGCAATAGCCAAGCGCAAGGGCTTGGAGTTATTGTAGAGCTAGAGGTGTCGCCTCAGTACACTTCCTGGATGCACAATAACCGCTTTGTCGCCGGAATCTTGTACATTACAAGCTGTCAGTTACAGGACATTCTCCAATTTTTGGTCAGTAAGTTGCCATTGTTTTTCCGACATTAATGTTTTAGGGGTTGTTTTTTATGTCAGTCTTTACTTGTTATCCGTTTACACGCCCAAAAGCAGACAAAGAAACGCCATGCATACGGATGCATAGTTTTAATAGTATGAAATTTATTATTAAAATAGACTCTCTGCATTCCAGTAAAATTGTGGATTTACTTGTGTAGCAGTAACGTTACTAGAATAGTTAATTTAATAGGCATTCATTCTTTGCTGTAATTATGTCTCAAATGTATTTTGTGATGCATTAGCAGGGCAAGCGGGACTTGACTTTCTTTGCAATGGCTGTGTGTCTTTAAACCTTTAAACCTTGACCGCGTTGTTGGGCACTTTGTGAACTTGCACGTTTGGAACACGCCCAACACGCTGGAAGATAGCTCGCTAGGTTTTGAAACACAGCCATTATGTTAATACTGTATTTGACTTTGCTAGTTAATATATTTGCTAACGCTGCCTTTTGCATTTATATATTGTTCAATAAAGCACACTGTCCTAAGTCTTATTTCTGTTTTTTTCTTCTTCGCAGCTTCCCATTGGCTAGTCGTGCGAAACAACAAACAACAAAGAAAATACATCCGACATGCTGGTTCGGTGCTCATTCTGCTGAAAGCCCGTTATAACGCGTTGTACGCCTCCAGTTACACTTATAACAGCTTCTCCTGGTGAAGAGGAAACCTTTTTTGTCTTTAAGAGTGATCGTTAAACGTTTGGAGATGAACGGAGACTACGTTGACGCGCGGAGCGAGGCTTCAACAGAGTAAGATGATATTGACGACTGTTGCTATGCAGCTTTCAGAAGTGAATGGCAGTTCAAAAACAGTATTAAATTCCCTAACAATTGCTTTCTTTTTTGTTACCATGGTGTTTAAATATATAAACTGGTTTGTTTCTACTTGTTTATTTTAGCATTTAGGCCTAATAACGTGAAGGGTTGTATTTAACGTTTATTATTATATATTAATATTTATGATTATTATCAGTTTAATCCATTAACATGAATATTACGGTTACTGCTAAATAAATAAAACATGGAAGTAAAGAACAGACCCATACAAACATCTGCTTAATCTCATTTAATGTCTTCCATAATAGTAGCTACAGTTTCATCTAACTGATTCATGCATCTGTTTGTCCAGTCCTGGTACAGATGTGGCATCTGGACTGCAGCCCGTGCAGGTGGATGCTAAGGGTCAGTCACATGTCTTCAGATACAGCCTGAACTACCCCAACATCGGGCACTGTGTCATCATCAACAACAAGAACTTTGATCGCAAGACAGGTAACACTTGTCAGTCGTCTTGTTTTTGTGAAAGTTGTCAATTTGAATGCTCATCAAACTCAGATGATTGTTGAAATGCATTTACTTATGAACGGAACAGTGAACAAATTTAGTAGTGTATGACTATTTATTAATGTTATGGCCTATACATGCAATAAATAAAATAATATACATGTATTATGTAATATGAATATGTAAATGTAATCTTTAGATGAACCCAAAATTAATATCTGTCTTAACAGTTTTTTATTTTTTTACCTGTAGAGTGTGTGTGTGTGTGTGTGTGTGTGTATGTGTGTGCTTTTGTGTATATATATCATCGTTGTCAGGTGGAAACCTTGTATTTCCAAAAACACTACTTTTCAGGAAAAGGAAAAAAACACCATATTTTTAAAATAATTAAACACTGCGCTGTCAAAGTTAATGATTTTATATGTGGTCAGACACTTGCATGTGTCATTTTATTGTTGAAAATCAAGCTCAAATGGAGTTAGGAGTTTTTTGACCAGTGGATTTCGGACATACATGTTTTGTCCGTCATTGGACCGACCGCATCTGAGGCAATAAGTGCATATATTATGCATATATTCAACTTATAAAGTTTAATGTAGCTATGTGGGCGCTCAGTTTTTTTCTGTCATGTGGCCAAAATCTTGTGTATTTAAAGACGAAGTGGCTATTTATGACAGTATTGGCTATGACTCGATGACAAATGCTAGACTACGACACTCTTCTCTGCTCCTCAAATACATAAAACATTAGCCTTTATATATGTATAGTGTTTCTTGAGTAAAGAAAATGCTGTACTTATTCAAAGTCAAAGAACCAATTCTTTATTTACCCTTGCATTGCAAACAAGCAGTGAAGCAGAGACTGTTCAAACTGTGTGCACCTATGATGCTGTACAGAAAATTGCACCAATCAGAGAGTCGAAAAAAGCAACATGCTCCAAAATAGCTCTTTAGCTCCGCCTACTCCCATAAAGCACTATGAATGTGCATAATTTATGCATATTTTGCAATAAACCTAAAATATATGGTTTTTACACATATAATCAACATTTGTAAATGATTGGTTTTAAATGTTATACCAACAGACAGACATAAAGGGTGACCAATAGTAATGATTTATAAATAAAAAAAGACGAATAATGGAGAAGCGAGGTTTCCATAGTATTGATGGCCATACTGTGAAAGTGTGAATCACTAATATCAATTAACAATGTAATGAATATATTATGTTTCTCTAATCTTAAACCTTTTTAAGTCATTTAAAAGAATCTGTTATGTGTAATAGAGTGATGGTTACCTGTTCTTCACTTCCTACAGGCATGAACCAACGCAATGGCACTGATGTAGATGCAGGAAACGTAATGAATGTGTTTCGAAAGCTTGGATACACTGTGAAAGTTTACAATGACCAGACAGTAATGCAGATTAAGCAGGTTTTAACAGCAGGTATGGTGTATTCATATTACACTCAGTCTGCACAAACCTTAAATGAATTTTTATATCTTGTCTCTCAGCTTTCTGCCTCAATATCAGTAGATTAATCTTAGAATCCCAAGTTTTCTTGTTATTGCGATCAGGGCATTAAGTAATTATTTAAAAAGCGTGTTGATGTTATAACTGAAAAATTACCAAATGTATTTGAATCAGCTGCCAATACCCAAATGTTATGTTAATTGAACATTATACTTTTTATACCATTTGAATTGTGACCAATTGTAACATGGCTGTTTGTTGTTCTCTCAGTTGCCCGTGACGACCACAGTCGCTGTGCTTCATTAGTGTGTGTGATGCTCAGTCATGGAGACGAGGGGGTGTTTTTTGGCACTGATGGTTCTCTGGAGCTAAAGTCCTTAACTAGCCTGTTTAGAGGAGACCACTGCCCATCGCTTGTGGGAAAGCCTAAACTTTTCTTCATACAGGTACATCCTGAATCTCTGCTGTCATCTTATGTGTGTGTGTTTTCTGGGTTGATGTTTATAATGAGCTGGCTCAGAGTGCTTGTTTTCCACTCTTGAATTATCCAGGCTTGTAGAGGTACAGAGCTGGATCCCGGTGTGGAGGCTGACGCCAGTAGCAGCTCAGACGGTCCAGTTAGGATACCTGTGGAGGCAGACTTCCTCTATGCATACTCTACAGTACCAGGTGCAGACACACAAAGCACACCTCTCACAAACATAATGAATGTACACTACTAAATCGGCATATAAGAAGGATTTCTGAAGCATTATGTGGAATTGAAGTTTAGAGTAATGATGCTCTTGTCACGCTTGAATGGTTTAAAAGCATTTGCATGAATAAGGGGCGTGATTATATAATGTAACGCTAGCTAAAGGATGGCGGGAAAAAACGAATGCTGCATTAATGAACACATTAAACTGAAAAAATTAATCGCATGCCATAACGTGTTAATTTTGAAAGCCCTAATTTACATGCATGAAATGTTTCTTAATGTATTTCTTTTCTCTGTCAGGTTACTACTCTTGGAGAAACACCATGACCGGTTCATGGTTCATTCAGTCTCTCTGTGAAATGATGGCAAAGTATGGCAAGGAACTTGAGCTCATGCAGATCATGACCAGGGTCAACCATAAAGTGGCGTACAACTTTGAGTCGACCTCCAACATGCCTGACTTTGACGCTAGGAAACAAATCCCCTGCATTGTCTCGATGCTCACCAAAGAGATGTACTTCAATCCCTGAAGGTACAAGGGAACTTTAAGGCGTATGATATAGATTTAGGGGTTGAGTTTAAAAGTGTAAGACACTTTTTACATAGGGAAACTCTTTTTCAGATCCACTTATTTACCAGAAGCATTAGCTGAACATGCTTAGTTTGGGATTTCTCTCTCAGGACGGTTATTGTTGATGTTTTTCAAGTCTAAATGGCATTTAAAGTGTTGTACGTAAAAAATTAGGTGCTCAGGTCTTTTTCATCTTGTGACTATATACCATTTACTTGTCGCTTGCCTCTGGTTTTCTAATAAAAAATATAATAATAATAATGAATTAAAAAAAAGGTGGCAGAATTACAGTAATCAGGGACTTTGATAAACTTTAATGTGTTATTGCACTAGTTTGACTAAATGGGAATCATAGGTGGGCATTAAATCAGTTAAAGCAATGGACGGTGAGATAACTTTAAATTCAAGGGAAACCAGTGTGCCTGTTTTAATGTGAAAAGCAAACAACAATCAGAACTACTCCTGGTGCTTCTCACTGAGCCATGTTAACAGATTTTGATAACTTCTGAAATGTAATGTGTAGTTTTCCACTGGGACACAATAAATGCATTATTTACAGACATACTTTGTTACATGAAGTTAAGCTGTGGAAGGTATCAGTGACATCCAGTCCACTACCACAGAAAATTGTCTACATGCATTGACATTTTGGTCTAAAAGTTGAAATCTGTGGGGCAACGACTGTCCAAACCATCACTGTAAGTGCATAAATGTCAACACTCTTTTTGTTGTAACGGTCAGCATCAGTCACCTGAGAAAGTCACTGTCATGAAGAATTCTTTCAGTTGAGGTCATGCATGCATTTGGTACGTTATGAATTTCTAATTATGCATACATGAAAGAAAATGTTTCATGTTTATTGTACAATCATGAATATATATGTAATTAAACAGCTCTGTGGTGCACTGGATGATTGGTCAATATTTAATTGAGATTCTGAGAGTTTGTGTTACCGACGTTTCAAAATGATTCAGTACTGAGAAGGCATTTTTGAAGACAAAACTGATGGTTGTAAATTATTATAGAGATGTCTGTCTAAAGAACAATTGCATCTATAATGGGTGTTTGTTAGCTCTTATTATCTCAAATATTTAGATAGGTTGTGAAAACATGTTTTCTGCTCCCAATGTCTATATAGCGTGTAGGACACTGACAGCCAGTGAAACCAGTTTACTGAATTACAAGAAGGGTGTTTGCATTTAGAAGGTTTGTTCAGGTGTATCAATCGCCTAAGCACAGGTAACAGTAAGTGACAACGGAATCGTAAACTAAAGAAAAGGAGTTTCTCATCCATTCAATCATATGCCTCATTATCTTTTCAGTTTCATTAATGAAAATAATTAGCCATTTGCCTTGCACTCTTAGTAGCAGGTCATGGAGTAGACCTTTATCTACACTTCATATTGTAATCATGGAATCTTTTCCCCCATATATGCCCCATATCTTTTTTTTATATAAAATAGCACCAATGAAAGAAATATTGAGAACTTTCCACTGTCTGTGAACCAGAAATGTAGTTATGCTTTAGTAATTATATTACTACAAACACCTGCAAATAGATGCTATAATATAATATACTGATGTTTGATGAATAATTCCCAATGAGGAAATGTATTACCAATATTATATTGTGCAACACTCACATTTTCTAAATATAGACACTGAGGTATGTATCAAAAATAATTAATAGGAACTAGGTTAAAGAAAACAAACCCAAACACTATTAAAGTCAATGCCATCAATTTATTTCTGTCTCGCACCCACATGCTACAAATAAACTTTTGCACAATTTACATGAACCAGAATACATTAAAAGATGTACAAAAACATAAATAGATAACCTATATACAAGCTTTAATCTCCATGAGAGAGGCACATCTGAGATGGACCGAGATTTCAAAGGGCTGAATCTGAGCATCAACCACAACCAGTTTAGGATGTCGTTATACTGTCAATTTCAGTGGAAATCATTTATTCAGATATGGAAATATGAGTCTGTGTCAACACATGGTTTATCATAACAGAAGCACTGTTACACAATAAGGATCCTACATTTAAATAATAAGCATTATGACTTAAATACCCATTTACATAAGTTTATTGGAAATCACTATATTTTAAATAGGTTTTGTTGAAAATATCTACGCATGGTTTACAAATCAGAAACCTGTCAGCACGTTTTTGGCATACAAGTATCAGCCTGTCATTTTGTTTTATATTTTTTGCATGTGTTCTGGATTATTAGACTCAAGGCATTCACTGGCCTAAGGCATTGGGGTGGTTCACTTCCAGTTTGCTTGAATTGTCATCACGGATGAACAGCAGAGCTCATGAAATGTCCGGTATGTGCTTCGCTGGAGGGGCAGTACTTCACCTCTTTTGAGAGACGACGCTGGCACCTCCAAGTGGTAGAAATGACAAAAGTACTTCAATTAGGCTTAAGTGAGTCCAAGAGTATCAACATCTGCAGTGGTCCTGATGCAATCACGACAGAACTGGAGCACCTCCTTTATAATCATCAACACATCGCAAGTATGCGTGTTTTGGGGTGTTCTAGTTCAGTCACTCTCAGTGTTCACATTTTGATTTTGGCATAGAGCTGGTCAGTCTGCTCCCTGAAGCGGCTTCTCAGCTCGGTTCTCTTCGCTTTCAGTGTGGGTGTGAGGAGTCCATTCTGAACAGAGAACATCTCCATGTGCAGTGCAATGTCTCTCACCTACAAACACACACATTATATAAAAGAATACACAGTCATTCTTTTACAGGGGTTGTCAACCTTTTCTGAACCCTCCATCTAAACTCTCAACCAACTAGTATACAATTGCTTACATTTCACAGTAATATAAATATAACGAGTCACTTAAATAATATTATTATAATTAATAGTTATGAATAATAATTAAAATAAGAATTCTGTAAAGATAATGTTAACAATATATAATAGTATAGCTAATATATATTAAAAAATATTAATAATGTATTAATACTTCTACTAATAAAACAATATGCATCTAAAATATCCCCAATATGGTAACACTTTATAATAACTGCACGCTATTAATCATTAGTTAAGCATTAGTAAACAGTTCATTCATAATTTATAAAGCATTAATAGACATTAATAAGCAGTTTATAAATACAGCTATAAATGCTTTATTCTTGATTTAGAAGCATATCTATAATGTTTAATATTTGTATTTTCATACTTTATTAATGATCAATTTATCATTTCTAAATGAAGTATAGCATTATTTACAAGTTGTCAAGTTATTTAGGAGTTGTCAGTGATTCATAAGATCACTTAAGTGTAAGTAAACGTAGTAGATTCAGGTAGTTATAAAGCATTTAGTAGTGGTCAGTTAACTATTTTTGTGAGCTCATCTAAAGTGAGGACTAGTTATGCCTTGTAAAGCATTTATAATGAAGATTTAAAGGCTCATTGATCTATACAGAAAAAGGAAACAAACACAACACAGAGATACAGAACATAGAAATATTTAACTGAGCCTTTAAATCTCCTTTGTAAATGCTTTACAAGGCATAACTAGTCCTCACTTTAGATAAGCTCACAAAAATAGTTAACTGACCACTACTAAATGCTTTATAACTACCTGAATTAACCGAGTTACAGTAGAAATACATGTTAATAAACCATTTAGTAACACACTATTACTATTACTATATGTCTGAATAAAAAGATGTATGAATGTACATTTAAATAGTTTATTAATCATTTACTCACACTTTTTAAGTGATCTTATGAACCACTGACAACTCCTAAATAACTGCTTTGTAAATAATGCCATACTTCATTTAGAAATAAATTGATCATTAATAAAGTATGAAAATACAATTATTAAACAGAGAGTTTAACATTATTTTTAAGATTATTACTTCATTTTATTCTGCCGGAAAATAAAATGAAGCTGGTTTAAAAATCAGGTCAACACTAGTTTTGCATAATGTAATAATGTTTGTTAATGTTATTTATAAAAATAAAATTTATTTTTATGCAGTATAAAAGCAACAAAATCAATAACATTAAAGTTTTTATTACAAGTATTATTTAATAACAAATTAAATAATAATTATCAGATAAATTCTCCATATCTAGAAATACATTTTGAAATAGGCTATGTAGAATATTTGTATTTGTTTTAGTTAACGGACCACAGGGGTTCCACAGACCCTGGTTGAAAACCCTTGCGCAAGTACTTTTGTATTTTGATATCTGGATCATTATTTATTCACAAAAAAAAAATATTAAGCTTAAAGGTGGGGTATGTGATTCTCTTTTTTGTCAATTTTTTCAAAATCACTTGAAATCCTATTCCTAACCCACTTACAGCCACTGAGTTAGAAGCACTGAATTGAAAATTAAGCAATTTAATCATCTGTGGAATGGGCAGGACTCGAAAAACTCCAGCCAATCATTTCCAAGAGCACCTAGAATCATTGGACAGTAAGTTCGTCAATCAAACGGTCGTACCATACCCCTCTCCCCCCACCCCCCTCGCGTGCGTGACCGCGAGAGACAGAGAGAGAGTAATGGGTGGAGTCATGGCCAGCGTTGGAGGAAAGAAGGTAGGACCATTTGAGTTGTGTATTTTCAAAATCTGCCGGCCGTTTTGCAAATCCCATACCCTACCTTTAAAAACTGATAAATTGTGTAAAAATGTGATAAGTGGCAGAGTTGAAGTTATATGGAATTGTGTTTGTTAGATTCACCTGTTCAAAAGACTTCAGTCCGGCTTCTTTCCCTAGCCGAATGATGTCCTCTAGAATGGCATTTTTCAGTTCCTGTTTAAACACAATACCAGGCGTCAGTTCTTCAGGGTTGGCACAGGCCATTCAAACATTACAGCCCATTCAAAATTCAGCTAATTCATTACAATGACATAAAATAGTGTGATAAAACGTACAGGTAATACAAAAACTAATCATCTGTGTACATGATTTGTGAATTCCATACATCTCTGGATGGTGAAAACGACATCTCCCATCGTCCTACTCTCCTTCATAGAGTCATCAAGCTTCGCCTTTGTTATTGTTTTGAAAATGGCGGCGAAAACTTACATATTGTGCCTTTAAATGTATTTTTTCTATACAAGTGGTTTACCTTGGATTTGCACATTTCAGTGTAGGAGCCCTCAATGCCTCTTTTCTTTGCCCATCCTGGCAGAAAGTCTGGATCAGGAACCACAATACCCACTAAACATGCCTGCAAAGAGTACCAGAATGGGTTTACTCTCATTTATAGCATATACTGTACTCTGATTCACTGCTGTGTGTGTTTCTCACCTGTAGACTGTCTCCATGTACAAAGACCTGGGCCACAGGGTCACTACGCATGTAGATGTTTTCAATCTTCTCTGGAGCGATGTATTCACCTTGAGCCAGCTTAAAGATGTGTTTCTTCCTGTCTATAATCTTCAGAGTTCCATTCTAAAACAATAAATACTCAGCTTCACTAATTAAGTAAGGAAGAAATAATGATGGACCATAAATGCATGTCACAAAGTGGAGGCTTCTGTTGTCTTGAAAGGCAAGTATTAACTTCAAAATATTAAAAACTTTGCAACAATACGGGAAGATTGTGCATAAGTGATATGCTTTAATTCTTTAAATTTTTTATTAATGCAACCTGGTCAAGTTGTTGCAAGTGTGAAGTCACTTAACTCCTGTCAAGAACTAGTTAATGCAATAAGGCAGTGTTCAGAGCAATCTTTCCCAGCAGTCATTTGCGTTCATAACTCATTAATATACACTACCGTTAAAAAAGTTAGGGGTGAGTGAGATTTTTCTTTTTTTTTAAAGATTTTTTTGAAGAGTTCCCACAAAAATAAATAAATATTAAGCAGCAGAACTGTTTTCAACATTGGTAATAATAAGAAATGTTTCTTGAGCATCAAATCAGCAATATTAGAATGATTTCTGAAGGATCACATGACACTGAAGTCATGAAATTCAGATTCACTATCACGGAAATAAATTACATTTTGAAATCAATATTTAAATTCCTGTAAATAGAAATTCCTGTAAATATAAACAGTTATTTTAAATTGTAATCATATTTTCACAACATTACTGTTTTTACTATATTTTTGGACAAATAAAATGTAACCCGGGTGATCTTAAGAGACTAATTTCTTACAAATCCCAAACTTTTGAATGTAGTGTAAATGCAGATGACATATTTTTTATTAACAAAGTGGTCTTAGGGTAAAATAAATACTAAATATCAGGTAACAATTTATTTCAATGGTCCACTTTAGACATTGTACTAACTTTAAGTAATTTTGCAACTACAAGTCAAGTAAATAAAGATTTAGCAGATATTAAGCAGACAATCTACTAATACTCTAATTGAGTAGTAGTTGCAAAGTTACTTTTAGTTAGTAGAATGTCTAAAGTGGACTATTGGAATAATGTGTCACCAACTATGGTGAGTCAGTAACTGGGTTGATGTCAGTTCCATTTAAAATGAATCGGATTCACTGAAACAAGGGTAAAATTCACAGAAATCAGGGTGTTGATAAAATTAGAACTGAACTGGGAGACTAAAATAAGATCTGTCGGCTGAGAGTAAATAAGGAGCAGAAGTGCTGAGAGAGAATGTAGAATTCACCGGTAGCCATTTGCCGATGTCACCGGTGTGCAGCCAGCCGTCTTTATCTACGGCTTCTAAAGTTCGCTCTGGGTCCTTCAGGTAACCTTGAAACACATTTGGTCCTTTCACACACACCTGTGGAGGACACACACACACACTCACACATAGCCAGTAAACTGTGCGGTATTGTGCCACTCAAAATTTTATAAATAAAAAAAGTAGGTTTAAATGATAATTTTTGCTTTGCTTTTGTCATGACAAAAGTAAAAAAAATATTGGGAGTTAGCCATTCCATCTGTTAATATTTCATTCATAAATGAGGGAGGAGTCTAAGGGGCTGTTTACACAACACCATTTTCAACTAAAAACGAAAAAGTATTTTTGCGTTTTGGCCGTTCGTTTACACGACAACAGACAAACTTTTGAAAACGGGTTTCAAAGTGCAAGTTTTTGAAAACGGTATCCGTGTAAAGGACAACAACGCAAATCTCTGAAGACGATGACGTCATGCACATGTGCATTACGTGTTCAGTCTATAGTGTTTCATCGCCATCTAATGGCCTGGCAGCAGAATACAGCGTTTTTAGTCGTTTTCGTGGATCCGTGTGAATGGGGATCGTTTTGACAATGGTGTCGCCTGTACGAGGAAAACTCAAAGGAAAAACTTCTCTGATTTAAAGGGATACTCCACCGTCTTTTCATATTAAACTATGTTTTTCCCTTAACTAAGACGAGTTGATACATACCTCTCTCGTCTCAGTGCGTGCACTCAATCGCTCTGGCGCGCGGCGAAACTTTGTTCACTCAGTTCATTCAATATGGGCCAAGCAGAGAAGCTACCAAACACCTCCACGTTTTCCCTATTTAAATACAGTTACTCGCGTAGTGTAACTCGACCTAGGACGGTGACACAAAACAAAACGTTGCGCTTCTCTAAGCGTGTAAAATGGATAACTATATTGTATGGCGGAATACCATAGCAAGTGCTTATGAGCACTTCGACTTGGCGGAGTAATATCTTCACTCGTGAAAAATCCTCTCACCGGCCCCCGCTCCCTCTGGTGAAGATATTACTCCGCCAAGACGAAGTGCTTACAAGCGCTTGCTATGGTATTCCGCCATACAATATAGTTATCCATTTTACACGCTTAGAAAAGCGCAACGTTTTGTTTTGTGTCACCGTCCTAGGTCGAGTTACACTACGCGAGTAACTGTGTTTAAATAGGGAACACGTGGAGGTGTTTGGTAGCTTCTCTGCTTGGCCCGTATTGAATGAACTGAGTGAACAAAGTTTCGCCGCGCGCCAGAGCGATTGAGTGCACGCACTGAGACGAGAGAGGTATGTATCAACTCGTCTTAGTTAAGGGAATAACATAGTTTAATATGAAAAGACGGTGGAGTATCCCTTTAAGCATATCGTTGTTGTGTAAACGTGCCCTAAATTATTTGATTTATTAATCATTTCATTATTAACATTATGCCACAAAAGCTGTCAACAAAGCTTAATTGAAACCACTTTATATTAAGTGTATTTAACTATATAATAACATTTAAATACATTTTTTATACAATGCACATTTTATGCATTTTACATGAAAGACACCTAAAATAAAGTGGGACCACTTAACTTGTAAGAAACCAAGAACATTCCTTTAAAATTCAACATTTTAACTGGTGACCTACCTCTCCCTGTCCATTGGCAGCAAAATAATTCATTTCAGCCAAATCCACTAACTTAACGAAATTACAGGGCAGCGGCGCTCCCACATGACCTGAGTGCAAGAGATAAAGAGAGTTTGTGTTACAGTACAGGCTGTGTATTCATTAAAACAGGTATATCTGTGTGTTAGTGTGAGATTTGCATGTGTTACCTGCTGTCCAGTCTCCAGGAAGTGACATTGTGCAGCCTGCGGTACACTCTGTCTGCCCATAACCCTCATAAAACTAACACATAAGCAACACACAAAAACAGTGACTTTAAATGAGATGTGGGAACTGATAGCATGAGAACAGAAGTCTGTGTGTGTGTGTGTGTACCTGGCAGCCCAGCGCTGCTCGCAGGAAGGTGAGGACGGTGGGAGAGACGGGAGCAGCTCCTGTGATCATTAGCCTCACGCGCCCACCCAGACTGTCCTGTAGGCAGAGTCACAGGAGTCAGTTTGATTGTGTTTACCCACTAGCAGAAAATAGTTCTGTTTTTGGAGGGCTAAATAGTGTTGTTCATACTTAGTTTAGTTACAAAAGAGATTTTAGAGTCATCATAATCACTAATCAAATCATAATCACTTTTTTTAATCTAAGTGACAGATTTTTGGGCAAGTTCAGCTGATATGTGGTGTATTAAGAGTACACGATTGACATAATAGATTTATATCAAGCGTAGCGTCAGTTCTGGCATCTGACTCTCAGCTGATCCACGTCTACCTATAGGAATACGACGTCTATCATTGTATACATATATAAGCTCCTTCAGTATTATCAGCAGCTATCGCGTTTCTCAGGAGCTGATTACCCTCCTCCATCCCCAGCTCCTCCTCTCATCAGTCAGGATTTGGCATTCTGATTCCCCTTGAATCAGAATAAATTCTCGAATTATGTTGTACTTTAAAATCTTGAATTAATGACATCTGCAATACATTCATGTTGGTTCTGTTCTGTTTCCCCTAAGGGGGGTTATTGCTGCTCTCCCTGCTCTTATCCATGCTAGGCTGCATGGATGCGCAGGGAGTTCTTGCCCAGAACAGAACCATACCGCCAATCCAAACTGTATGCTAACTGTCAATCGTATTCGACGATAGTGGTCCTGACAGAAATGGGCCATTCTACAGAATTGGTGCAAACTGCTGTCCAACAACCAAAAAACACATTTAAAAAGCATTTAAGTATTCAAATTGTAGATGTTTACTAAGATCCTTCTATTAACTATTGAATCCCACAATAATATTTAAAATATAAATAAGTTTAATAAATATAAAATCATCATTTATTGTGTACTTTCAATTGGGAGGTGGCTGTCCCGAACCCTAACCCCTAAATTTCAATTGTGAAAACTTGTGAAAATTATATTGAAATGTTTTTTTGTTTTTTTTTGTTTTTTCATTGGTGTTTTAAAAAATATATTTTTGATTTATTTTAAAAAGTAAAGTTTAAAAAAAAAACATTTATTTTATATTTTATTTTTAAATCATGAAACTTTATGTAAAAAATGTCACTACCAAAACAGTGTGTGTTTTAGTCCATTGGCTGAGACTGATTTTAACCACACCCCTACATTTTTGACCAGGAAATATTCCCGAATGCCTCTCTCTCATTATACATAGGTATCATCATTTTGAGGGAAATGTGTTCAAAAGTCTGAAAATCTGTGTGTAACTTTAAGGGACGTCACTACCTTTTTTTCTGCAATTAACCCTCTGGGGTCTAAGGTGTTTTTGGGGTCCTTGAGATGTTCTGACATGCCCTGACATTTTTGCTTTTTTCAGTTGCTTATAAACATATTAATGGCAAAAAAAAATTACACACTATTTAGCACAAACAGGACTACCATGAAATGTGAGCAACAAGAATGTACATGTCTGCATTTTTGAGAGAATAATGTTTATGCGTGGTTATTGAAAAAACTAAAAACTAAAGTTTCTGAAATAAGGCCATAAAACACATTCTAAATATGTGCCAATAAGACTTTTGTCTAATGGATGTCATTGCCTAGTGTTTTTTCTTCAAAATAAAGTGAAAATCACCCTGCCTTATCATTCACATAACACAATACATTGATTTGAATTTTGCAAAGCACTTTCTGTTTGGAAAGGCCATATGCGGAGTGGGCGTCAACGATCATACATATGTAGTGGTTCACACCTTAGGAGACAATGGGGCCTGCATACTTAATTAGCCATTCATTCAGGTGAGTCACTGAGCCACAAGAATGCAAGAGCAACAGTTGGAAGCATCTCAATTCTTTTTTATTTTTCCTCATATTGTGCTTGCAATTTGGCCTATAATATCCAAGGAAAACATGTCTAGTAATTGTGCAGTTAATTCTCATACTGTATTTTCAGTTTTGGAATATTTATGCTCTCCCCAAATTTGTCAATAATAAAACACAATAAAAGTTATTTAAAGAAAAGGCTTATATTTACCTTTTAATAGTTTGTTTACATCTACCTTGTAAATATATTTTTTATTAAAAAGGTTACAATTACAACAACAATTCAAGTGTAATCTTTCTTTGTAAAAACTAAAGTATACATTTTATCATACATATTTCAAAGTTAAGGATTTGATTGATTATTTGATAACTTTATTTTTGACAAAACATATTATATTTAACATAAGCAAATATTGGCAAACAAAAGCTTATTTGAGGTGGCAGATATTTTACAGTAAAAATGTATAATCTATCCAAAACTAATCAACGAAATGTTGTCTTTCATATGTCTGTAACATAGGTCTTTCATTTTTATTATAAGAAATATAAATGTTAATTTGCAGTTTAAATCCAGGAAATTTGTTAATGAAAAAATTATTAAAAGTAAGATACAATTGATACAAAACGAAATTCGTTTTAAAGAAAGGATTTGTACTTTCTGTTTTGAGGTCTCTGTGAAAGTTTGAAAGTCTTTTAGTGCTTTTTTTAGAGCGCTCGCGTCCATAATGGAGAACTGTCACGTTGTTTTTTCCTCATACATGCGAACACGAAAAATAAAAGACAAAAGACTTTAAGCAAAACATTTTTTTGGGGTGTTATTCCATAAAATGTAGTTTTTAAAGGCTCAAAAGTATCTTAAATTGTCACTACCGAAACAGGCATGACCGAAACATGTCATCATTGATTTGGTAGTGACAAAAGGGAACACATAATCATTTATTTGGGGCTTATCTTATAATGATGCAAATCATTAGTATCTTAGTATGTTTTAGTAGTGTTTTAGTATGCAAGTTAAAATTCTGTAATGTGATGTGGTCGCTACCAAAACATTACTGTCACTACAGAAAATGTGCCGTCACAACCGAAACATGGATGTTTTGTCTAAAATAAAGTATACTGAATTATCAACTAAGATGTTATTATAGTGTTTGGTTCAATGTATATTCATACTAATGAATCCTTAACTTTGAAATCAGTATGATTAACTCAATGCCTTTTACAAAAAAAGATTGGGTTAAAAATACAACAAATCATATAAATTACACTTGAAATATTGTTAACATTGTAATTGTTATTGATTTACCTGTAAAAACTTTTTTTTTAAAATAGCAAAAAATATATTTACAAGGTAGATGTAAACAAAATATTAATAGGTCAATATAAGCCTTCTTATTAAATTATTTTTTATCGTGTTTCGGTAGTGACAAATTTGGGGAGAGGAAAAATATTCCAAAACTTTCTGAAGATACAATATGATATTTAAGTGCACAATTACTAGAAATGTGTACCTTGGATATAATACAATTTGCATACATACAAAATTTGTGGAAAAAGACTATTTTTTTTCAAGACGTTTCCAACTCTGACTTTGATCCAATTTTGTAGAATGGCCCATATAGTAGAATTAATTGTAGATGCGACATAAGCATGTGAAGAATTCTATTATATAAATCTATTTATACCATGGGCTGTTTAAATACTCGATTCTGATTGGCTGGAAGGTGTGTAGTAAAACCGTTTAATGCACAGGTAGTTCCAGTCAGTTTGATTACAGTTCGAAATTAATCCGCTACATTGGTAACCATAGTAACACAGATACACTTGCAAGCAGAGTGAGAGACGCATATGAAAACGTTTATTTAGGTAGGCTAAATGGATGATTTTTGCATATCGTTTAATTTGTATGGTGAATATGGCAACTCTGAGAAATGGGCCCAGGCACAAGATGAAATAGAAGACTTGGAGAAGACGTTGAATGACAAAAAGCGGCACAAAGAATTAACAATAAATAAATGACATGATTAGTTCAAATAAAGATTGCCTTGTCACTGTCAGTGTTGCCTGTCATTCATAAATAATTGTAATAAATCCATTAAAGAATCATTAAGTCAGCTATATGCTTAAGCAAAGAGGGGACGTTAGCTGCTAACGTTAGACTTTAAAGAAGAGACGCACACAGGTAACTCGCACACGCATCTTTCTCTCTCTCTCTCTCTCTCTCTCTCTCTCTCTCTCTCTCTCTCTCTCTCTGTTCCTTCTCCTTCAGTTCTCTGTCTCTCTCTTTTGATAATGAATTTAAATAAATGTGAATTCATTCAAATAAAAGCAATCCGATGGCTCTACTTTATTTAAAGCGGACGGAGTGCAAGAACTGACGAGCCTTAACTTAAGAAATAACCGTCATTTTTACACGTCTGTTAAAAAATTACACTGTAAACATCAGTTACAGCTTTAACTTATTTTTAACTTGGCAAATAACCAAGGTATAAGCGGGATAATCCACGGCTAGCCATGCATTAAAGAATTTGAATGCACTTCATAGAAGCAACCACCCTTCGCTTCGCATCGGGTGGTTCTTCGCCTCTACGTCGTGCATTAAAATCCTTTAATGCATGGCTAGCCGTGGATTATCCCTTACTTATAACAAGGCTGAATACTGGTGTACTGTGTTGTTGAAAAACAAACTAAAACTTGTATTTGAATGTAAGAGTGACTCTGTTTCGCACTCCAGAATCACTCGGAGCAAGGTTTCTTTCACCAGCACCAGAGGGAAGCAGAAGCAGTTTCTATGAAAGCCTGAAAAACGATCGATCGATCAATCAATCAATCAATCAATCAATCAATCAATCAATCAATCAATCAATCAATCAATCAATCAATCAATAAAAAGGCAATTGCGACTTTAAATCTCCCAATTGTGAATTGGTTTCTTACTATATATATATATATATTTTGTTTTATATCCTTTTATATCCAACGTCCTTGGATTGAATGGGCCTTTAGATGTGACATGATTTCCCTTGCTTTTTTTTCCTTTATAAATGTTGGACAGTTGGATGCCGAGTGTTTTTGAATTTGTGAGTTGCCAGGAAACAGTCTTTATAGGTTCTCTATGATTTCATCTGATTGTTCTGTCCCTGGTCTCTCTTTCTTTCTCCTTTTCATCTGGTTACCTGCACTTTGCTGAAGATCAGTTTATCCCACATGCTGTCCGTCCTCACAACTCCACTTCTTAGCTCCGCCTCTTTTCTGCTGGTGGCAAAATCCAGCAGCCATCTCTTAAGAGGAGTGTTCGCCTGTCCGAAGATCTTAACGCAAACAAAGATGAATGTGTAATGAGTAAAGATTTTTAGGTATATTTAAAGACAGACTTCAACGTTAACAGTTTTTGTGTGTATAACTAAACAGTTACCTTATCAAACATGCGGTTGAGTAGTCTGGGCACTACAGGAAATACAGTGGGCTTAAGAGTCTTCAAATCATCCATCAGCAGACGGATGTCACCCTGAAAATATCCAATCCTGCCCCCGTGGACCAGAAGCACACCCTATACACACACAACAACGTCTCGGTTACGTATGTAACCCTCGTTCCCTGAGTAGGGAACGGAGATGTTACGTCGGATGACGACGAATGGGGTTTCGCTTAGAAAGCCTATCATCTTCGAGTATATAAAACGAGCCAATGGCAATGAAATGCCATGGGTCTGCGGAATTTGCATAGCGTATCTCCGCCCCATCCTGGAGGTATATAAGGAAGTACGCCAGCAACGTGCAGATATGTTTCTTCGCTGAGGAGCCGAGACTGAACTCAGGCGTTCCAGCGGTACAGCGGAAGTGGCAGGGAGACAAGGGTTACATACGTAACCGAGACGTTCCCTTTCGTAGTCACTCCGAGTTACATCGGATGACGACGAATGGGGTTCCCAGTGTAATCACGCCACCTCTCGACTGTCTTCCAGTGCCCTGCGTAAGTCTGAGCTCCCTGTCGTGAGACTGGCACGGACGAAGGACTCCTACTTAACACAGGAATACCAAGGTACACTGGGAAGCATATCTCAGTGGAAATATGCAATCATGCCCAACCCGAAGGGGGGGACTTAGAATACACATATGACCCCGAAGGGCTACATATGGAGAATCACTGGGGTGTCCAGCCGCAGGTGGAATATTTCAACCCCAGGGGTGGCAAGGTGGCTTGCCGAGGGAAAGACACATGCTCAGAGAAGCTTACAGTGGAAATACACATGTGGGGGTCGCCCAGAGGGGGAACCATGCACATGGAGGCACCTGGCCAAGCGCAAAAGCTGCCAGTGGCATAACTCTGGCGTTGACGTCGTCAGTGCTGGAGGAGACTCAGGGCTTATTAGGCTCACCTGAGAAGAATATCGCACGTATCCCGTCCGTGGAGAGGAATGGCGAGCAAGCAAAGACACCTGAGCAGAATCTCTTACCGGGATTCTCTTAATCTCTTGAAGCGAGTACATGAGAAGAAACTGGCTCTACTCTGAGATTGTAAAATCTCGCGAACGTGTTAGGTGTCGCCCAGCCTGCAGCTCTGCAGATGTCTGTTAGCGAGGCGCCATGCAGGAAGGAAAGCACGACACTGATGGGGCATTTCGTGGGTTCTAGATGTTTAGAAGAACACCAGTCGACGAAGAGGTTCCACTTCAATGCATAGGCATGTCTCGTGGACGATGCTCTAGCGGAAGTGATGGTAGCCACCACCGCTGGTGGTAGGGTACTCAAACCTACCTCGTCCCGTCCAGGAGCCACACGTGGAGGTTCCAAAGATCGGGACGAGGGTGCCATAAGGTGCCCCGTCCCTGAGAAAGCAGGTCCTTCCTCAGAGGAATTGGCCAGGGAGGTGCTGTCGCGAGGAGTACTAGTTCTGGGAACCAGGTGCGGTTGGGCCAATACGGGGCAACCAAAATCACCTGCTCCTCGTCCTCCCTGATCTTGCGCAAAGTCTGCGCAAGAAGGCTCACTGGGGGAAACGCATACTTGCGGAGGCCCCGCGGCCAGCTGTGCGCCAATGCATCCGAGCGTGCCCTCGGTCAGGGAATAAAACAGGTCGCAATGGGACGAGTCGTGGGAGGCAAACAGATCTACCTGTGCGTCCCCGAACTGATCCCAAATCAGCTGAACCGTCTGGGGATGGAGTCTCCATTCTCCAGCGAGAGGCCGAAGCCGAGACAGCTCGTCGGCCGCCTGGTTCAGGTCTCCCGGGATATAAATGGCTCGAAGCGACCTCAGATACTTCTGACTCCATATGAGGAGGTGGCAGGCGAGTTGCGATATACGGCGGGAGCGTAGACCACCTTGACGGTTGATGTACGCTACTGTCGCGGTATTGTCTGATCGGACTAGTACGTGTTGACCCTTGAGCAACGCACGGAAGCGGTGCAGGGCAAGGCGTACAGCCAGCAACTCGAGGCAATTGACATGCCAGAGGTGCTGGGGTCCTGTCCAGGAGCCCGCGGCAGCATGTCCATTGCACATGGCGCCCCAACCCGTGGTGGAGGCATCTGTCGATACAACAACATGCCTGGAAACTCGTTCTAAGGGAACTCCGGCCCGTAGAAAATTGAGGTTCGACCACGGGGAGAAGGTCTGACGGCAGGTCGGAGTCACTGGGACTCGGACCGTGCCGTGTTGCCATGCCCACCTCGGGACTCGATCGCGAAGCCAAAGCTGAAGCGGTCTCATATGAAGCAATCCGAGCGGCGTTACTGCGGCTGCGGATGCCATATGCCCCAGGAGCCTCTGAAAAAGTTTCAGTGGAACCGCACTCTTGCCCTCGAATTGACGAAGGCAAGTCAGCAGTGACTGCACGCGCTCGCTCGTAAGCTGCGCGCACATGGCGACCGAGTCGATCTCCATACCGAGAAAAGAGATCCTCTGCACAGGGCAGAGTTTGCTCTTCTCCCAGTTGACCCGAAGGCCCAGACGAGCTAGGTGCCGGAGTACTAGGTCCCTGTGTTCGCAAACCTGGTCTCGAGAGTGAGCTAGGATCAGCCAGTCGTCGAGATAGTTCAGGATGCGAACCCCGTGTTCTCGTAGGGGAACAAGGGCTGCCTCGACGACCTTCGTGAAGACGCGAGGAGACAGGGCTAGCCCGAAAGGGAGAACCGCGTACTGGTATGCCTGCCCCTCGAAAGCAAACCGAAGAAACGGTCTGTGTCGAGGAAGGATGGAGACATGGAAGTAGGCGCCCTTCAGGTCGATCGCTGCAAACCAATCCTGTGGCCGTACGCATTCGAAAAGGCGTTTGGCCGTGAGCATCCTGAACGGCAGCCTGTGAAGGGAGCGGTTCAGGACGCGCAGGTCCAGGATAGGTCGTAATCCACCGGATTTCTTCGGTACAATGAAGTAAGGGCTGTAGAAGCCGGACCTCATTTCGGCTGGAGGGACAGTCTCGATCGCACCCTTCGCCAGTAGGGCGGCGACCTCCGCTCTCATGACAGGGGCATTGCCACCGACCATAGTGAAGCGGACTCCCCTGAAGCAGGGAGGAGACCGCGCAAACTGAATCGCGTAGCCGAGCCTGATGGTCATCGTGACCCAGCGGGACAGACCGGGAAGCTCTAACCAGGTTCCCAGAAACTGAACCAGCGGGGTCATACGGACCACAGACGTACCCTCGGTGGTGCAGCGAGGCGGAATGACCGGCCCAGGCGTGGGTGGCATAGCGGCCCAGTGCGGGGGCACGGTCATTAGCCGCGTCCTGCCAGAGGAGGCCAGGGGAGGACCAGCGTCCCACGGGGGCGTGCTCTGGCAGGGGTCTGGCGACAGAGGGGGACGAGAGTGGCAAGGCTCGTGAGCGGCGCGCACTGTCATCCGAGAACTCTGTGTGCTCAGAGATGGGAGAGTGAGTTCTTTCTTTGACCACAGGGTGCTGCTCGTCGTGGGACGAGCAGCGGGAATGGGACAACCAAGGATTCTCCCCCGGCCCTCCACCGGGGGAAGGAGCGGCCCTGCTACCGTCTCCTGAAAAGAACTCAGTGCCATCTCTGAGCAGCCCGTCTCAGGAGCGCCGCTTGGCCTGGCGTTTAGGCCAAGCGGCGTTTTTGCTGGGTCAGTCCTCCCCTCGTGCATGTCACGCAACAACTGGGCCTGGTAGACCTGCAGTGTCGCCATGGCATGCAGTGAGGAGGCTGCCTGCCCTGCAGCTCTATAGGCCTTCGCCACAAGGGTGGAGGACAACCTACAGGCCTTGGAGGGGTGCTTTGGGTCGCCACGGGAGGAAGCACTCTGAGGACACAGTTGCATCGCAACAGAGCGTTCGACCTGGGGAACCCCAGTGTACCCTTTAGCAGCCGCCTGATCGAGAGGAGGAAAGGCGGAGGAGGTCGCCGAGCGATCACGGGAAGACAATGGTGCCTTCCAGGACCTCGTGACCTCCTCATGCACATCCGGGAAGAAAGGTATTGGGTTGGGCGGCGACGAGGGTCAGCGGCCGCTCCCAAAAACCAATCATCCAGCCGCGAGCGCACTGGACCAGGTGGCGGGGACCACTCAAGACCAATGGCCGCGGCTGCCCGGGAAAGCATGGCCGTCAGCTCGGGATCAGACTCGGGCAATGCTGGGACACCCGAGGGTGGCAGCACAGCCGAATCGTCACTTCCCAAGGACTCCTGCCCACCTTGTGATGCAGCGATTGACATACGGTCTTCCTCTGGAGCGCCAAATGAGACCTGCGGCAAGTCAGTGGACTGTACTGCAGGCTCATTTGAAACACTCGCGGGTTGCACAGCGCTAGAGGACGGTGTGGAGCGTGGAATAGTCGGCGCTTTGTTCCACACCGTAACCCTCAGGTCACCCTGGCCGCCAGCCGAAGTACCAGCTCTCGTGGAGCTCGTAGATCGGGGTGCGGGTGAGGGGACTCTACCACGAAGGTCATTGAGTCTTGACCGCAACCGTGCGATGGGCATGTTCCCGCAATGGGAACATGACTCATCCACAAACGCTGCCTTAGCGTGCTCGACACCCAGACACACAAGACAGCGATTGTGCCCATCAGAGTCAGACACATATAGACCGCAACCAGAAATACACGGGCGAGGCATCTTTAAAAAGACGTGCCGCGTGCAATGCTCTTTTGTGAAAGGAGATTTCTCCACAAATGCTGAAGCGACCAGGGAGATGAACACACACACTCTGGCAAATCACTGCACAGATAAGCAGGGAATGTGCACTCGCTGGAACTCGCTGTCACACCAACACTTGGAGAGAGGCTCGTCTCGAAAAGAGTGAAGAGATAACTCAGAATTTGGCTGTGGAGTGAAGAATCAACTTGGCTCCGAAGCGAAAACATATCTGCATGTTGCTGGCGTACTTCCTTATATACCCCCAGGATGGGGCGGAGATACGCTATTCAAATTCCGCAGACCCATGGCATTTCATTGCCATTTGCTCGTTTTATTTACTCGAAGATGATAGGCTTTCTAAGCGAAACCCCATTCGTCGTCATCCGACGTAATTCGGAGTGACTACGAAAGGGAAACACAGTTATTCAACAAAAATATAATGTAGATTCATTTTTATATGCAGTATATACATAAATATATATTTACAGCAGTGGCCAAAAGTGATGTCCAGAGGAGTTATTTGTTTTTAACGACACTACAAGTTCGTTTAAACCATCAAAATATTAAGAAAATATTTTATATTTTTTACATTTTAAATATGAGGGAATAGCAAAATACTAAACTTGGTTAAGGTATTTATCTGACAATTTTTTTTGGCAAAAAGGAACACTACAGCTAAGGGTTTTATTTTACTATGCAAAAAAATGCATATAAAATTAAAAAGCTCACAGGAAAAAAACATACATTGACTACAACATAATCAGTTATTAATGTTTTGTTGGTTCTCTCTTGCTTTTGCATGTGTTCATTGTTTGTTTGTTTTTTTGTTAGTTTTTTATGACAGCCTGGCCAGAAATTATGGCTACACTATTTGGCATGTTTCATTGCATCTCTCACTAACAAAAGAATTTACTCCAAGCAAAACACAACACATTTTTAATAATACTTTATTTGGATAAAGGGTGAAGATGTCAATTTTCCTAGGCCGGAAATTACTTTTGGCAACTACAATATGTAAAATATGTGTCAATGGTAGAGTAAATAAATCATAGTGTCATATATTTAACCAAAACATCCCTAACTTATTAATTTAATGTATTAAAACATTTGTTTAATGACTGTGTGCATGCATAATACATACCTCAACCACTCTCTCAAACATGTGTGCTAGTGGTAGGTAAGAAATGTGAATGTCTGTCTGGTTAAGCATGCAATGAACCTGTAAAACACACACACACACACACACACACACACACACACACACACACACACACACACACACACGTGCAGTGTGAAATCCAGCATACCTCAACTACTCTTTCAAACATATGCGCTAGTGGTAAGAAGGAGATGAGGACATCTTGAGGACCAAGTTTCAGCAACCCCTAACCACACACACATACACATACACATACACATACAAACACATCAACATACAGATCATGAGGGAGGTAGAAACAGGAAACAGACAATTAAATGAGGAAATGAGGCACAAGAAAAGGTGAACATAACAGAAACAGAAAGAAAACATTTCACTTAACAGTTAACTGACAAACAAAATAAAGGAAACAGGCTCCTAAAAATCTCATAGATCTGATCTGACATTTAAATCTCATTTGTTGGCATTTTTTTATCTTTTTCTCAAAGATAGACTTCAGTACAATGAATTTTAAAGGATAAAGAAGCAAATAAATCTATCTTACCTGTGTAACTTTAATGAAAGCAGAACAATTGGAAACAACGTTTCCATGTGTAAGCATTGCTCCCTTTGGATTTCCTGTCGGCAAAGAAATCAGTTACATTTATTCTCCAGGTTGGAGTCCTGGACAAGCAGATTGGCCTCTGCTGATCCTGCGGCCAATGAGATTGCTTGCTCTGGTTTAGTGGTTGCTGTATGCTAGTCCTGCAGCGCTATCACAGTTCCTCTGAAACCCTCCACCTCCACCTGTCTAGATCTGCTATGGGATTTATGCATGTCTACTTATGCAGCAGCAGCAGGATATCGTACATGCTCACAGCAGCGTGTCTGTGCATCTATTAGCAGTAGCAAGTCCATACTTGCTCTGCAACAGCAGCAGCGTAGCAGATCTAGTCCGCCAAGACCAAATACATTAACATTGCCTCATTCAATAACATGCTAAATCTACACAGAGTTGTTATGATTGGATTATATAAATGCATACCTGTAGTTCCACTTGTGAAGCAAATCAGTGCCAGGTCCTCTGGTTTAGGAGGCTTGAAATAAAAAATCATTCAATTATGAAGTAAAAAAAATCAATAATAAAGCAATCAAATAAAACTATTCATTATTCACATATAATGTTGCAAGTCTGTAAATCAATACAGTGCTCAGTTTTACTCACAATGGGAGTCTTGTGGTTGACTTTGCCAATAGCCTGCCAAAAGAAAGACTTCATTTAGTGCAGTACAAATAGATTAAATGGGATTAATGGGATCACTGTTTAGCAAGTGTGTTTAAGTGTGTGTGTGTATCAAACCTCAAGCTCCTTGAGGCTCAAAACTTCAATGCCGTTCTGTTGTGCTTGTGCAGTCAGCTCACTGTCAAAGTTCTCCATGATCACTATGGTTGTGACGCTGTGCTTCCGGCCAGACACACAGTCCAAGATAAGACGAGCCTTCTCCGCAAGATCACAGATCACAGTGGAGATGGAGGCTACAACAAAAGCTCCGTTACCCACAACAAATTTCCACAATTTCGACAACACATCACAATGTCAACACGATTTCCCATCTTCATTCAAATCTTCAAATGAAATTAAAAATAGTTCTGTTAATTAATTAAATATTAAAGGCACAGTATGTAAGTTTTGCCGCTAGAGGTTGCTTTCAAAACATTAACAAAGGCGTAGCTTGATGACGCCGTGAATGAGCGTGGAATCATGGGAGTTGGCGTCTTCACCTCCACAGCCGATGGAAAGCAATCCGACGGGACTCAGGCAGAAATCATGTTCATGGGTTAGCTAATGTATTAAAGTTTTATTAATGTTACTGTGGTATGAAGCAGGGAAGGGCTGAGAGCCCAGGACATTTTACGTTGCTGTTTTTGCTTATATCGGCCGCTGCCGCTCTCTTCAATTTGTTGTTTATGCATATTTTATGATTAAAGTTACGATTAAAGTTGTTTAACGCCCACCTCCTTCATCCCTGAATTTGAACTTTGTAACAGTTATGTTTGATCACTTAAATTCACATTATTTTATTTAATTCTGATGAAATAGCCGCAAATGCTGAATTACAGGTTACTTTATCTGACTTGCTTGGTGGCTGGTATGAGACACTTCTTGCACACCGCAGTAAGCTAGATCGATATTAGTAGCTGGATGACTTGTGTTCCTAAATGGCATGCAATTTATTTTAAAATGTATTGTATAAAATGCTGTATTACTGTTACTACAAATAAAGCTCTTTCTGATTATGCTGTGTTAGCCACTTGACAAAATTGTTGTCTCTGAGGCATGGTACAAACATGTTACTTGCGGTAAATCAAGAAATCAATAGATTCAAACAATAAGACTAACCATGGTGAGCTATATAACAATGATTAATTTTCTTAAGAATCGTTAAAAGTATTCAAACAGTTGCTCACCAAAAAGCATAACAAATTAAAGCGTGTTTCTTGGTTTTAAATGGTATTTCCATGTTTTCTACAGAAATTAAGTGTAGCGCGGATATGATGTCATTGACATGCTACGCAATGACACGGCCGTTACACAGGTTAAAATAGCTGATTTTTCTGGATTTAAACATTGTTGGAAACATTTGGGATAAAGTAAGTACACAAGTCAACAAATATATATTGTTTTAGTGGTTTTTGGATATTTTAATCCAAAAATCTTACATATCGTGCCTTTAAGTAATTCAATTAAAAAAATTTAAATGTAATTTTAATAAATAGGTTCTAGTTAATCGTGTTTTAGTTACTTTTTCAGTGAACAAAATGCTTTTTCGTAATAGGAATAGGACATTTTTAGTCTGAATAAAAAGTATTTATTTGCAGAAATAAAACTAAATAGAAGGGGAAGATATCATAAAACTTCTGCACAGAATTATAAAGAAATGCTGTGCGCTTGCTCACCTTTGTCAATGATGTAGCTGATGGCCTCTGTACCCAGTGTGTCATACAGTGGCACTGCCACCAGTGAATATGTGTAACATGCCAGCTCTGAAATCGTCCACTAATGTACAAGCAATTTAATCAGTTGTGGAATACACATAGTTGTGCAAAAATAATAGCATCTTAAACAGAATAAATATAGAATAAAACAGGATTAGGAAGTGCTGCCAAACCTGCTGTACAATAAGCGAAGCAATTAATTAGGGCTGTCAATCAACGTTCAATTAATGTGAATACATGACATTTTAATTAAATCGTATATATTAATATTTCTAGATGCGAAGAAAAAATTCGGTCACACTTTATACAAGGTGTCTTTAACTATGATGTACTTACATCAAATAATAAGAACAATGTAATTATTTTGTTGAAGTTGTATCGCAAAACACTTTTGCAGCTATTGAGGTGGGATACGGGTAAGTTTGTACAATGTAAAAACATGTCTGTACATAATAAGTGCACTGTATCAAATTATTCATTTAAATGTTGGTACAAATTAGTTAAAGAGTAAGACACAATATAAAGTGGGACCAAAATGTTCAAAGTTATTACATTACTGTGGCAAACAAGTAAAGCAATGAATAGACAAAAAGTGGCTTTAGAAGTTATCATATTGTTTAGTTTACTTACATATACATGATTATTGGCCTACAGCCCACATCAATCCATTTTACAATCAAACTGTCTGAGGCAGCTCTAGTAGGATGTGAATACCTCTGGCCTGTTCTGTGCAAAGATGCCAATGTATTTGTCTCCCGATTGACTGTGACCTCTGTGGAGTAATGCTGAACCTGCAAACTCTGCCCTGTCTGCTACCTACGAACACAAACATCATACGGAAATACATAACTTTATTCAATTGCACAGCCATATCTGATCATCATATCATTGTTTATATCATATCTGATATAAACAAGAGAGGAATCCATGAACATTTACGAAATAAAATGCTAAACCAGTTCTGATTTAAAATCACACCGCAGACTACAGAAATCTTACCTCTTTATACGACAGCCATTTATATTGCTTGCTCGCTTTTCGTGATCCCAAACAAGGACCATTATCTATAAAAATTAAATCACAAAAATGTAAAGATCTCAAACATGATGACAAAACTTTAGGCTTAGAGCTGCACGATTCTGGATATTTTTTGGATTAAAATAGAGATCACGGTTCTCCCACGATTCTGAATAGACAACTAAACAACACAGTATATTTTAAAAATATTTAATTAATCTTAATTAATAAAAAAAATGGTTTTAATGAATGATTCAATGACTCGCTCATAAAGACTTGTTTCATTACTGGATGAATCAGCATTTCTGAACAAATCTTTTGAATGAATGATTCAATGACAAATTCACAAACAGTCACTTGTCGCCACCTACTGGTGTAACAATGTTATTGATAAATCTTTATTTGAAGTGTCAAGTTACTTCAAAATGTGTCATTTACTCTATTTTGATTGCTAGGGCAGACATCAGTGTTTATATGCAATAAACTTTGTTCCAGTACTTCCAGAAAAAAAATAATGATACTGTGTGGTTGAAAAGACTGTTTGTAAAGCTGTTTCATATCTATGATGATAACTGCTCTCTCTGGGTCAGCAGCAGCACAAACACAGATTTAATTGTTCACTGTGATCGTACTTGTCAAAGGTTATAGACATAGCCGAATCACTGACATTTTGGAATAATGTATATTATAGATCGCAATCTTTTAACGATTAATCGTGCAGCTCTAGGTGAACTATTCATTTAGTTGATTTTAATGTCTGTTTAAATGACCACTTGACTTACTTGACACTCTGAGTCCTCGTAAGAAAAACTCATACATTGTCCGAGCGTCTTTATAGTAGTATGTCATGTATGTATCACTGTCCAATAGGATAGACCGACGAGCATATTCACTACCCTGAAAAAACAAAACGAATGAACTATGATGTAGTTCTGTCCCAGAAAATCAAATCACATCTCCTTACAAATCCGCTCCCGCTTTGCTTCCACACCAGACAGATACTCTGGAACAGCATGAACAGACACAAACAGAGTAAAATGAACAGTGAATCATCCCAGTGCATTTGATATTTGAGGACCAGAACAAAATGCTAATTTCATTTATGCATAAACAATTTTTACAGTAGCATTAACTTGTCAAAATAAACAAGAAAATAAGACTCACAGAAATGTAAAGGTCACCAAATCTTCCACTACTTTAGGTTTGATAAAACAAAAGGACCAGGCCATTAACAGCAGAAGGAAGGAAGACTTCACGCTAAAAGAATTTACAGATGGTCGTTGCTCAGTGAATCTGACTGGCTTTATATCTGTTGCCAACACGTTTCAGTTACCATAGCAAACATACAAGAAATAGTGAGAATACAATAACCTCTATGTTTTCTTCTTCAGCCAAAGACAGAGACAGAGATCAAGGACATACATCTATAATTACACTCGTCTGGGTGAAAGAGGATGTAATTATTCGTATCTAAGGCGTCGTTACAGTCTGTGCACATGTGTACATACACACAAAACTGCTCATCATATGAGGACAGAATGTGAAGTGGGGGGGGAAGCAGGAATGTGATGAAAAGACCATTCCAAAACCAGCTGTAGGTTCCAATGTTTTCAACACACACACACACACACACACTACCATTCAAAAGTTTTGGGCTAGTAGTTTATTTTTTTTGAGCATATGTCTCTTATAGAGACATATGCTCTATAAGATGAGAATCCACTAGTTTTTGAGAATCCACTAGTTTGAGAATCCACTAGTTTTTCTCAAACTGCTGGGAAGATTTTTTACCAGGTGGCCACTGGCCACATTGAATAATTCCAATGAAGAATTACCAAATTACCAAAGTTTTATGGCAAAACTTTTATGGAATCAAATTTTTGAAGTACCACATATTTAATAGCTTTGTTTGAGGTGGTTAGTAACATTGAAACAAGAAATATTCAAGTGCAACTGATGGTATAATCAATAGTCAATAATCTCAAAATTAAAGATTTACCTCATTGTTGCATGCCAGAGTTTTAGAGTATATACAGACATACTTTTACAGACATATTGACGAGACTACTAACCCTGAACTAGGGGTTGCACAGACTAGTCGACTTTAATGCTCTGCCATGACGCTTTACGCTTGACGGCGACTAGTCACTGACCATGGTCTATAGAGGACGCAACAGGATAAGAAATCTTTGAAGTCCACTTTTACACTCCGTTTCCAACAATTAAAATGACAAATAGATTTAATTTGTTACATTTATATAGTGCTTTTCTCTGCACTCAAAGCGCTTAACATAGAAGGGGAATGTCCTCAACCACCACCAATGTGCAGCATGCACCTGGATGATGCAACGGCAGCCATATTGCACCAGAACGCCCACCACACACCAGCTTACTGGTGGAGAGGAGACAGAGTGATGAAGCCAATGAGTATATATGGGGATGATTAGGAGGCCATGATGGACAGAGGCCAATGGGCAAATTTGGCCAGGATACCGGGGTTACACCCCTACTCTTTCGAAGGACATCCTGGGATTTTTAATGCCAACAGAGAGTCAGGGCCTCGGTTTAACGTCTCATCCGAAGGACGGGAATGCATACTCTGAGAGCGCTCCACGAGATATGTTTGTTTATACCATCTGGATGCTCAAAATTAAACAGGCGAATGCATGTTTTAAACAGATTATTGTACATGTAAGTTAATCGCCGATCTAAACTAATGCACAGCAGCATTGTACAGAATCATTCAGTAGCACAGAAATGTATAGTCAACACTGTTCTGTGATTTATCAATAAAATAGCTTAGAAACTGAAAAGTTCTAGCATATATTTCTTATAGTGACTAAAACCCACAGCTTCAGTAGAGAAACCCTGCACAGTAGAATTAATTCACACACAAACGCTCTCTCACTAATGCATTCAATGTAATCTTTACTGTGCTACTTTATCTGTATCTGATTTAGAACGAGCAAAAACCCGGCACAAGGCAACCCGTTTTCTAGTCTCAGCTCGAGGTTCAGGCTTATTTGTTCATTAATGACGTCATCAGCGACTAGTCGACTCGACTTTTATCACATAAATGTTGGCTTAAAAAAATCTGAAGTCTAAGTTTAAACCCCTACCCCTAGGTATAAAACTACATAAAACAACTGCATTTTCACACTTACCGGTACCTCCACGGACTGCATGGCGAGGTCACATGGTGGTTTAAGGGCTTTGGGACGAGTGGCCAGCCAGTATGTGGTGATGGCAGCGAATGCACCCATGCCCATGAGGGTGTTAGTGGGTAAACTGCGCACATACTGCCTCACGTCGTCCAGCTCAGGCATCCGCAGGTGTCGGATCAGATCCTGGGCCTGCATTGCTCTGCCAATTCAGCTTACTCAAGTCTGAAAGGAAAAACACAGGGGAGGACACACAAAGTGATTATGGAAAAACAAAACAGATCCTGGCATATTTTAAAATGTACTTTTAATTGTCATTTGAAAATCATTTTGAAGTGAATGCAACATTTGGTAATATTTATGATGAATATTTGACATTATTTTTGTATATGACTTGTTGGCCCTTATTAAAATGATTGTGATTGGCATTAAAGTGATTAGCAAAGAAAACACGTTTCATTGTATGAGATTTGCATTCAAACTATTACATCCACCAGCTGAAATGCCCATGATCGCCACCAGAGAGCACTCCTCCCAACTCCCTTGCTTTCCCATCATGAACTTCAATTCCCATAACCCATTGCCTGGACTCATTATTGTTTGGTCACTTCCATGGTGTGTCATTATCTAGTTAGGTCTGCCTATTTAAGCCCGGTGTTTTCTGCCATTCTTTGTGAAGTCTTGTTTGTGTCACAGGGCAAATTTCTTTGGCTTCCCGTGTTATGGTTTCGATCATCTGCCTGGTTTCCTGGATTTCCCTGTTTGCCTATGATTTGATTTTGGACTCAGTTGTGGTTTGGATTGTTTGCCCTGTGTTTTTGATCCCGTCTGTTATTTGAATTACAATTTTGGATTACCCTAATAAAGCTCGCTTTTGGATCTCCAATCCAAGTCTCGGAGCAGTATGTAACACAAACATAAGTGAATTCCTTAAACTAGTATAGATTTATAAAATCAGCCAGAAAGTCAATATCATAGTGCATCCCTATACATACACACACACAGTGGATTATTCATAATAATCAGTGAACACTCAACTTAGCTGAGAAAGACAGTCACAATCTTTCATTTTACCCCTATATGTCTCTGGTTTGTTTCATGGCAGCTCAATATGGAAAAATAGGGCTATTAAAAAAATAAATATACATTTCAAATAAATATTTCAGCTGCATCAGCCTATAGCCTCCAGCAGTGTTTCTCTGTACAGGCCCTCCTCATGGAAGTGGACTATGATTACAGACCGTAATGAGGGCCCTTCATTCAGCTGAGACCCTAGATACTTCTGCAGCTTGACTTGACTTCCATGCACTCACACTAAAGATGGAAACCTTCACTAAAGGCTGACAGCTTCCCTGCATCAGTGAGGTGTTAGCCAGCTAATGCCTGATAATATCTCTGAAACCACTTCATCTTCATGCAGAGGGTGAAAATGAGTGATAAAGCGTGTGGACAGCACTGTTAATGTGTTGTCGATAATATGGTGGGTCTTCACCTCAGAAGTCTTTGTTAGTGTAGGGTTAGGTAGGGTAGGGTTTCACACTGTCACTCTCTCTCTCTCTCTCTCTCTCTCTCTCACGCACACACACACACACACACTATACATGTATATAAAATGTTAATACATATATATATATATATATGTATTAACATTTTATATATCATTTTATCTTTCTCAAGGTAAAAACTTTCTCTCGGTTCCACTCTACTAAAAGCCCAGTGCCTCTGACCTTGAACTTACCCAGGAGTATGTGAAGTACACACACATTTACATAGCTATCTCAATGAAGACATTTCATGAATATTAGTGTTATTTATTAATTGATTTTCCAATTGAGGATGCCCCCAAATTTTACCCACATTTACCTTACTTCTATAGGGACAGTCCTATATCCAAAGCATCACAGCACAGGTAAAAACACACACAGCTTGACATAAAGCCACTTTTATAATGGAATCAAAACTGAACGACAAAAAAAAAAATACTTACTGTGCAGCTCTGGTTAGGTTTTTTCGTGTGAGTGAGTAATAGCTGTATTGTAATTGCGTTGTTTTGCGTTGTGTCTGTTGTTGCAGTTAAACTGACCCAAGCAGTGCTGAAGGAAACTATAGCTATGAATAGCAGAATGACCCTCACGGACAGCAATACCACCACGTGGGTCTCTCTCTTTTTCTCTCACGCTCTCTATCAAGCTTTCACTATAAACTGTAACTGAATTTCCCCTCGTGTTCTCCTTTTCTTTTTCTCAAGCGTCTCCCACTCCTCAATGCAGCACGAATGTTTTTATAGCTGTTGGCTCAAGTATTTATGCCCTGTAGTCTGTTTTACCAGATGCAGTCGTGTATGCTTGTGTCGTGCGTGAGCGAGTCTTTTAAAATGCTTCAAAACACATGGAGATGCTGGCATCCCACACATCAATACAAAGCGTACTGTGGCTGTTCTTATCTCTGAAACATAAGCACACAAATCCAATCCAAAGACGTGAGAGCTGACATTGCCGTGTACGTACGTACGTGTGTGAAATTCTTGCTGAACAGCACAGTAGCTGATAGTAGTGCAGCAGATCTGCTCTGTAATACGAGAACAAGAGATGTGTGGCAACTCAAACACTCTGTACTCAAACACAATACAGTAATTCACATGGATAAAGAGAAGACATTCCACATGTGCCAGAAAATAAGCTCTCTCACAAATCTCACAGAACGTGTCGCTGTCAAGAACATATCTGGGTCACATTTCACACCAAAAATCGCCAATAAGACTGTCCAACATTAGTGTTAACATAAAAAGCAATATTTTGTATTGGGACATTATTTTAATGACACTTAAGATCTGAATTCGCATTAGCATAAAATAAATAACATTACTGTAATGTAAGGGGGGAAGGGGTGGTTTATTATTACATTTTTAAATTATCTAGAGATACACAATATATCAGCTCCATTATCAGATTTTTATAATTAGTAACGGTTGAAACTGTCTGAAACAGTTGAGATTGGATATTTAACTGTGATGCAGCATTCACTTTTAAAAACGTTTGAAATTATTAATTTAGGTTTTAGTGTGTTTTAATTTTGCTTATTTATTTTTTGTTTGTTTATTGGCCATAACATTGGTAATTATAGGCTTATCAATAGTGGCCAGAATTTGTGTAAGTGTCGTTGAAGATTTAAATGTTTGTGTGGTGCTGCACAGTGTTAGTGTAAACATGAAGAGTGGTTATTCATAAAAGATGTACTGTAAACTATGCATTTATATGCACACATGAGACTTGTGAGAGGGGGAAGCAGCTGTGTGTGTATCTGGCTCACAGATGGGAAAATCACATGGCCGTTCTGGCAGAGCTTGTTCTCGAACTGAAAGCTAACCTCTCTCCATACTTGGGCCGCAAAGAGCACAAACCAATGACAGAGCTACACTTACAATCAGCCCACTGAGAGAAAGACAGAAAGAGTGAGACAGACAGAGAGACAGACAGACAGAGAGACAGACAGACAGAAAGTCCTTCAGCAGAACCCAGAGGAACTTTGTATTGCTCAATTATTGTTCTTTCATAGTATGATTTAATGAAGTTTCGTTTAAACTTCCCCTTAGATGTTTCTTCTAAAATTGTTTAGGATAAATACAAATAGATACAAACTGAGACCTTAATTTTGCAGGAAACTCAACCAAAGGTTCTGCAAACTTGCTCTCCATTTAATCTTGATGCTGAATAACACACATACACACACACACACACACACACACAAAGCTTTATTTATCATTTTGGAGGCTGGGAAAGTTATGTTGTCACATAAATGGAAGCCAATGGAAAAAGAGAGAGAGAAGGCAGAACAAACAGCTGTTCTGACTAATGCTACTCAGGATACCAAAAACATGACACACAACATGCACACAAACCTAATCAAACCTTTAAAGGGGTCATGACATGAGAAATTAAATTTGCCTTGATCTTTTAACATATAAGAAGTATTTGTACCATTAAAACATCCTGCAAGATTCAGAGCTTAAAACGTCCTACTCATAAACAAAGCATTTATTTAAGCAAGCTCCAAAAACAGCCCGTTTTGATATTAGAGGGACTTGTGACGTCACAAGGGCAAATGTATTTGCATATGCCTGCCTTCAGAGCAAGACATCGACAAATAGTTTTACATCATCGCACCATAAGCCACTTTTCCACTGTTGGGCCAAACAATAACAAGCTAGCTTTGAAAGCATTAGATCCCACCCTCCCCTTCAGAGCGCTCTAAGCCACGCCACCTCCAAAACACATGAACACACACAGCAGATTCTGCAAAGCGTCACCAGATGAGAGACGGCATTAAATTATCTCATGTCTCAAAGCACATAACATTATAATAATAATGAATGTGAACAACTTAAAGAGCTCAAAAATCTGAGTCTGAGGATGTGAACAGCTCCGCGTAGAACATCACAGGTTGCCATCTTGTAATTATGGTTATATTGGACCGAATGCAATGATTGGAAGAAAATGTTTTGGTCTGGAGACTTCCACAGAAGATATTGTAAAAAATGTTTATATATATATTTACACCACTTCTATTATTACTTGCTATCAGGATGTGAAGAGAGTTTCAACCAGTACAAACAAAAAGTATTTATAAAAAAAAAAACTACCTTTAACCTCACACACAAACAAGCACACAACAAACACTCACTTCACACAAACATGCATGCTACTGAGGTTAACTTATTCATACATATACAGTATGTCGCACTGTAGCCTACAGCCCTGAATATACCTAACCCTCATAACGGCATAACTCCATAAGTGGCCTATTCAGATTCAGAGATTATTTTTGGAAAGAAAAAATAATAATCTTGACAAATATGTTTCCTATTTTCCACAGTCTATCAAGGTATCGCAGCAGCTGGTGAAATACATTCAAGGCAGTGGTTCTCAAAAAAAAAAAACTTTTTTCTTGGTCATGCCCCCTTTTTAAACCTTTAAAAAAAAATCAGGCTGATTGAGCAAATATATGAGACATGATACATTTCAGTTTCTTTCAACATACCTTCTGATGTTCATTCATGTTCTAATAGCTAATACTGCTCAGTATATTTAGTAGAGCTGTTATTCATTAGTTATGTGAAACCGTGAAACAGCATTCAAGTTAGCTTCCAAAATTTATTTTAAAAATGACACTTGGCAATAGACACAGAGTGTGTTTGCAACTATACGCCATGTGTGTTTTGCAGTCACACTTTATATTAGGTGGCCTTGACTATGTTCTTAACCATTTAATACAACATGTTAGTGCATTATAATGCCATTTAAAGTGCATTTTATTAACATTAACATAACATAACATTACCCCGACCTAACACAAGCCTTACCCCAAAACCTAACTCTTACCCCTATAATCCTAACCATAACCTCCTGAACTAACCTCAAACTCATTAGCAGTAAATGGGGAAATTTTCCAGAACAGCGTGTACTAATTACAGTCAGTTCAGTCTTGTAGGTGTTTATTGTTATGTAGTTAAGGTAACCTAATATAAAGTGTGACCTGCTTTTCTACTTATTATGCCTGTTTAAGGACATTTCATTTGAATTTCCTATTATTACTTAATCTTACATAAGATAGAGCTCTAGATTATGGCCTGAAATGGGCTTGTTTGGTCATGTTTGAACTCTTTCCAGCTGAACCACACCTAAAGCATTCTATTAGGAGTTAAAAAGTGGAGCAGCACATAATACACGCCACGTTCTATAGACGGCCAGGGGGCAATTTTGGTTTTTGTGAAAGGAAAGACTTACAAGAGAAACGGATATCAATTTCGGAAGATCTGAAATTTGAGACAGGCTCGTTTATCTGTTAGTCTATTAAGTCGAAAATCTTAAATAACAGAGATGAGAAAACATTTTTATTGGTAATGAACCACAGCAACAGGTGTTATTTTGGGGTAGGGCTACCAGTCCCATCCTTGGTGGATTGTTCACCAGTGACTCACCTTGTACTTCAATACCTGCAGCAAAATTTTATAACAGATTCTGGCAAAATGGTCTATCAACAGAGAATACTCAAACTATCAATATACAAGAAGTTTGCTATGCAACCTCAACCTTGAGAAAAGTGATATAACTTAAGTTGACTTGACCCACAAAACCTGAAGATGCAGAACAAACTGTCTGCATGAATAAGAGAAAAACAAAAGGAAATGAAATCAGCCTGCTAGACAGCCAAAACTGCAGACATTCCAATCTCCTGAGTCCTGAGTGTGTTTGCTGCTCATAATTCGCAATTTATGAGTTTACAAGTTGAAAATCTCATTCTCAATCACAACATATTCACACACAACTTTCTGTTTTGCACAAAAAAAGAAATGAGTTTACCTGACATGAGAATGATGAGCAGACAAGCTAAAAACCGTATCTTACCACAGTATAAAAAATAAAAAAACAGAATTCATATCTTTAAGATTTCTCATGCAAATCCGTCGAAATAAGTAAAGTTTAATAAATGACAAATATAATTCTTCCGAGGAGGTCCAAAAATAAGTGCATCTCAGCTCTGCATTAACGAAATGAGGCCAAATGATCTGTGTTAAGAGGTCTTGTCAGCAGACCTGTTGCACCATTCTGTAGTTGGATGTTTTCTTAAAATCTTTAATGGACAAAGTCAACACTTTTTTTGCATCAAATAAATGTTATGTTTAATGTTTGCTGATGAAATAAGGTAAAGTGTCAAGTTAACCCTTATTTGTAATAGAGATGTATGGCTATTTCAGGACGCCATCTAATTTGTGATGACCATCAGTGATCTGGATAAGCAAATGGGAGGTTAAACGACAAGGAGTGATGCCACAACATGTCGTGGACAAAGGATGCATGGTCTCTTTATCCGATTCTGTTCTGAATTAGCTAATTAACTAACAATAGAGCGCGCGAGACTCCGAAAAGCGTCCGCCCCTCTCTTTGTCTTCACACAGATCCTCCACTCAACTTCAGCCTTCTCTGCCAGAGGATTACGAAGGAAATTCGTGTTGGGATAAGACATAAATAACCTATATATTTTAGAAGACCGTTTTAATATGTTCTGGTCTTTCTGCTGCTCACTAACTGGCAAAGGTGGAAGCGCTTTCAGCGCTCATGCGTTGCGATGTCAAATTCGTAAATGATTCGTTCTTTTGAATCGGATCTTTTCAATGAATCGCTGATCCAGTTCACAAAATCAATCTGAACGGACAAAATCGGTCAGAGCGGTTTTCGAGTCAACATAAATCCGATAACTGCATGGACAAACATGATCGATATGTTATGACTGATTAGTGAGCTGATGGTAGCTGCTATGCGTTTGGCGGGAAAGGAGGATTGATGGGGAATGTTACTTTAATAGATAAATAACAGAAATTACACACGACACATGCGAAACAGAGCAGCATTTAAAATTATTTAAGTAGTAACATTTGTTTAAATTAATAGCGAAAAAACGGGGGGAAAAAACATCATGTGATATTTACGCCGTGAAAAATGATCGTGTTTTGAAGTAGCTGAAAAGAACCGTTCAAAAGAACCGATTCGCGTAAATGAGTCGGACTTTTCCGCCACCACTCATGCTTCAAAACGAACTCGCTCTCGCTGCAGAAAAACACATCGCCAAAGGCGTAATCAGTGCATTTAAAATTAGTGTTAAACTGATAATTCATGATCAGGCTGAGCAGATGCACTAAACCAACAATATGCATTTGGACGTTTTTCTTCGTGATACATATGCACGTTTCGGAAGTTTTATTCAGTTTCATCGACAGGAATAGGAGTCTAGCCAAGATTAAAGTAGAATTGCACAAACCTGAATGGTGTGAATGTAGCGTCCACACAGCTGTTATTTAGAGGCGTGTATGCCTTTCCTCCGCGCTGTTTTCAGATAGGAAACTGGGCGCTCGACCAATCAGAACACCCGTCACATATCTTTACGCGTATGAATTGAAAGAACGACTGCAATTGGTCATGTTTTAAGGAACATTTACATACGCACTGTTGTGATCAACGGTGATCAACTGCGATGTTCACTAATGACTAATGACACAATGAAGCTCTGTTTTTTGTTTTTGTTTTTTTGTGCACCATGAAGTGAAGTATAATAAATGAGTTATAAAATGACTCTATTAAAAATTCTCTATTAATTAGCCTAGTATATAATTATTTTTAACTATTTAGTTATTTTAATGCTCTATAATAGTGTGTACTGCACATCAGTAAATATGCCTCTTTGTTGACCACCAACATTAATCGTCTAACTAACATATATTTGTAAAATATTAACAAGAAAAAAATTAGTTTTATGGTATAACTCTAAAATGTGCTGATTAAGAATGAACAAGATCTGAGAAGTCTAACAAAAAGCTTTAATTAAATATTCTGGTTACACTTTATTTTAGGTGTCCGTGTTACAGTGTAATTATGCATTTAAGTAGCTACTGTGTAATGATAATTAACTACATGTAGGCTACATACCATGGGGTTAGGGTTTGGTGTAACAAGGACACTGTAATAAAGTGTTACCAAAATGCTTTCTTTCTTTCTTTCTTTCTTTCTTTCTTTCTTTCTTTCTTTCTTTCTTTCTTTCTTTCAACAAGCATTTAGTTGTACTTCTGCAAATGACAATAACGTGCTAGTGAGCAAGAGGGCGCCATTCAATCATAGTATTTATTTTTAAGATAGGCTACATTTATGAAGGGGGAAAAAAACAAGAAAAGCTGTTTCTAAAGTTTAAATAATCAAGTGATTAGTTCTATATTGTATTTTTGGACAATATTTTTTGAATTTTAAGGATGTTCTATTGTGATGCACGAACAATGCTGAATGTGTCTCGTGTGAAGTGATGCAGAGGAGACTCACGGTGGCGCGCGAAGCTAAAGGATTGTGTGCGTCTCTGGCCCGGGGTCACCACGGGTCACCGCCTCTCGCATGACAACACATCGTCGGGAGGATCAACATTTTTTCCCATCAACGTAGGAATTTCAAATCTCGCAAATGTGCTACTGGACAAATGTTTATAGTGTGTGTAGTATGCACTGTTCTTGCAGATGAATTGCATCTACAAAAATAGCTGATAGCTAACTAAAAAGAGCTAATTAAACTAATAAATGTTGTCTGAACCAAACAGTCTTACGAATAACAATAATACATAAAACTCGTTACTTATAGATTTAATTAAAATTAAAAATGATTTAAAAGACATTTGAAGTCGACGTGATTTTGTTAATCGTGTTATTGTTAAGTTTTGTTCATCTCTCCACACGATGGCGCTTTCAATCTATTTCTAAACATATGCAAAAGGAATCTTGGAAGATTTTTTTTAAACAGTTCGTTTTTAAATCAACTTCTGGAAAGGTCTATATATATATATATATGTGTGTGTGTGTGTGTGTGTGTGTGTGTGTGTGTGTATATATATATATATATATATATATATAGCCTATATATATATATATATATATATATATATATATATATATATATATATAAACAAATAACCAATACAAAAAAATATTAATATTAATTAAAAAAATATTTAAATAAATAAAACATTACATTGGAGAAAAAAGTGATGCTTTGACTATTTGAAGTTTCAAAATACCCAGAGAAAGAAAAGTGTAAAGGCAGTAGCACAGGGCATGACTTATTTAATCACTCTTAAAAAGATTTGCCCTAGCAACCCTTCACACAAGCGAAAGCATCCCCTCCTGTCCGAAAAAGCCCAGATTGGTTAGTATGTCTGTGAAAAAGTCTTAGGTTGGTTGGGAAATAAGGCGAACTGTACTGCTGTAATCAGGGTGACATGCATGACTGCGCTCCTCTAATTCTCTTTCACATGGACAGATCCTTACAGACAGAGTTCAGCTTTCAGGTAGCCTCTCTTTAAGACTGGGATCCCTATACAGAAGCGTGTTTGGACAGCTTTAAACTCTTATGTGCCACAGCAATGAAACATTGATACGACAATTAGGAGAGTTTATGACTTTTATCGATACAAACTCATTTAGAAATACTTTTTTTTGAATAAACTATTTTAGTTCGTTTTGTAGCACTGTAGTTTCAAATTTTGCATTATTATGACTTTATAGCATTAAATAGCATCGTGTAAGTAAAAAAAAAAATCTTGTCATTCAGAAAAAAATCCTGCGACTTTTGCAGCTCATTAATATGACTGTCATAAATATTATTATTATAAAAACGTTTAAACTGTAACCTACGCACTTATTGTGTAGTTTTTACACTTAATATTGAGGAATATTATGATCATAAATATTAGTTTTGATTTATATATATGACATAACCTATACGCAATCTGTAACAAACTGCATCAGGAATGTGTAAAAATAAAATTAGGCATTAGAGAAATATAATTATTGTTATAGTCTTCTTATCAAGATAAAAAAAAATACCAGCACTAAATATGGGATGAACTTGTTGCGCACAAAGATGCAGTTCTGTTCACGTTTTCCAGCTTTGTGCATTCTATTTTTTCTTGGAGAGTTTCTTCCACAAAACAAACATGTATGCAGCATATCAGCTTATTCTCAATATATTAAAATACTTACAATCTTTTTGTACTGGGTTGTTTGGTGTAATGTTGGGTGATTAAATTATATTGTGATAGGAGAAAATTCCGCTGACGTATTGCTCTTCTTCAATGCACAACACACGTTTACAAAAAACAGATTAAAAATGGTCACATTACAGAACTTCAGAATCCGAAAAAGCAAGTTAAAAGGTTTTGTTGTGTCGGCTCCACAGAGTTTGCATAAAATGTTGTGGTAAATTCAACAATAAAAAGTAATGGGATTTTATGCTTTAGTCTGTTTCACTGGTGCTTTTCTTTTGCGCGCTATAGTATTAAAAAGTCTCCATTGCTTTGGCTTTCCAAAGAGCTTGAATTCTTTAAAAAAAAAAAAAAAAAAAATCCTCACATCTTTGATTTTTCCCTCCACGATTCAACACGATATCGCACTTTAAAGCGTAGCCAACCTTCAGGATTAAAACGTTCCCAGTGAAAAAAGCAGAAGATCCAGGCGTTTTGGCGCATGAAGTCTGAGTCTGGGAGTCTGGGCGAACACAATAAACCTGTTGTTAACCTTGCTGTGAAAATATGTTTGATGAAAACAGCCAATTGTTGTATGAAATGTATTCAAGTATAAAATAATGCCCTTTGTTGGGCACAAACTTGAGCAATGTGGGGGTACAAAAGTCCCCTGTGGCATGAATTGCGCTTTGGCGTCGCCACTTGGCGCGTTACCCAGACCCCTCTATACGCGATTGTTTCTTTCTTTCTAATGACATTTACCGGATCAAAACATGCTGTTAATTCGATCAGAAAGCTTCACCCTTCACAACAATACCAGAATAATTTCTTCCAAAGTTTGTTAAGTTGACCGAAATTAGGCAAATGAATAGGGGTCTCCAGGCGCAGGTGACGGAGAATAATGCGCGTCAGGACCAGCTGCATTCTTCTTTATTTCTCCTTTTCTTTTCTTTCACTGCATTATTAAAATTTAGGCCAATGAAACTATTCATTCCGCTCAATAGACATTTTCTTATAGGATAATAGGATACAAATTGAGCCCCTCTGAAGGGAATCCAGCGGTGGGTAACCCTCGTGTGCCAAAGACGGCTGGAGTCTCTAACATGGTCGGAGGGGCCGCTCGTGTGCCAGGCCGGGTCCCCACACCTGCCGAGGCCCCTAACAAAACTAGAGAATGTAAACAAAAACCCGGCCGTAGCCCATGAAAGATGGACGTGTCACCAAGTCGTGTGAGAAACGCGGCGAACAAACGGGGGGACTCCGTCTCCAAAAGGTCTCCCCTGAACTCGGCGGAACAGCCTATTATGTGCTTACTTAATTACTATAATAACAGTAGACAGGCTTTAAACCTGAGACGGGCCTGGGATGGAAGTTAAGATCGCTTGCTGAGACCCATAAACAGGCGATCGTGTGAGAAACGCGACGTGGAACAGAAAGAGACGCCTTGCTCCAGGGGCTTTGTTTTCATTGCGCGCTCTGCGCTCGCTCGCGAGCCACATCCAGCAAGGCCTGTTACTATGCAAATAATATTCTACAACCCATCACGTGTCTTTAGATAGGCCACGTGGATTAACAAAATAGGTCTGCCCCCCGCTAGCCCACAGCTTCAGGTTTTACTATTTCTTTAACTGATCCTAAGTGCACACATTAACCAAAAGCTCGCCTTTAATCCTATGGAATAATTTAGGGCCATGAATGCGCGAGCGCTTTATAAGCGGCTGCCTCCAGTCAGCTCATCTCAGTCTGAAGCGTCTAGAAAGAGGAGCGCATACATAGTCTAGCTACAATATTTTCTCAATTTCACAATCATTTTTGTCCTAGTTTTTACCAAACGATGGCGTCAAAGATGAAGGATCGCAAGGTATGTGGACACTTTGGTGGCGCACACATGATGCCAGACGATGCATGCAGACGATGGCCTCTTTCAATGTTTATACTTTTTTTTTTTTTTTTTTTTTTTTTTTTTTCAGAATTGCATAATATTAATATTTCCTACTTAAAACAATCATTTCAGCATATGTTTGCGCGCAGTTAAGAATAGGCTAAATCATTACGGGATGGGCCTACTGTAGTGCTGTAGTGCTAGAATGCTTGGTTTTCCTGGTCTTATATTTCATGTAAGCCAGTGGTTCACTCTAAAGAAATTAATTATATTATTTCACTTGGTTGCGATGTAAAAGCACTTTCCTTCAATGACGCCCTGCCTCGGATAGATGTTTTGCGCGCGTGCAGGGAAGCAGAGCGCGGCGCTGCTCTCCACTCACAACTTATTGCTAATCAAGTAAAACTTACTGAAGGATATTTTATCGACCGAATAGATTATCCTCCCGAGTTTCACTAATGTAACTACCTATCCGTGATTGTTTTTTTTATATTTATCAAGTTAAACTTATCCAATATAACCATGCATGCTTATTTTGTTTTTGGTGATGGCGCTTTTGTTCCCTTAATTTATTTTTCATCTTATTATGTTCCCTTCCCACAGAAAACTCCTGTTTCTCACAAGGTCATTGAAAAAAGAAGAAGAGACCGAATCAACAGATGTCTAAACGAGCTGGGAAAGACAGTTCCTATGGCGTTGGCTAAACAGGTGGGCAGCTGAAACTTTTAGCGAGTTTAAGTCTTTAAGGTGCTCATGACTGCCTTGATTGTACGTGTATGTATATATGCTATGACTAACAAAACCTGTGTATTAAAACAGAACTCTGGGAAACTCGAGAAAGCAGAAATCCTGGAAATGACCGTGCAGTATCTGCGCGCGCTCCACTCCGCAGACTTCCCGCGCGGGAGAGAAAAGGGTACGAAACTCGAATAAATAATAAATAACAAATTAGAGTAAAAATATGAACAAATTAAATACAATTCCTCGTTCGCATCGCGAGAGAAAAAAAATATAAAATTTCAAAACATCATATCAAGCTCTGTCTCCCATGATGAATTTCTATGAATTTTCTAATAAGGTTCTTTGTTTTCTCAGGAGAACTGCTGACAGAGTTTGCCAATTACTTTCACTACGGCTATCACGAGTGCATGAAGAACCTCGTTCACTACCTGACCACCGTGGAGCGAATGGAGACCAAAGACACCAAGTACGCACGGATTCTCACGTTCCTGCAGTCCAAAGTCGTAACCGAGCCTGTGTTTGGCACGTTAGGTACCATCTCACCAGACCCTACGGACCTTCTGTGCCAGCTGGAGTACCAGAGTTCAAGTCCAACCGAGTCAGTGTTTCAGCAAAGCCCACCCGGACACTTTTCCTGGCACAGCTCGACGCGGAGCCCCACGCTCGCGTATCCAGCGATGTCTCAGCACAGTGGATACTTATCACCGGTTCAGGGACTCGATCATCATTACATGAACTTCATCGGGCACTCACACCACAATGCCTTCAGCTTACACAATGCACAACACGCTGCTCTGTAAATACGTCTGCATATGTCTTTAATTTATATATGTGTACATGTTTTATTTTAATATGTAGTTATATCATGAAATAAATGATGTTTGAATAAGATTCTGTCTTTTGGCGCGATGTTGGAAGTTCCTTTTCATTGAGGAATAGGCCTATGTGCTCATTGGGGGAAAAAATATCAGTCATTTTGAAATTCAGCTGTATAATATCCAGATAACATTGTCAGAACTGCAAACCTATGGGAGATTTTTAGGAATTTAACCAATACATATTTTGAGCCAAAACAATAATTGATAAGAACAATGAAGAAGATACATTGGTGATTTTTATGATTTTAATAAAGGTATCTTAACATGTCTAATTGCATATTTGTATTCAAAAGTATAAACAGTTATTTTCAAACTATTTATTATAGTGTTTTAAGAAAACAAGCTAATTTTCATTAAAAGGTGATTACCTGAAATTTTCACTTTAAAGTGCTATACAGTATTTTATCTTACACTTACATTTAAGTTTTGTTGGTGCAGCCATATATATTTAGGTTAAGTAATGCTAAATAACACTTTTATTTGAATAAAATCAATTAATTTAGATGTTACCACATGAAGCGTATTTTTTAGGTTTCCAGTTTTTTCAGTCTAAAAGAGGAAGAAGATTCTATAATTAAAATGTAATAAATAAACAGCTATAATAACATAGGTCAAATATTTAACTTTGCACAATGGCAAACTGGACATTATTTGCATAAATATTAAAACAATGTTCAAGATGTTTGTCTAATGTAATTAAATATGTTTCATATAGCATGACTTTTTTTTTTCGTATATCATTCAAAAATAAATATAAATTTATTATTTAAATCTTGAAAATAGTTTAATGCACAAAAATATTGCAGAGTTCTTAACTTTAGTTGTGACATGCACAAATTCTTATGAAGATACCATGGCTAAATTTGTCTTTGTAACTAGACTGTATTGTCTCTAGACTCTAGTGTCTCTAAGATTAACACTTAGCGTAATGGTCTGCTGGTCTGAGACCCCTTGATTGACAATAAGCCTCTCTTTAGGGGAATCCATTTGGACACAAATCCAGCCCCCCCCCATCCTATATCCCAGTGTCTCTTCCACCTATATTTAAATAGGATGCAAATAACAAATCAAACTGATAAATACTAAATATTCTAGTGAGGGAGTCTGGATGTATAGATATTTTAACACATATGGGCTACAGTCGCAGTAATACATTTATGAACTCTTTTTTTTTTGTTTACTAATAAAATGTGGTCTGATCTTAATTTAAGTCACAATTATCTTACCGTGGATTCATTAACACCCGGTTTTTTAATGCTTTTTAAGACTTTCCCAGCTACTTGAATCTCCATAGGCCTAATGCTTTTTATGGTCCTGTGAAAGCTTTTGGGATTGAGGCATGGTTCACACCAACCAATCTTTCAGAAGACCAATTTGTCCATAACAGGCTTTCTATGTCTTTATTTAAAGGGAGGACATCACCTGTGCGACCCACAACACCAATCTCACCTCCTTAGTTGACTTATATTGAGTTGGCTTTTGACGAAGTTGCAAGATTTGTAACACAGAGGTTCACTTACTTTCTGCACTGTGAATGATTGCTCAATGACCAATACAATTTTGAAAAGTACAAATATTTGTGTTTTTAGTTAAATGATAGTTCACCCAAATGAAAATTCTCTCATCACTCACCCTCAAGTTGTTCCAAACCTGTATGAATTTCTTTCTTCTGCTGAACACAATTAACCAAACAGTTGATGGGCCCCACTGATTTCCAAAGTATGGAAAAAAAAAATATATATATACTATGGAAGTCAGTGGAGTCCCATCAACAGTTTGGTACCCATATTCGTCAGAATATCTTCATTTGTGTTCAGCAGAAGAAAGAAATTCATACCGGTTTGGAACAACTTAAGGGTGAGTAAATGATGACAGAATTTTCATTTTTGGGTGAACTATCCCTATAAGTCAGCTTGTATTTCTCTATAATTGTGAGTTAGATGAAGGTCAGACGAGTAAGAATGTATGAGTAATAAATGCTGAAATCCAGAAGCGTTGACAAACATATTCTTGTGATATCAACTTCTCCCTCTCTATCTGTCACTATTAGATCCACAAAGGATGATGAAGAGGAAGGTTTGAGTTCAAACAGCAGCATCGCTTTAAAAAAAGGAAACAAACGAGAGACTCAAAGTATCAGTGTTTATTTAAACACAGACAACACCAGACAATAAACTAAAGAAACTGAGGGCATTACATCCACAAAATAATGAACTAAAATACAAACTGGTGTGCTCTAATTAATCATATAATGAAATGTCATGACCACCAAGGAACAAGCAGGAACATAAAACAGAGGAAACTTTTGAATTTATGTAGTGTTTTTCTAAAATCCTTTCTGCATTTTCTGAGACACTATAGACATTTGTCCCTGCATTTTTACTTTTTTTTTTCTGACATAATATTTAAGGGAGTGACATCATCAATGGTTGCACTTATTTTAGCCTCTTCTAACTCTGCTCTGGGAAAAGATCATAGTGGAGCATTGTGAAGGCACAAGAATATTGACTGTAAATACTGCAGTGGGGAGCAGCTACATCTGCTAAGGCCATATTATGCAGTGCTGTTATATGTGATATGTGAATCAGTCTAGACAATATGTGTCATTTCCATACTTGACTTAAGCAAATCAGACACTTGTTCACTGTGGTCAGGATTAGCTTAGGGGAGAGATGGCCACCATAGTGGAAAATAAAAGAACTCTACCCTTATTGCATATCATTTTACCAGGTTCCAGTCAGCCATGACACTGATTGTTTCTGAGATGTTGGCACTTGCGTCCCTCCCTCTTTAACTGTAGAGGGTTTACTCTCTGTGGACTCTACAATGGCAGAAGAAGTGAACCACACCCCCGTCTCACACACTTTTGACACCCCAAATACCAGAAACCAATATCACTCAGATATGCTCAATGGGGATACCTAAAGGCACCTACTGTCCTACAGTATCATGATGGGTACAAGACAGGTGTGATTTTGGCCCAGATAGATGACTTAAGTCTGGGACCCCTCCTCATATCCTGAATTCATCCCAATGCTGTTAAGTCTTTCTTTAAGTAAGTTGTATGGCTCCAAGAAATCACCAAGGAAAGAGAAAGAAAGAAAGAGGGAGAGGGATTCTGGAGAAGGCGGGAGAGGTTGTGATACTTTGGGGGGAGGGGGGGGGGGGGTTGCTTCATTGTGATTGGACTGAAAGGAAGACAATCTTGGGTTCCTTGGGCTTCATCCTTGAGTGGACCTGAAGAAAAATAATCAGCACCATGAAATCAAAGCTCCTAAAAAGAGAGCCAGAATATAGGCATGAGACTGCAGGACACAACCACAGACTCAAATACATTATTTTATTATATAATATTATATTATATATACACAAGCAGATATAATATATATAGTCTATATATAAATAGTCTCTAATGCTCACCAATGTTGCATTTATTTGATAAAAAATACAGTAATATTGTCAAATATTTGTACAATTTTAACTGACTTTTTTTCTATTTTACTGTTAAAATTTTATGTATTCCTGTATTGGTAAAGCTGAATTTTCAGCATCATTACTCCATTCATCAGTGTCACATGATCCTTCAGAAAATATGCTGATTTGATGCTCAATAAACATTTCTTCTTATTATTAAAACAGTTGTGTTGCTTAATATTTTGTGGAAACCGTAAGGAATATTTGAATTGTATGTAAATATGTAATTTGTACTAATTTTATACATTTCTTTACTGACACATACTGTCAGTCACGTTTAAATGGTAGAATATGTATTATACAGAAGGATCATGGATGCATCAGAACTCACCAAGACCCACAAACACCTACATTAGCACTTTTGGGATGAAAAGCTCAGTTGTCTGTCATACACCTGTCAGAGCGAGTAATTGATGGATGAACAGACAGAGAGATGGATGGATGATTGGATGAATAACACAAAGCTGTTTGCCAAAAACGTTGATGCAGAAAAGAGGAGAGAAGAGGGAGAGAAGACAAAGAGGACATGCAGATGGGAAAAACGATAATGCCATGAAAGAGGAAAGCGATGAAAGAGCACTGAGTGACCAACAAGCCAATATTGGTTTAAATCCGCAGAGGGAACACTGTGTTAAGCGGAGGGAGAAAAGCTGGTAAAATTAGACTCCTTTAGCTTCATCACACAGTATGAATCAAAACAAATGAAGCAGAGCTAAAATGGCTCAGGGTTTTATTCTATTGTCATGTAAAATATCTTAATATGCCAACGAAAGCAACCAAAAAAATTCTTCTCATCTAAAGTTTTATTTATATGCAAGCAATTTTGTTAAGATAACTGTGGGTCTTGACTAAACTAAACATCTGACGCTGCAGGGTATAACATATGAAACACCATCTTGTCAGTAATAAATGATATAAGTGGAGGAAATCAGCCCGAAGGCCTACACAGACCTATAGCAGTCAGAATTTGACAAAAATATGAGGGATGCACGATACATCAGCCACTATATCGGTATCGCCGAAATATATGTTAATTTTTGATGTTATTGTTATCAGCCTGTTAAGATTTGGCTGATATATTAAAGCCAATAAATAATGGATTATTTCCTTCAGCTGAGACATTTCAGATGACCACTGTTCACCATGATGGTTTTAAATTGCTTGAAATATGATTGGAATCTTCTCTCTGTATCTTCTTTCAAAATGGAAGATACAGTTAAGTGCAACATGTGCAGCGCAAGTCTGTCATATATGCTACATAAAACTATAATGAGAACATTATAAATGTGTGCTTGGGAAATGTCTTTTAATGGTGAGACTTTTGTTTTTGTAATCAGGCTCTCAAAAATTATATAAAAATGTGGTTTATCGGCCGATATATCGGTTATCGGCTTTCAAATATAATGAATTATCGGTATCAGCTGAAATGTTCATATCGGTGCATCCCTATTGACAAGATTTTAAAGTGAAACAATGCATCTCAAATGATCTCCCTCAGCAATCTGACATATTGTATAACTGTGAGCTATCACTGTTTATTCAGAAATAAAGCCATGTTTTTGGCGAGGGGGCATGGTAATGCGAAGTCTGCAGTGGGGGAACGAGTGCAGAGATGAGCGGGGATAAGGAGGTCAAGGGCATGATAACTAACACCTGTCTCTATATCCAGTGATTGGCGGAGAAACGGGATATAAGCGCCCCGCAGAAAACGCTGCTTACGGAGCTAGTCAAGTCGCTCGCCGGTCTTCACCAGACTCAACATCAAGCGCTGATGGACTTCAGACTAGAACAGGACTATCGTTTCTGTCTGCTGGTCCAGGCACAGGAGGAAGTTCAGCAGGTCATCTGGAGCTTGTTTGGCCGTGAGGTCGCCCCAGACGCAGGCCCTACCATCTCCCACGTCCCGCTGGTGAAGATGGGTCCACAGGATGACCCTGAGGCGTTCGTGGACCTCTTTGAGAAGACAGCGGAGACATGTTGGTGGGCGTGCACCCAATGGCCGGTGCACCTGATCCTGCTGCTGTCCAGGGAGACACAGGTGGCAGCGCAACAGCTACCTGTAGCGAACCTCCTGGCCTACAATGATCTGAAGTGGGACATCCTTCATTGGGTTGGCCACTCCCCGGACCGACATCATCAGTGCTTCCGGTCAGTGGAGCTGGGGGACAGCAGCCAACCTTTCATGATGGCCCAACAGCTCTGGGATGCTTGCCGAAAGTGGCTGATGGCCAGGACACGCGACGTTGAGGAAGTGGTTGATCTGGTGGTACTGGAGCAGTTCATTGCTCGGCTGCCATGTGGAACGGCCGAGTGGGTCCAGTGCCACCACCCAGCGTCGCTGAATCTGGCCATCCAGCTGGCTGAAGATCATCTGGTGGTGTGCCCCGGGGTCGGCGAGCTCCTACCTAACCTCTCTCTCTCCAACCCTTCTCTCTCTCTTCCTGCTCTATCTCTATCCCTATTCCTGTTCCCAGGTCGCGAAGCAACGCACCACAGCGTGAATGTTTTTTCCAGGGGAATAGATCTGGGACACGAGGGGGCGCGGCGGAGAGCGCTGGAGCAGCCGCTCCATCTCCACCTTTCTCCTCTCTCCTCCAATCTCTTGGTCATCCTTCTGCCGCTGGGGTGGCGGGAAGGCCTGGGCCGGCCTGCTGGAGATGCAGGGACCGGGTCATTTCCAGAACCGGTGTCCAGTGAATGAAGTGGGAACATTGATACGGGTCTCCGACTCCCTGTGGGCTGCCCCGATCAAGCCGGGCAGTACCAAATACCTGTGAGTATTAAGAGGGGTACATATCAGGCTTTGGTGGATTCAGGCTGTAACCAAACCTGGTGGACTACCCATTAGTTACAATTTAGGGGAAAATGCATAGAATTAAGGTGGCGGTTATTCCCCACCTTAGGCATCCACTGATTTTGGGTACAGATTGGCCAGCTTTTTCACAATTATTGGGGATTTTCTGTGCGGATGCCTCTTGGGGAACAGGGCTAGGGACAGGAAAAGCCTTGGCTCAGGCTGTAGATGCAGTTCCGGCATGCTCACAGACTGTCTCAGAAGAAACGAGAACGTGGGCGGAGCTATTACTGCCTGAGTTAGATGACTTTCCTGTTGAGCAGTCTCGTGATGAAATGCTCAAAAACGAATATGACCGGGTCCGCACCGTCAACGGCTACTTCAGCCTGATCAGCCACTCTCCTATCCCTGTTTTTCTATTATAAAAGATAGATTGTATCGGGTGGCCCAAGACACCCAGACAAAGGAAGATACAACCCAGTTATTAATGCCAAAAAGCCGTCGGGAAATGTTTTATTACCTTATTACCTTGGGTAAGCCTAAGGTACCGTTATTACCGTTAGTACCGTTATTACCTCCTGGGACGGGCATTCACTCTCTGTTCGAACCACTGCTCGCCCCTCCAGTGGCTCCACCATATTTAGAACACCAATGCGCGGATCACCCATTGGCATTTAGCTTCACAGCCTTTTAAGTTCAAGGTGGTCCACAGGCTCTCTTATTCCAGTGATTGGCGGAGAGGCAAGATATAATCGCCAAGTAGACCTGGGACAGGGAGAGACAGACCTTACACGTTTGGACTGTGATTTTGAGTTTGAGTTTTAACACCTGAGTGGATTTATTTCAGTTATTTTGGGAAACAAAATAAAAGGACTCAGACATTCTCGTCACCCTGACTTTTGAACTGTTTACAATGTTCATATGCAGGAAATACTTGCTTTCATTGATCTATCCCAAATGATTTTTCAGAAAATAACAAATCGGGACTCGGAGGCCTAAGGTGGAGCTAGGGGATCGACACACCATGGCGGAGCAAGGCGGATCCAAGCATTTAGGCGGATCCACTGAAGGAGGAGCTGAGGGGCTGAAGGGAGCCAGTGGAGGCAGGGCTGAGGAACTGGATGGCTTTGGCAGAGGAGGAGGGAGAAGGAGCCTGGGCGGGAACATCTGCGATGAAGGAAACTTGGAGCTGGTCAAAACTAATGATGACAGAGGCTACTTGGGGCTGGGTGGAACCAGCAGCGATGAAGGAGATTTGAAGATAGGCAGAACCAGCAGCGACGAAGGCAACTTGGGCAAGGCGGAACAAGCGGCGATGAAGGAGACTTTGGGCTGGACATGACCAGTGGTGGAGACAGGGCTGGAAAGTGGGTGGGGATCAGAGGGTCCAGGAGTTAACACAGGGAAAAATATATATCAGGGCTAGGGGAATGGATGGAACTCTGCTCCACAAAGTCTACCTCTACCAGCACTCCCTCAGAGACGAATGTCGCTGCCGGCTCACACACCTGGTCAGACTCTGCAGGCTCAGGCTACAGGTCTATGGTGGGCTCTGGTTCACTGTCCATACACATAGAAACTGGACAAATATTGTCTCAGGCTTGAGCTCCTGGATGGACATGGGGCCGGCTCACACACCTGGTCAGACTTGGGTTTGTGGTTGGCTCTGGCTTTTTGTCCTTAGCAAGCTTAGGCACTGCCTCTAGGTTTATGGCGGGTATGTGGAGGTGTTGGCTGGGTTCTGGTTCTAGGTCAGTGGGATTCATAGATGAGGACATCGACAATGGTTAGACATATCCAGGCAACAGAGAATGGCTTCTTGCCAACTAAAATTATCTGTTAGGTCCAGCGGACCATAATAGTTATCTTCCATCCTATAAATAGATTTCAATGTGTCTTCATCCAGACAGGAGTGCTAGGCTAACTCACAGAACCGGGCTGAAAAATCCAACAAAAGAAGACACTCAAGGGCAAGGGCAATAAACGTTGCTGCTTTGTCTATTTCTCTGTTTTTATTCAGTGGTTCAGGGTTCTGTGACGAGATGCTGTGTATAGAATTCAAAGATTCAAAAAATACGCGTGATGCAGAATGATTGATACAAAGAGACTTTAATAAACACAGAGAATATTCACATTGCACATGAAAACTTGATGTTGATGACCATGAACTGAGAGAACTAAGGGCTTAAATATACACAGGGACTGATAATCAACAGAACAAGGCGCAGGTGCAAAACTCAATCACAAACTATGGTAACAAACAAGGAACGAAAACTCAGGCACACAGAAGCAAGGTAAATTAAACTAAACAGAAGTGCGTTTCCCATTGACCTTTCCCAAAAACATTGTTAGTCAACTATGGTCGCAAGTTCCATTGTTACCAACATAGTTCAACAATTTGGCTTTTCCCGAAACCATAGTTCCAACGAACATTCAGCATCAAACAGCATTGCAAACTTATGTGGTTGTAACTATGGCTCTCTGTGGTTAGAAGCAAAGTTTCTTGTTAAATGATATGTGGACTTATGGATCATGCTCTTGGGCACAATAAGCAACCTAACATTCTCTACATTCCATATCTTTTATTAAATTTTAAATATATATACATTTTAATCTATATATTTTAGCATGTCAACAATCAGTGCCAATTGTGTAGAGTGCGCATGTGCGTAAAATGCACAAGGAAACTCCGGAGAATGACGAATGAGGGAACCTGCGATGAATCAAACAAAAATAAGCTAAATGACATGGAACAAAAGCAGTGAAGTAGTCATTAGGTGCCATGTTTGTTACAGCAGCATCTTGGAGATCTTGAATAGATGTATTAGCATTAGCTGAAGTTATTACTCCTCCAACTGCACATGCTGTCATTAACGACAGTCTGCATGACAGTGACAGCGTCATTTTCCTTTTAGTTTTTCACCATTTTTAAATCACCTTTTTGGATTTAGTAGTTAATTTACACCAACGGTAACCTTACACTACTGTTCAAAAGTTTAAGGTCATTACTTTTTTTTAAAAATGTTTTTGAAATAATGCAATTATTTAATCAAAAATACTCTAAAAACAGCAATATTGTGAAATATTATTACAATTTAAAATATATATTTTTAATATATTTAAAAATGTAATTTATTCCTGTGATGGTTAAGCTGAATTTTCTCCAGCCATTATTCCAGTTAGCAGAGTCACATGATCCTTCAGAAATCATTTGAATGTGCCGATTTGATGCTCAAGAAACATTTCTTAATATGATTATCAAAGTTGAAAACAGTTGTGCTGCTTTTTTTCAAGATTCTTTGATGAAAAGAACAGCCTTTATTTGCAATACAAATCTTTTATAACATTATAAATGTCTTTACGGTCACTTTTAATGCTAATTTCATTAAAAGCTTCCTTGCTGAATAAAAGTATTTTTTTCTTTCTTTCTTTCTTTCTTTTTTTTTTTTTAATGGTAGTGCACATTGTGACAAATTAATTTGAATAGTACAAATAATATGCAAAAATAAAAAAAATACTAAATACTAAAAAAAAAGCAAAATGTTGTTTAAAATAAGTTTTAGATGTAGTATAGTGTGTCACGCCAACTTCCTAAATGTATTTCAATGCAAATTCAGTTTAGAGTTATTACAATGTAAATTAATTTGCATTCATATCAGTTGACAAATTAATTTTATTTGACTTGATTTTAAGCACACACTTTACACTACTGTATAAAGCTTTGAAATACAATTCATGCCAACCAACCAAATCTAATATAAAGCAAAACAATAATGTTTACAGCATGATTATAACTTCGATTGTGCTCACCTACAGTACATGAAGCCAATAGGGTTAATATGATTAGTTAAAACATTAACTTCCATCTCTCTTTGTGAAGAAGTGGTGACAGCGCCAACTTACAAATTTATAAAGCCAATGTAGCCATCATTTGTTATAAACCTCTGACCTATTGACACCTTTGGCTGAGCTGGTGTTTGGTTTGCTGGTTGTGACTGGATGTCCTGTGTTTGTCCATTAGGAGCGGGCGGTAATCCAGGCGTCCAGTGGGGTGGGTGTGAAGGGTAGAGAACACACTTTTCAGCTCTTCCTGGCTCTGGCACACTCCCCACAGCTGTAGCACAGCACCTAGCTCAGCTGCAGACAGAAGCCCAGTGCTGGAGCCATCCAGCCGGGCACAGGCCTTTCTAAGAGCCCTGGCCTTACGTTGGAGCTGCAACAACAAAACATAAGCAAAATGTGAATATTCATCCATGCATTCACACATATTATCACCTATAAACAATGCATCACCTTTTTCCTGATCCTGCGACTTAATGTTTCCAGAGTAACAGTTTCTTTAGTTTCTCTGGGAGTCTGCAGAGCAGCTGCCATATTGGACCCATGCTTCCATATTTGACCCTGGGATAGAAAAGGCCTAAGGAATTCTGTGTAGGATACACTGACAGAAGAAAACAAATTTATGACAAATTCCTTGAGGACATGAAATGCTCAGTTATGTATTATCTTACAGGATGAATGTGAATTCTCTATAAAATATATTTTAATGCATTCTAAATATTTAGGTTTGATAGGCTTGATCCAAATTTGGAAAAATTAATTTGTCACGAACATATGATACTTGTGTTTCCAGTCATAAATAGTTATGATTTATTATTACCAAAACAAGTATGAGCTGTGGTATTATGTAAACCTAAAAAAAAACTCTTTTCATATTCTTTCACAATTGTTTATGGCAATTTACTTGCAATTGATAAAACATTGTTGGTTTTGTTTGGTTTTTATACATCTATCTGTATCACAAACCTTATTGTATACATATATAAAACATCTGAAGCAGCAAAAGGGACTGGAACCCCAGTTTTATGAAGCATCTAATGAATGAATGAATGAATGAATGAATGTTTTATTTCCAAAACCATTTAGATTTATTATTGTATAATGGTTATTATTTTTATTTATTTGTTTGTTTTTATATTTGCTTATTATCTCCATTTGTTGATTTGGTAACACTTTACTTGAAGAAATATGTATATATAATTTATTATATATTCTGAACATTGTAATGCAATTATATATTTTCATGCAAGGCTTAATAAATGGATTAAAAATAATTTTATATATAAAAGCTTCAAGTAAAGTTACCGTTTAGTTAATCATATAAAAAGTATTATGCACAAATGTCTTGATTTATTTATTAATCTACTTATTGCAGGGTTGATCCTCCATAATGTTTGTTTGTGTGCAAGTGTATCTACCTGTCATCATGGTTGATGTCAAACTTCCTGGCCAGTAAATCGCACTCATACTGGCTGAGATGAACACAGAGACTCATAAGAATCTCTTTAAATTCATCACTGCTAACAAAGCCTGTTCCAGAAAAATCCAATTCGGAGAACTCAGTCCAGAGCTCAGAAACAGACAACTCCACCTGTTGAGAGCGAGAGGTTCAGAAAATAATAATCATATATCTCAGCTCTTTTTAGGTAAAGAACATTACACCACTGCAGCGGTTTTTTGACAGCACGCCCCCACCTTGGCCCGTAGAGCATCCACTAGTATATCTGAGACGCAGTTGAGTCTTTTAGAGAGGCGCATGAAGTCATTGTCTCCACGTTTGGGGGGATTGTGCTTGGCATTGGGGTAACAGCAGGATTTGGGCGATGGGCCAAAATGACGTATAAACTGTTGAAAGTCCACAGTTCCATCCTGCTGGGTTAACAAAGAGGACCACAACCTCCGGACTTCTCCACGAGTTACCTCAGGATGGAGCGCTAACCTGAGGAGGGTGAGAGGAAGAATGAAGGGAAGAGGGAAAGGGAGAGATGATAATCTGAATCTAAAGAATACACCTCGCTTTCTTAGAAGAATACAAACACTGTACCCTTTAAACCCCCAACACCCTAAAGACCCCCTCATCCCCTTTATTTGAACAGCATTTAAGCTAAAACTTGGCAATCAAAACTTGGCAATCGAGAGAGGCATTCTCTCACACAGATACACAAACACAGTGTCACGCCTAAAGAAAGGACAGTACTGTGAGAAGACACACTATGAGGGGATCTGACAGCAAACAAACACTCATCTATATCATACAACCATGATCTTTGTCTGTTATGGTAAACATGGATATTTAAAGAAAAATGTAGGCTACATTTGGGTACATACTTTTATTTACAATAAAGCTAATTATTCATTGTGTTAAATAGTTATGCTGCTTTAAAGGATATATGTATATTTACCTATATACTACACAGTACATATAGTTTAATATACATAATTCAAAAGTGAGGGACTGGTAAGATTTTTATAATGTTTTGGAAGAAGTCTTAGGCTCTCCAAGGCTGCATCTATTTGACTAAAAATACAGTAAAATAGCAATGCTGTGGAAATAATATTACATTTTAATTCTTTTTTTTTTTTTGGAATATATTTTAAAAATGTATTTTATTCCTGTGAAGGCAAAACTGAATTTTCAGCAGCCAATATTTTTGTTTTGTTTTCCTGTTTGTCTGATGTCATTATCTAAAGCCTGCCTTTCATAATCTTAGTATGTGCCTATAGTTTTTAAGGATATTTTATGTATTGACTAATATTAGTATACATTTACAATATATCCTTAATATAAAGCTTTTTCATTCACTGACATATATAAACACATGTAGTTACAATTATATTGTGTTATGAAATGTGTTTGAAAGTTTGGTCACACTTTATTTTAAGGTGATGTAGTTACACATTACTACATGAATTTACTATAGTAATAACAGTAAATTATGCATAATTGTAAGTAACTAACCATAATTGTAACTCTATAGTACGTACATGTAGTTAATTAATATTATTCAGTACTTATTTGAGAAAGTACAATGTAACTACGTCACCTTAAAATAAAGTGTAACCGAAAGTTTTGTACTAAACAGTTTCAGAGTAAAAGTGTTTTTATAATACATATCATTGTTCATTGAATTTTTGCAGGCGAATTCCAGTCAATTAAATTGGAATCTACGAGATCAGAAATTTTTCAGAAAAGATTTGCCAATGTAGATTTCGCAACTGGTTCAAGCAGGTCACATGAATTTGCCGCACTGAACAACTGAAAGTTGCTTGGTTTGAAAGTGACTTCTGTGTGAGCTGTGCTTCATACATCGCTACACTATTGACAATGGAACTTTTTTTGCCAGAGAAATTTCAAAATGTATCTATTGTGACCACACCTTAAATAAGCAAAACCCAAAAAGTTGCAATTATCCTTGTTCTCCCCAATAGTTTGCATTATTAAAGTCTGACTTAAAGGTGGTAGAACTGTATTTGGTGGATATTCTGAAACCAAATTGACATTTAAAAAAATGACCCAAATAATGATTCTTAAGTTATTGTTTCATATACTTTGAATCTAGAGGATTAACATTTTCTGGTGCCTCAGTAGGTTTCTTCAGTTCAGTTTGGGCCTTGTTGTATTGAGTATGTGCGCATAAGAGTTTGTGTGAACATACACGTATGCGTTTGTCTCTGCCTTGTAGGAATCAATCAAAGAAGCAACAGTTTCTCACCAGACACACACGCACACATACACAATGTTCACTGTGGGAGCCAGAGAAGTTGGCACTGATATGTCAGCCAAACCCTCTGTGAACTCGGCTGCTGTAAAGCCTGTTAGTGTCACTAATCTCTGAGCTGGCGAGGAGAGTTCAGTTCACCTTGGACTGGTTGGCACCGTCTCTCTCTGTGTCTGTGCACCAGTGCCACGCCACAGATTATGCAAATCCACTCGCGATGCCCCCCATTCAGACCACGACTCCTTTTAGGCCTGCCGCCATATTCCAGCCAAAAAAATGAATAGAGAGATAAAAGAGGGTGATGTAGAAAAAGAATAAAAAAAGGGTGGGAGAGAAATCACAAAAGGGTCAAAGGAAGAGCTGGAAAAACAGCACAGGCAGGGGAGGGAGGAGAGTAAATAAACAGATAAATAATTTATAGAAATGAAGGAGGTTCTCACATGGGGTGAACAGTTCAGAAGAGTTCAGGACACTCAGTTCACCACAACAACGCATCTAGCTCACAGACTGAAAAAAAGGAGAGAAATACCTAAGAAAGGCAAAAGAATGGAAATGACAAGTTAAAGGAAAAGAGACAAGGGTGGAGGGTTGATATAAAAATAGATGGATCACAGATTCACTCAAAGATCAACTACAAAAATGCAATTTATACAGACAATGACATCCTACTGACTATAAGTAACTTTACACGTACATTTGTTACTTGTACAAGTAACACAAGTTACTTGTAGTTAATAGAATGTCTAAAGTGGACTAAATACTAAATAAAGTGTAAACCAGCTTGTAACCTTGAAAAATATGTTTGAAAAGTTTTATTTTAAAATGTAAAAAATATAAATGATAGTACTTCATTAAAAGTACTTTATTTGGGTGGTTGCCAGGGCATTGCTAGGAGTTATGAGTGGTTGTTAGCATATTGCTAAGATGTTCTGGGTGGTTGAAAATTTGTTGTTGGGGTGTTACTTACTGTGTTTATGAAATCTAAAAAAAGCCACATTATTACTATGATATTTTGATCTCTATATATGACTGGGGTCCCTTTTTCAATGCAAGTCTATTGTTGGTTTTATTGTCCACTAGGAAAAACATTTATAATTCATGTAGCAAAAATTGTGCAGGATGAGTTATAAGTTTAAAAAAACAATACGAAGCAAAACAAAGCAAAAAAAAAAATTATTTTAAAAACATTTGTTTCTAATAAGTAACTAGATAAGAACATTTGGGGTGTGAATGTGTGCAGTTTACGTTGTAGATGCATGTTTACCATAGGCTTTATTATACTCATAAATTGAAAGTCCCCATTATAAAACTCCATAGCAAAATCTCGAGGGAACCAGTGGTAAATTAGTCTTCCGGGTTTTGACGTCATCCTTGCACCACTCTTTAATAATAATGGTTGCAAGCACCCCTAATTAGAGGAACAACAGAGATACACAGTACAGCAATGAAGCTGAAATTGAAGCAGGCATGGGAACAGCTAAACAAGCGTGCAGTAAGCCATTGAAAAACCCACAGCTTCAGATCTTCACCGTGCCAGCAGCTCTCTCAGGCTCCGTACACCAAATATATTGTTATTCATGGGAAAAAAAGAGCAGGTTGTTAACTTGCACAATTAAGGCATCATTTGCCAAGAGAAAGGGCCTGCTTTCCGTTGGCATTGTCTTGGAAGACAAAAGAGTGCAAGAGCGCTCTAAAAACCAGAGCTGGGAGACTCGGGATGACCGCATAGGTCTTGTGAGACACACAAGGGATGCTTGTGTCACGACCGCTGACTCTGGGAGAAACCCAGGACTAAACACCGCAGAGAAAGATTCAGTGATTCGGCATGGTGCTAAAGACAATGAGGAGGAATGCATTCCACATTCCAGCAGTGTGTGTGTGTGTTGGAGACAGCTACATAAATGTTCCCCAGATAATCTTCTGACGTACTGACTATCAAACTGAGATGTTAATAGAAATAATAAAGACATTATGTCTGAAAACAGATCAATTATTCATTTGATATTCATGCATTCATTCACTGTTAAATGAGCTGTTACTATTAAACTATGATAAAGTGTTAAATACTGACGTTTTTATTGTAACCAATCACATTACAATAAAATCTTAAGAACATGGAAGAAAACAAATGTAAGTGAATATGTTTTTCTTATATGGTATGTCACCTTTTAAATAACTGGTACATGTCCTCCTGAGTGAGACGTCTGGTGTTTTTCTCATCCAGCTCTTCAAACTCTCGCAGTACATCTCTGTAACGATTTGCCACCACACTCTTCACCAGAATAAACAGCTGAAACGCAATACATGTTCATTAATATCACTGATTACTGTAAGAGTTTTTCTTAATGTAAAGAACTCTCATTTAGTAGTATAACAAAAAGCCATTCAAGACTGTGTTGCAATAAGTATATTATATTACAGAATGTAAGTTATTATTAATGTTAATAATACTAAGAATCATTAAAAAAAGTATACAATAATAATTACATTGAGGATTACAATAAGTTTTAAGGTTTATTATTATTCTCACTGTTTTTGCAGACAGAATTATGCTTAACAGTTGTTTTTACTTGTATTATAAATATCTGAGAGATATTTCAGATTTTTCTAAGATTTCTGATAGTTCTAGTTATTTCTGGGAGAATCTACACTACTATTCAAAACAAAAGTTTTTTTTCAACAAAAAAAGAAATTAATACTTTTATTTAGATAAGATCATTGAAAATAATACACGCACGCATTGGGCATCAAATCAGCATATTAGATGGATTTCTGAAGGATTGTGTGACACTGAAGAAGGAGAAAGGTCTGCTTGGCTTCAGCTTTAACCTGGCTTTACCATCATAGTAATAAATTACATTATAAAATAGATTAAAATAGAGAACAGTTATTCGTAACACTTTATTCTAGTGTCCTTGTTACATATATTACATGTACTTACCATAGTAATAACATTAAATTATGCATAATTACATGCAACTAACCCTCAACCAAATTCTAATCCTTCCCTAACCCCATTGAAAGTATATGTCGTCAATTAATATAACTCAGTACTTAAATATATTACACTGTAACAATGACACCTTAAAATAAAGTGTAACCCAGTTATTTTACTTTGCAATAATACTTCACAATATATATATATATTTTTTTTTTCAATTAAATGCAGCCTTAGTGTGCATAAGGGACTTCTTTTAAAAAACATTAAGAAATCTTATCAACCGTTAAAATTTTAATGGTAGAGTATGTTGAAAAGAAGTCTTGGAATTTAGAATTGATATGTTATGAAACCATATGAGGTCATACCTCAAGGTCACTCCGATCCTCTTCTGAACTCTTCTCCTCGCCTGTATCATGGTTTAAGGCAGGCTGGGCGACTGCCTGAAAGAGGCTGGGAACTCCTTTCCTGAGCAGCAAAAAAAAGGGTAAGTCTTTGAGACCATGGCTGTGTTTTTTCAGATTTTTTGTGATTACCTATACTATGTTGGAGAAGCCCCGAGAAACCCTTAGAATGAGCGATCCGCTTTGTGCCGTTCTCGCTTGAGTGGCAAACGGAGAGCTACAAGACCTGACACCGAAATGGCCTTGGAGCGCTGACCGCTTTGAGAGCAACTGGAGTGGTCAAACCGTGCAGACACCTGACGGTCTTGAAGTGTTAGCTAAACTATGAAGAAGCACATGAGAAAAGTCGGACGTACAAAGCCCAGCCTAGGCTAATGTGTTCCCTGTGCGCTTGGATGAGTTCATGGGGGCCGGGCTCGGCTGAGCGGATAGCCGTGGCTCTTTTGTGCTCCAGAGAGGACAACCACTCCCCAGGCTTTAGGGCAGCGGTCTGGGCCATCTCAGGGCCACAGTCCGAACGAGGTGGGCGGACCGCTGGCTTGAGAGGTCACGCGCTATAGAGCAGAGTTAGAAGCACTATGTAAAGGAAGAAATAGAGAGGAGGGACAGAGAGAGATGGTGAGATTTAAAAGACAGAGGTGCTTCAAATAATTCTGATAGCAGTTCAAAGAGGCAAACGGCAGTGACACTGACAGCAAGAGGCATTATGTTTGTGTTTGTGCATTGTGTCGATGACAACGTGAGCGTGCCTATGGGATTTTCTCAAGACAAACTGCTCTTTTCAACAGTTAAGCTGACCTGAATGAGCCAGGAATAGCAATAGGCCATGACTGTATGGTAAAATAAGTGTTTACTAAAAGCTCTGTGAGAAAAAGTTCCTGAAAATGCTACTAAACAAAGGGTGAGTGTCAATTTGCCAAACTGCTTGTCACACAGCAGGACAAATATAGAACTAAATATTAGTGGAACTGTTGGATGCTGAGGGAGGAGACCTTGTGACCCAGCCACGGACATCTCAGCAGGACTCCCATGTCCAACAGCCCTGCCACAAAACCAACACAGCAGGACGTGACATCCGTGTTAAGCCAAATAAACACACCTTAGCTTATCACAAACAGACACTCAAACGAAAAGTGCGTCGGGTCACAAGATTTGCAGAAAATTTGAACTCTGAAATCTAAATTGATCCCTTGCTAACATTTTCGATTCAAAATAAACTAAAATAAATGTTTATCTGATTCTATGTTAGCTACCCCTATAAATGAACTAGGCGTTTGATGTGATGATACAAATAAACTGAAGAACATTCTTAAAAGTAACTAAAAATAATAGTAATAAAGTAAAAAAACTAAGAAAAAGATAAGCAGTTAGTTATTTTACTTATATATATTGTACCTGGCTATAAAGAGTAAACAAATTAACAGTTTTTGCATTTGCTTTCCAAATAAGCCCTTCGAGGTAATTCACGTGTCTCTCTTTTATGCCCATAAGGGGGCACATGACTCTTCAATTGACTTGCTAGAAAACCTAAAAAAAAGAAATTCAAAACCTTTTAGTAAACTGGCCCATTTTTCTGCTTGATAGATTGATCAATTCTTATCTATCTATCTATCTATCTATCTATCTATCTATCTATCTATCTATCTATCTATCTATCTATCTATCATCCATCTATTTATTGAGGATTTAAGTTATTCATTTAAGAATAGATTTATTTTAGAAAAAAAACATGTTAATATTAAAATGTTTAAAAGACAGTTTCTACATATATTAGGAGTAGGATAGAACTGAAAAAAAAAAATTGTCATGGTTAATGTTTCATAATATGATCTGATTGTTAAAAGTCTGCTAGTGTCTCAATTCCCTTGTGTTTAGTGTTCTATGACTTTTATTTTGATATTCTTTTGACTGGCTGTGTCTGGATTTAATTTCCTGAGGTTTAGTTCTTGCATAGCCACTTGAAGGCAAGCCTGCAAGGTTTGCCAAAAAGAAAAAGCGAAATGCCTTCTATCGCAGCGGTACGCAGAGAAGGAGAACAGAGGCTTTTTTTTTTTTTTACTTCTTTTTAATGGATGTCAATGAAGGAGAGCCTTCACTACACTGAATAAACTGCTTTTGTGGTAAAACGGCTTATAATTTAATGAATTGACAGCCCATCAGCTAATCTTCAACATGTTTGCTCGTAAACATTAATTTTGGATTTATCTATTTTCAGAGTTTACACAGAAGAAAATGCTGTTTTATAAGAGAAGTCACGGACAATTGTCTGACAGGTATGATTCAGTTTACGGCACTTCTAATTCATTTCTATTGTATGTTATATACATATGTGCAGTTATTGACTGTCGCACAACTCTGAATGAAATTCAATGACGTCAAGGCTGTAATGTGATTGGTTTAATGAAACGTTTTCAGGGTGCAATTAGTGTATTCTACAAAAAAAGCAAAACAGTAGTTCAGAAAACGTTTTATTAAACAGCACAAGTGCACTAAGGGCGTGTCCGAATCCACTTTTGCTAGTTTAACGGAAAAAAATTGTCAGCGCGCCCGGCGCATGATCTAAAAGGGTTTTCCCTATTCTTTTAATGAGTAATGGGTGTGTTTTGGGCGTAATGTGCAATAAACTAATCAGAGTCTCATCTCCCATTCCCTTTAAAAGCCAGTTGCGCCCAAGCCATGGCGGATTGCTATTTACATGGTGGAATTTGCAAGCGGAAAGACTGAACGCTTCTCCAGAGCAGACAATCTACAGGACAAGCCGGATTCCACCATATCTTTATGTACACAATGATAATCTGTTACATTGTAATCCTTTTATTTTTAATATTTGGCATGTTTGTGTGCTGCTGCACATCCCTGTGTGTGTAATAAGCAGAGTGTATGCACGTTGTGCACCCGCCTATAGGCTCATATTACTAATGTGCTTTTTTTAAATAACAAAACAATACTGCACCATTGACTTTATACCAGGTTTCTGTTGGTCAATGGCGTTGTCTAATTTTTCAGTTGCATCAAAATAGCAACGCGCCAACAATAAGCTTGAACACACCTCGTTTTCAAACCAGCACACTCATGGGTGAACAGATGGGAGCAAATGAATTTGCTATTTAAACAATGTGGCGCAGGACGTGAAAATGATAACTGCGTCAGGCTGAAACTAGCAAAAAAACTTGCATCGCGCCTGGCGCCGCATCGCGCCAGATGTATGATAGGGCCCTGAGTTTTTATAAATTGCCCTCCTCCGCCATCCACTCAGCTCTGCAAGTTCAAGCATGATAATGTAATGATGGCTCTTGAATTTAAACTTTACATGCCAAATACTATTTAGATTAACATACAGTACATGTATTTTAGATTGCCACCTAAGTTCAGATCTGATTCAGAGTCATTGGCAGACCCCCTCTCTGCCTAAGACGACTGATCTTCAGAGGATAGACAGCATGTTGTTTTAACAGACGAGGGGTCGGTTGAACTCCTTGTGGACCCACTGTTCTCCACAAGCGGAGAAAGAGGGATTTGAAATTAAAAGAAGAGGGAACTTGAAGGAGGAAGGAGTCCCATCACTCGCAGAGACGAGACGCCCACAGAGATAACTGGTGAATGAATGGGCTGCTTATTTCGCTTTTATATCATCTCGTCTGAGGATGGATGGACTGAGTGAGGGAGTGAAAGAGAGAAATAAGTAGATGCACATTTATCACGTTTGGACTGTATTGTTCTGTTTAATCTGGGCCACCATCTGAGAGCAGGAGACGTGTGTGTGGAGAGAGGAATGTGTGAAAGAGACTACAAGAGCCACATGAGTGAGCTGCTGGGGCTCAGACTGAAAATGTGTGTGTGTGTGTGCAATTATTATTAAAAATCTTTAAAGGGACAATTTACCCAAAAATAAAAATAATGTCATTATTTACTCACTCTCATGTCATTCCAAACCTGATAGCATTTGTTTTTACAATACAAAAGAAGATATTTTGAAAAATTTAGTTTTGAACCCCTTATTTTAATTTATTAACCCCTTATCTTATTTTATTAACCCCCCCCCCATCTTAGTATTAATGTTCAAAACATTGTTGTGCTGCCTTATAATTTTGTGGATACCGTGATACATATATAAAAAGTAAATTTTGATGAATATAAAGTTTAAAAGAACTGTATTTATTTGGAATATAAATCTTTAATAACATTTTAGATGTCTGTTTAACTGTCCCCTTTCTGTCACCATAGATAGATAGATAGATAGATAGATAGATAGATAGATAGATAGATAGATAGATAGATAGATAGATAGATTTGCGGTTGATGGTCAGTTTGTCTGTCGATATCGACTTCTATAATTTTATGTTTTCAATGCCTCTTTCATAAAAGGATTCACATTGTATAGCCACAATGTGTGTGTGTTAGTGTGTGTGTTTGTGTCCAGTTTCCCCTACAGCTGCAGCTTCAGCGGATTACCCATCATCCACACGGCAACATTACACAAGTCGTTCTTTGAACAAAAGTCATGGCTGCTATTAATGAGATGGTAATCCCGGGCACCGCTACCTCCCAGATCTGCTTCCACTGACAGGGGAAGAATGTCCAAACGGCCTGCTCACAACACCCAGCACAACACTGAGGCCATTGTCACCAGCGCTGGTCTGAGCCCTGGACCCAGCTCAAGGAGTTATCCCCTTCCATCCCCATCCTGTCCCCACACCCCCGTCTCAACCCCTTCACACCCCATGAATAAAAATTAAAACCCTAAATGGGTGGAGGGAGGAAAGGAAAAAGAGAGAGGGACCGAAGAGAGAGAAAGAGGAAAAACAAAATGTTTTGCTGGAGATTAGGGTGGGATATCTGGGATTTTGACGTCTGAGGTTCCCACACGAAGATCTGACATCTACACATCCTATGACTGCTTGGTTTCTTGGTCTCACCATAGGGACCACACAAATTGTGAGGGGCCCAACAACCCTTAGGCCACTTTACGACCATAGAGAGAGGTAGACAAATCAAGCTAAATTGAGGCTGATGAAACTCTCTTAACACTACAAGCATCACCAGATGTTTACAGTAAAAACATTTTTTTTATTATTAATAATAATAATAATATATATACTTTAATCATTAATGCTAGAGCCATCAAAAAGTAAATAACTTATGATAGATCAGATTTTCATATTTTTCGAGCAGTATAAACGACCATTACTGAAGCAAAGCCTTCAAATCTGCAGAGGGAATAGAGTAACTTGATATTAATATTCATGGATAGGACTATACCTTGTTATTATATTATATTATATTATATTATTAGATGATATTAAAGGGATCATGAACTGAGAGATCAGATTTTCCTTGAGCTTTTGACATACAAGAGGTCATTATAGGTATATAGTTTCAGACCTGAAAACTTCCTTGTTAGTCCAAAACCAGCTTTTATTGTAACCAAGCCCAGCGAACGACTCGTTGTGGAATGTGTCTATCTATGTCATATATAGGTGAAAGACCCCCTCTGCAGAAGAAAATCAACGCCTACTTCATCATTGCAACTTTGGCCCCGCCCACTAGCGTGTTAGTGAGATAAGAGAAAAGAGAAGTGCGATACAGGATCACTTGACTAAAAATAACATTACCTTCCAAAAGATCCTAATGCTTGGAATTGTTCAACATTGTGAATGTCTCAGTTGAGCATTATTTATTTGTATTCGGTACATTTCACTGTGGATTCTTTGGTAAATCAGTCACAATTTCGGTGCAATTTCATATGCAAAGATGTTAACCAATCACAGCAGTGGGCGTTTACACTGAAGTCTCACAGCAGACACACCCCTTCAAACAGAGCGTTCAAATCAGAGGGATAAATCAGGGTAGGAAAAATGCCTTTTATTTCTAAATTATGACAATTTCTTTTATGTAAAAATCATACTAACATTATAAGTGCAGGAAACATTATAAAACAATAAAACAATGCAGTTCATGACCCCTTTAGGAGATATTAAGAGTGCATTTCCATTTCCTTTATTTGTTGTAGCAACACTTGTTGAATTCGTTTCTTGTCCAAGCTTTAACAAAGATGCAGCTAAACATATTCCATAAATTCTGCTAATTTTAAACACCACTTCATCACTTTGCTCCTGCTCTTCCCAATATCTGGCTGATAGAAGCTTTAACTTGAGGTGGCTGATTTTGTATAGCAAAATCTGATTTTTTCAGTTTTTTTTCAGTTTATTTGTTACTATCTACTCACATGTACCTTTATCTTGTATTGTTGCTATTAAATGTCCAATATAAGGTTCAATAATGTGATTAAACTCAGAAGAAAGCTAGAGCGGGATGTGAGCGATGTTAATCTGGTGAGGTCCGAATGTTGACAGCTAAAGCTCTGTTTGACTAACATGTCAAAGTTTCACCCAAACAGAGGAAATGCCACACAGGAACTACTGACACTGGGATCAGGCCGCTTTAGCATGAATGATTTAGCATTTCTCATGGGACAGAGGGAAATCGAAAGGGAAAGAGCGACAGTTTGTAGCTGTCATTGGCAGGGCATGGTCGGCCTTTCTCACTGTTCTCTGCGAGTATAGAAGTTCTAAAGTTTTCTTTCTCTCTATTCAGGAGGTCCCTTGGACCATGGGCTTTTTCCCCACTGTTAGTATTACAAAATCCCCATTCAGTATAACCCTTGTCACCTGTCAACTAAGCCAGGCTGGTTTTCTAGGTCTTTATCCCCTACACACACTGAGAGAAAATAAAATGAGCAGCTAAGCTTAAACCCTGCCCCCATTTGATGCGTGCACACACCCTACACACACACGCACGCACACACTAAAACTGCATGTCTCAGAGCTGCTACTCTAGCAGATTAAAATTCATTACCCTGTTCTATTTAAGAAACGTTTACATAGCATTGGTTATTGTTGGTCATTCATTAGGTGGTTAGGGGAGTTCACATGGGTCCCCCAGGGTGGTCAGAACCTAATCCTCATATCCAACTATTTTAAAGCATCTTCGCATAAACACAAAATATGTGGGCTCATTGCAAGAAACACGTATCTTATATAGGTTATTCTCATATTCCTCTTTTTTTGTTCCCCAACAATGCATGTGTAGCATTTATTTCATCACTGGTTCACCACTGTGCTTACAGCTACATATATTTTGGTAACACTTTATTTCGATAGTCTAGACATTCTAAAAACTATAACTTTGCAACTACATGTCAACTACCAGTCATTAGAGTTTTAGTAAACGGTCTGCTTAATATCTGCTAACACTTTATTTTGATGGTCCTTCAACAGACATTCTACTGACTATAAGTAACTTTGCAACTATGTCATACTTATTCTACTAACCCAAACCTAACAGTAATACTGAGTTAGTTGACATGTAGTTGCAAATTAATGAGAGTTAGTTGACATGTACAGTAGTTGCAAAGTTACTTGTTAGTGGAGTATCTAGTTGACAATCGAAATAAAGCTTAACCAATGTTTGAGTTCAAAGCATTCTGAGTTTGAATCAAAGTTTAGATTATCTTACAATATCTTTCAAGTTCAATTAATTTGACAATTGTTTGTTAGCTATAGAACACGCAAAATTCTTTATGCCATCACAACTTTAATGATATATATTTTAAAATGAGTTTAAAATGAACTGAAATGCATATCTGACTCACATGCTAAATTCTAGGATGATTGTTTTTGCAAATTAGTTTTCAACAGTTAGCCAATGTTACGTATACACTTGTAAATATAAATATATGAAGTTGTTTTATAGACCTGTATATTTTTTAGGCTAGCGTAGGCATCCGGACAAGCACAATGACAAAAATACAAAAGCAAAGGAGAGAGCCACCCTGAAGCTGTCAGGATTCCATCACCATCTCCTTCCACTCATTCCCTCACTCCGCCCACTCAGTCATTCACACGCTCATTGTCTCCTGATTACTAATCACCGTCACCTGGACCTCATCATCAGTTCACCCATATATACCTGCTACAAACATTCAGTCATTGTCTGATCTTGTCTACACATGACACAGACTCTCTGCCATACTTACCTGTATACCTACCTTCGATCCCGATCTTCTCAGCCAGTCACATTCCGTCTTCTAAGGAACTCCTTCATCATCATCTGCAAGAGAAAGAGAGAGACTTGGTTACACTTCAGTTAAGCTATCATCTGAAATTCAACTTACTGTTTACTCACCTGTTTCGCTGTACTGATCCATTCTGCAAATTAAAGCATTTAACTTACCATTCTGTCTGCTTCGTCTATGCCAAACCTGACAGAAGATCAGACCACCATGCAGAATCCTTCGGAATCCACAGCGAATTCACCTGTCAATCCGATCGCCATTCATCACACCTCTTCAGCTTCACTTCCTCAAGCGCCCGTTGCTTCGTTCACTGCCTCAGCGTGTCCCATGGCCCGACCAGCGACATTCTCCGGTGAGGCGGAGGACTGCAGTGGGTTTCTACTTCAGGTATCTTTGTATTTCTCCATACAAGAACATCAATTCATTAACGATTCAGCTCGTGTTGCTTTCATCATTTCACTTCTGTCTGGGCAAGCACTTCAGTGGGCACAGTCTCTGTGGAATTCGGATTCGGAAGTCGTCAAATCCCTCTCCGGTTTCATACAACACTTCAAAGAAGTTTTCGGTCAAACAGCTGCCGATCTATCAGTACATGATCAACTCTACAATCTTCGTCAAGGCCAATCTTCCGTGAGTACTTTCTCCTTACGATTCCGCACTTTAGCGGCATCCAGTGGTTGGAATGAGGCAGCATTGATCACAGCTTTTCGTCATGGTTTGAACCCTAACATTCGTCAGTAGATGGTGGTTTACGACGACAGTCTGGGAATTGAGAAATTAATTCAAAAATCCATTTGAGTTTTGCAAAGACTATCAGCCTGTGATTCTCCGACTCCCACTGTATGTCCTCCGCCCACGGTTCCATCAGTCACTCCTCCAGCACCAGAGCCTATGGATCTCGGCTCCGCCCATCTTCCAGCTTCCACGCCCCTGGTTAGTTCAACATCAGCCGACGCTCCACTGGAAATCTGGTGAAGTATTGCGTTGGGGTGAGTCCTGCCATTTGTCCTGTCTATCATCCATCAAGAAAATCCCTTCTTCATCATCGACGCCTCAGAAGAGGTCCAAAGTTCCTGTTTGCTCCACCTCGGTTGAGAGCCCTGAAGTAGAGCATCAAGTAGAGATTCCAGTGGAGTACCAGGCGTACCAGGATGTGTTCAGCAAGAAACTGGCTACTCAACTACCACCTCATCGGCCATGGGACTGCGCAATCGACTTGCTACCTGGAGCCACTCTACCTAAAGGTCGTATCTATCCACTGTCCATCCCGGAGCAGAAGGCCATGGAGGAGTATGTGGAGGAGGCTTTACAACAACAGTTCATCCGCACATCGACCTCCCCTGCCGCTTCAAGTTTCTTCTTTGTGGGTAAGAAGGACGGAGGCTTGAGGCCCTGCATCGATTATCGTCATCTCAACTCTCAAACCATCAAATACAGTTATCCCCTTCCTCTGGTCCCAGCTGCCTTGGAGCAGGTGCGTGGGGCTCGCATATTTTCGAAACTAGACCTTCGGAGTGCATACAACTTGATCCGTATACGGCATGGAGATGAGTGGAAGACAGCGTTCGTCGCCCCATCTGGCCATTATGAATATCAGGTTATGCCCTTCGGGCTGTCCAACGCTCCAGCGGTCTTCCAAGGGTACATGAACGAAGTGTTCCGTGAGTACCTCAACCGCTTTGTGATTGTCTACATTGACGATATCCTCATCTATTCATCTTCAATTGCTGAACACCATCGTCATGTCATTCAAGTACTAGAGAAACTGAGAGAACACAAGCTTTACCTGAAATTGGAGAAGTGTGAGTTCCATATCACCTCTGTTCAGTTCCTGGGTTACATCATAGATCAGCATGGTATCCAGATGGACCAGAGGAAGGTGGAAACAATCCAAGACTGGCCATTACCCACATCTGTCAAAGAACTTCAAAGATTCCTCGGTTTTGCAAACTTCTACAGAAGATTCATCAAGAACTACAGTCTCATCAGTGCTCCTCTCACATCTTCATTAAAGAATCGACCCAAGTCTCTGTCCTTGAATCCCACAGCTATCCAAGCCTTCCATCGCCTCAAAGAAGTCTTCACGACAGCACCAATCCTCATCCATCCCAATCCTGAACTTCCTTTCATCGTTGAGGTCGATGCATCTTCCACTGGGGTTGGAGCGGTGCTGTCACAGCAGCAGGGTGAGCCTCCCAGACTCCATCCATGTGCCTTCTTTTCCAAAAAGCTGTCCCCGGCGGAGCAAAACTACGACATCGGCAACCGGGAACTGCTAGCCATAAAACTGGCTTTAGAAGAATGGAGACATTGGCTGGAGGGAGCAAATCACCAGTTCGAAGTAATTACAGATCATCGCAACTTGGAATATCTTCGTGAGGCAAGAAGATTGAATCCTCGCCAGGCCCGCTGGGCACTCTTCTTCACTCGATTCAACTTCGTTGTTACTTACCATCCAGGAAGTAAGAATTGCAAGGCAGACGCTCTTTCCAGACTCCATCATTCATCTTCAGAGGACCTCAGTACTGAAACCATCCTCCCTCCAGCCTTAATCCTCAGTCCCATTCTCTGGGACATCGACCAGCAAATCTCTCAGGAAAATTCTCGCCATCCTGCTCCGCCGGGAGGTCCAGAAGGGCGTACTTTCGTACCTCAACATCTTCGTACTCCCCTTCTGGACTCTGCTCACACGGTTCTGGGCTCTGGACATCCAGGTAGCAAGCGTACCCTCTCGCTCCTCAGTCAGTGGTACTGGTGGCCGTCCATCTCCGAAGATGTCTCCAGGTTCGTCCGTGGATGCTCAGTCTGCGCCATCACCAACTCTCCCAGGAAACTACCTGAGGGTAAACTTGTGCCACTACCTATACCCAGACGCCCTCGGTCACACATCGGAGTGGACTTCATGACTGACCTTCCTAGATCCGCTGGATTTCCGGTGGATAGCCGATACACCCCAATACCAACCTGGTCAGAAGGTGTGGTTATCGACGAGGAACATTCGCCTCCGCCTGCCTTGCCGTAAGCTGAGTCCTCGATTCATTGGACCTTTCACCATCCAGAGGCAGTTGAACGAAGTAACCTACAGACTCAACCTTCCACCTCAGTACAAGATCTCTCCTTCCTTCCATGTCTCTCTCCTCAAACCCTTCACTGACCCAGTCTCTTCTGTTCCCTCAGATTCCTCCTCGGATGACGTGCCTCCTCCTCCCGTTCCTGTGGAAGAAGAGGCCATCTACAGAGTTCGATCCATCATGGACTCCCGGCGGTGAGGTCCCCGTCTGGAGTATCTGGTGGACTGGGAGGACTACGGTCCAGAGGAGCGTTCCTGGGTGCTCCGTGATGATATCCTAGATCCAGCCTTACTCTCCCAGTTTCATTCTGACCATCCTGACCGCCCAGCTCCCAGGGGTCGTGGTCGACCTCGCCGCCGGCAACATCTCTCTTCTTCCCAGCCGTCAAGAGCCGCCTCGGGAGGGGGGGGTACTGTCAGGATTCCATCACCATCTCCTTCCACTCATTCCCTCACTCCGCCCACTCAGTCATTCACACGCTCATTGTCACCTGATTTCTAATCACCGTCACCTGGACCTCATCATCAGTTCACCCATATATACCTGCTACAAACATTCAGTCATTGTCTGATCTCGTCTACACATGACACAGACTCTCTGCCATACTTACCTGTATACCTACCTTCGATCCCGATCTTCTCAGCCAGTCACCATTCCGTCTTCTAAGGAACTCCTTCATCATCATCTGCAAGAGAAAGGGAGAGAGACTTGGTTACACTTCAGTTAAGCTATCATCTGAAATTCAACTTACTGTTTACTCACCTGTTTCGCTGTACCGATCCATTCTGCAAATTAAAGCATTTAACTTACCATTCTGTCTGCTTCGTCTATGCCAAACCTGACAGAAGCATGACGTCACTAGAGACCTAATCTCTTCCCTCTTTCTGAATACAAATCATGCAAACTGTTGTAGCCACAAAAAAAACAACAACACAAATAACTACTACACAATATCAAATACTTTTCATTTAAATTATGGCTTGTATTGTCTTATATTTAAAATTTCATTACATTTTTAAACGCAGAGAAATACAGAGCATATTTGCAAAGCGATTTGCAAAGAAAAGGTTGTGTTACTTGTTGCTGAGATCAAAAATGATAATAAGCTGCGGACATGACTTGTAATTTCACTGTAATCAAATAATTTCATCATATTTTTCAGCATTTGGCTAAAGTCTTTAAAATACAATCAATTGAAATGGTTTTACCTATTTAAATAAGTAGAACCTTCTAGTTGGAGACTATTTTCCAAATGTTAATAAATTGAAATATTCTAAATGAATAAACGAACAAACACACCCATTGTCCATCCAATTTAAAATTCCATATTTTGTCACCAAATTTTTAATTCTTTACTTTGTACTTTTTTTTAAGCTCTGTGGAGTGAAATGTTTCTAAATCTCTGATGGATCCTTGAAACCAATGCTGATCAAAATCCCAAAACAATTATTTTTTTTATTTTTTTTATCTTAAAAGCTTACTAATTCCCTCTTATTACATTTGTAATAGGTATGCAGTCCTGCAACATGATGCCAACATTAAATAGTAAAAAAAAGAAATCCAAAACTAGTGTGCAGTTAACATTGATATAGCAAATGTTAAGCTGACTGGTTTAAAGGCTCTGTACCTGGTGTCAAAGGCTGCCATGAAGATCTGGTACTGCACATTTCCATGGTGGTCAAGAGGGAGCCTGTCCAACAGCTGCTCAAACTGAGGGTCGGAAATCTCCAGGCCAAACCTGTGGAGAAGGTCAGGGGAAGGTCAGCACCAGATCACTGATGTCACCACAGGCAGAGAGTCCACTCATCAGGACCGGCCAGTCCAGCAGGTCTTAAGCATACGCCACTCATTGACCCTCTCGCACACTGCAGAGTCAAGAGGTCATAAGGTCAACTGCCCTCTTCACCCGGGCATCGCACAGAGCTGGACACACACTGGCCAGTCAATCAAGGGATTAGACTTCACATACACGTATGCACACCCTCAAATATTCACTCGCACAAACTACAACCTTCACTCGCTCCAGAAAACACAGATAAAGACAAATGAACTTATCAAAGATTATGAATAAAAATGTGAGATTGTCCTTCAGATCTGACAGACATGGTCCACACTGACTACAATACTACATACTCAAATAAAGAGGATTATGGTGAGGTAAATGTGTTTTAAAGGACAGAGAGAAAAGACAGGGGTGTTTCAAACTTCAATGATATGAGTAAATTAGGTTCTCACTTAGTTCAGACGCTAATAAGGCAGGGTCTTTTTTGAGGGGGCAGCAGTCTCAGTAATGGCTTACTTAGTCCCGTAGGCAAGATAACACGTGACCGAAAAAATACTTTTTAACAACTATTCATCATATACACATGCCAGTCTAGTACAGTGGTTACCAACCAGGAGGCCGGAGCCCACTAGGGGGCCTCACCACACTTCAAAGGGGCCACAAGATGGCTTAAATTAAAGACAAACTTTAAAACAGCAAAACAAATTAATAAATGTAAGCTGACATTGTATTTCATATTTAAATTTAACTGTCATTTTTATTTATGGACTCTTACAGTATTGGAAAACCTTGTTATATGATGGAATTTTAATGTAATTTCTACCTGGAAAAGTCATGAAAAACCAAATAAACATTTTATGAGTATACTGTATACATTTTTACATTTTTCTATTTATGGCATCCTCTAAAATATTTTATTAGGTAGACATAGCTGAGAAATTGCAATTTGTGAGTAAAAAAAATAATTAAAAAACCTGTAATTACAATCAACTAGAAAAACAAACAAATGCTAAAGAACATTGTTACTGAAAGTTATGGAATTTTATACTTTATAATTATTTTATTTCATTATTTTAATATATTGTCACTCCTAGTTTCTGTCAATAATATTTTTTTTAAAATGAGCAGCTTTGTCATAACAACAGAAGTACCAGAAATATATTAGGAGGCCTTGGAGTCAAAAAGGTTGAGAACGACTGGTCTAGTGTTCTAATCCAATGATAAATTTAGCATTTTGTGTCACCAAATGAGAGTGCTGATGATGACGACAATATTTTTAAAGTAAATATGCTGAAAGCGAGACTCGATCAGTCCATGTGAATGTGTGATTTCTGCCACAACATTTTAGACAAACATTTTCTGCCAATAATAATCATAATCATGCAGCTTAATTATCATTTAGATTTATTTTAGAAGCTGCGTTCAAACATTAAAGAGAAAAAGATTTTATGAAGGATAAGAAAGATGAAAAATGTACCTGCTCTCCATTGCAGCTCGAAATTCTTCTTTACTTATAGTCCCCTTATTAAGCTTGTCAATGTTCCTATACAAATACATACACACAAAGAAACACACATAGATTTTGAAAAATAAAAAATTACATTCTCTTTTCAACAAGTATAACAGAGCATTTGCTAAACGCATTAGCTCTAGGTAAGTAAGAGAATGGTCTTTTCAAACTCAAGAGAGATGCTTCTAGTTAGAGGATTTGGAGTTGAGGGTGTTCTAAAGGAAACTCATTTGAGCAGAAGTGTTTCTATGATGAGGTTCTTGGTAACAGTGGAAAGGTATAATTAAAGAGACCAAAAAAAACGTGTCAACCTTTGACCCAAAAGGTAGTAAAACATCTTGTGTTAAAAGAGAGAGAAAAGATACCTGTTCTCAATTTAGAGGGTGTTAATGGGGTCTTGTTCACAAGGAGAAAAGAGGAGAAAGAGTAGAAGGAAGAAAGAGAGAGAGAGAGGGAGAGAGAGAATGGGATTGTACTCACTGAAAGGTCTGGAGGAGGGAGAGGTATTCTGACTGAAACAGGCGAGTTAATTTGGCCTCTATGGCACTTAAGGAGGAAGCACATCTGAGGTTCTCATCAGAATGAAACCTACAAAAAAAAATACATTTCAAAAAAAAAAATTGTTTAGAATATATAAAATATTCACTACAAATGACACTGGAAGCATTTGATTAAAATAATAATAAAATACTTGCAAATATATATATAGCGAAGTTATTTATAGAAAAGCTGTATCATATTTCGTTTACAGACTGCATTAGATCTAATATTTTGTTATCTATTGCAATAAAATTCATGGATTGTAAAATGTGGCTTAAGTGTTTAAATAGTTTTTGGGGCCACTGTATATTGTCACCATGGTGAAAGGTTCTATACATTGTAACTGTTTGCCTGGCCCATTTTATTCATCCGCCAATCCTTTAAGCTGTGGACCACCCTAATCAAACCAAACACAGTCAGTCTAGGCCTAATGTTCAGCTGCTGTTTACTGAACCCTGTGTGCTGGGTGACCCAGGGCAGGGAGGAACTATGGGCCGTAAGCTTGTTAGAAATGGAAAGAGTTTGACTACAAGGCTTAAAGATCACTTTCTCTGGATGCTTCTGTGTAATTTGGGCTCTGTGTAAGCAGAGACAAGACTCAGAGTTTCTGTTTCCACACTGCTCTGTTACTGGTGACAGAACGGAATTATCTACACTTATCAGAATCAATATTGTATGTGGTCATGTTCAGATAAAATCCCACCACATGCACAATTTAAAATGTTGGTGTCGGTAAGATTTTTTTAAAGGTCCAATAAAGTAATTTGACCAAAAATATTGTAAAAACAGTAATATTGTAAAATTCTGATACAATTAAAAAAAATCACTTTTAATATATTAAAATATTTTTTTTCCTGTGATGGGAAAGCTATTTTTTTAAGCCTCATTAATCCAGTCTTCAGTGTCACACGCTCCTTTAGAAATCCTTTTAATATGCTGATTTGGAGCTCAAGTAAAATTTATTATTATTATCAATGTTGAAAACAGTTGAACCTCTTAATATTTATCTGCTTATTAAGCTGCGTAATATTTTTGTGGAAACCGTGATAAAAAACAATTCAGGATTATTTGATACAAATGAAGTTCAAAAGAACAGCATTTATTAGAAATATAAATATATTATAACACTGCAAAATGTAAATTTGATTAATTTAATGCATCTTTGCTGAGTATATATATAAAACTTACTGACATCAAACTTTTAAACAGTACTGTGTACAAAGATTTCCTGTTTTGTTTGTTCAGCACTGACTTCGTTTGCACGAAAAATTCTGATAAATATTCTGAAATTAGATGGATTTAAACATATTCAGTTGTCTGTGTCATGTAAATCTAGTGATGTGATTGTCATATCCCAATTAATTCTGGCTACTAGCATATGTCTGTATTAATCCACTTGAATATGGAATATTTATTTATATCTATGCATCTGTATGAGCAATGTAAACTAAATGAGGCTAAAAGGATTTTAAGTGACCCGTCTTCACTTAAAATCATTTTAGCCTCATTCAATTTACATTGGATGTTTCTTTTTATGCTTTTAAAATCTTAGTAAGCAAAAATGTGTTGCCTCTTCGCCACAAAAAAAGGGCAGAATATCAGATGTTGTAAGAGAAATCAAAGCTCCATATGAATAAACATCATTAGGATATTGCTATGTTGTAAATCTGACCTGTGTTTTGGGTTGGAGATGATCTTGTGAGTGATGCCATCTGAACTTCTGTCCTGGAAGGAGCGCAGGAAGTTCAAGTACTGCACGCAGCCCTTTTTGAGCTTCAGACCACACCGAGACAGAAACAGGCCCAGGTGCTTTGTCTTCAGATGCAGGCCAAACTTCCCTAACACCTGCAGAAAGTCTGCACCCCTCACCTGCAAACAGAACACACACAACATTTACATCAATCAATATGATAAACCAGCCTGTTTATGAAGCCCAATGCTGTTTGTTACCCTCCCGCTGTTCTCAGGATCCAGTTGATCAAACTCTGTTTTCATCTTCTGAGCTCCTTCTCTGAATCTGTCCTTCAGCCATGTCTCAATGGCAATAGATGTGTGACGCTCATCTTCTGACTTAGAGAGTGCCCTAGCAGGAGCTGCAGTGAAGAGGAAGGCATGACAGGAACTTATGAACATTTTAATTATGTAATGACATAACTTAATCTTCTGATTAGTTCAAATTAGATCAAGCAAAAGCTAAATCATTAGTACCATAATGAAACAGGATCACAGCACCCTCTATAGGTCGACTGTTGCTCAAGTACATGTCTAAAGCAAACTGAAACGGCTAGTTTATCCAAAGTCTGTCCCTCTGCTTCTGAGAAAATCAATCCTATTGATCTATAATCATTTCAATTCATAATTTTAGTACAATAATAATTTAACTTCGGATTACTTTAACTTATGACTGTGATTGGACTACTTTTTTGATACATTTGATTACTGATTATTTTGTAAATTAACAGATAAGGACACTTTATAAAGCAGAAAACATCAGCTCATGAAACATTACGTGCAATTACTTGAATTACATGAAACTGTACGAATTCTATATTATTAGCTAACGGGCAACTTTACCTTTTGTGTCCTCAGCTTTAGCGTTAATGGAAGTGTGGAAGTTTTTCTCATTGTTTGGTTCAATCCTTCTGCTCAATCCCAATTTCTTCAGAAAAATAGTCTGTTTGGCTGCTCCAAGTCCATCCACATCTAGCCTGTTTAAAAAAAAAAGAAAAAAAAGTAGAAATAGAAAATTCTATTATAAAAAAACCTCTGTAGTTATGTAATGGTATATATGAATAAATAAATAAATAAATGCACAAATTAATAATTTCAAACCTTTTCCATAATTTTTCAAAATCTGGATCTTTCAGGTGAAGTTTGAGCTTGTTGAGAATATTTCTGAACTCTGCGGCAGAAATCCAGTTTTCAGTAAGATTGTCTGACTTGCACAAAACCTCTACACACTCCAGAAACCTACAGTGGGAGAAATGGGTGCACAATCAGGGCAAATAGCATGTTTATGCACTATTGTTCGACAGTTTGGGATTGGTAAGATTTTTGCCAACCGATTTTTGCCATGTCTGCATTTATTTGACCAAAAATACAGTAAAATCACTACTGTTTTCACATTATACTATATTAATATTGCAAAATATTTAATATATTTTAAAATGTAATTTATTTCTGTAATAGCAAAGCTTAATTTTCAGAAATCATTCTAATATGCTTATTTTGTGCTCAGGAAACCATGACACATTTTTTGCAGGATTCTTTGTTGAATAGAAAGTTCAAAAGAGCTGCATTTATTGGAAATATAAATCTTTTGTAAATACATTTAATGTCACTGATCAATTGTATGCATCCTAGCTAAATACGAGTATTATTTGCTTTAAAATGGTGCTTTATTTACTATTTTTTAATGGTGTATGCTGACAGTGGTATCAGTAAACATTCAAATTACTGACATATTGAAAATCTCTTTTTTATTTACTTTTTCTTTTTTTAAAAGAGACTGTTTAAAAATTCTGTTTTTTTTTTTTTTGTCCCTCTTACACTCACACTCACACACACATACATTGTCAATCATACATATGAGGAGGAAGAGAGCAAGAGATTAAACGCTTCTCTTTATTATGTCCCTTCATCTCTTCCACTTATCCTTTCTTTCTATTTTCAACCTTTTCGGACCCATAAATCTGCCCTTTGGGCACTTTTTATGTGTGCCACATTTCGCTTCTTTTCCTGTTTCTCTTTCATCTTTATCCCTCTCTTGTCTTTTTATTCAGTCTTTTTTCTTTCCCTCATCCTATCTTTACCATCTTTCACTTGTAGTCTCATAATCAATGTGTCTGTAAGAAAGAGAGGGAAAATGTGTGAGATTAGTCACAGAGATTTCTTCTTTTTGCTCACGGCTGGAGTGTGTCTTGGTCTGACCAGGTCTTACGCAATCAGTACAACACACACACACATACACACACTCCAACCAAACTTTCGCACTCTTGCACACTCCCTCTACAACCTCATTGCTGCTTTAAACAGTTAGATACAATAGTAGCAGTAGTACAGAGAGGGAGAAATGGAGGTGGCAGAGCTGTAAGCTGCTTTGCTGATCATCCTTTTGCCTTCTCTGAGCTGCTCTCACACTCCCTGCTGGTGAACCTTGAGCTTGAGCAGTTCACATTCTTTCTGAATCGTCATGTCTTTCTAGAGTATTGTTTGAGTGATGACTTTTGTGGGGTTTTTTACAGTTTAGATTCAATAATCATCATACAGTGACCCCAAAATGTATTTGTAGACTTAAGTTATGTCTGAATGCCGCATTGTATACAAAATAATAAATCAAATGGCATCTATTAATGATGGTTCTCAACCAGGGGGCCGGGACTAGCTACCCATATAACAGGGAAAATTCTCAAAATGTTTGGCTAACATTCTGGCAAGGTTCTCTCAAAGTTATAAAACAAATATTCTTCCAGTAACGTAAATAGAATATTTATATATAGTAGCGTTGCCACCCGTCCCGGTTTTCCAGGGATTGTTCTCTTTTTTTTTTGTGAAAATGTACTTCTAAAGTAGAATTTCCTGGTTTCAAATTAAACCATTTCCTTCTACTGTTACTGTTTTCTTCATGGTTGTGTACATCCAATCCTGTGTCCGTAAACGGGTAAAAACGGGTAAAACAGTGGATTGGCCAATGCCAGGCGTTTACTTTTATTTGATTGGAAGCTCAACTTATCGCCTATCGCCTAGCAACTGCCTGTGCTGTCGGTCGGTCGCATGCATCCACACACATCCAGGATGAAACAGTGTGAGTTCAGTTGCTAGCTAGCTTTTTAAAAACTTTCTATTTACTCAGTTTTGTGAAATGGGGGGAGAGACGGACGAGGAGGATAACACAACAAAATCGGATGAGCCACCAGTGTCAAAGAAAAAACGATTTACAACCTACAACTCAGACTGGGCGAAAAGAGAAAACTTTTCTGAATCTACGTCAGGACAAATATAGGTAAGAGAGGCAATAGGGAGTCCTACAACTGTTAACATAGTATATTTGCAAATATGGGTTGATCCCCCCCAAAAAACAAAACAAAAACAAATTTCATCTGAGTGTCCCGGTTTTTCACAAATCAAGGGTGCATGGCAACCCTAATTTAAAGTGATCTGGTCTTTAATAATGTTCTCAAAGAGTTAACGCAAAAACATTATTTATACATCATTCTCGGAAGGTTTTTTTTTAGACCGTCCTCCGTGCGGCCTGTAGCACAATGACGTTGGCGCAAACTCCGCCCCGCAGTCGATTCTAAAGATTTATTACTCATGTCAATCACAGTGCTGATCGCTACTTAATGCTGCAACAGATACTAACCCCTAAACCTATACAACCTAACCTTAAACTGGTTTGGGAAAAAAACACGTCCACTGTTGGATTTTTAATGCAGTACGTCATTGCACAACAGGCTGCAGTGAGGACATCTTTTTTTTTTTCTTTTTTTTTTTGGAAACGTTTCCTTGTTTCAGAATTCTCAAAGAACATTACAAATGTCCCCTTAACGTTTGCGAAATGATCAAATGTAAGAAAACCTCCAGGGGATAAAAAAAGGACATTTCGAAGAATAACAACTTTACTTTTTTGAGCCACAGTTGGCCTAGCAGAAAAACCACAGATGTAGTTCATAACTGGACGTGTTTGACAACAATAAAGTAGCCTATATAGATATAAAAGCAATATCGCATTCTTGCTGATATAACAGCATTCTGTTCTGAATAACAGCAGAAGTAAACACAGCACACAAAGCATTCAGACCAACATCACAAATCAAATGAGAAAGCGTATGACCATGCTTCTATACAACCATTCAATAAACAAGAAGTTAACTTAAGACACACTATTTTAGATGTGTTCTTTCCTATTTTACCATATATTTTACTATATATATATATATATATATATATATATATATATATATATATATATAAAGATGTTTGTGAAATGTTTAGCTTTAAAAGTATGCTTATACTGTTTTTCTTTAATATTAATGCTACTTTTGTTGATTAAATTATCTGAACTGTTTATTGATATTGCCTTTTACTTTGACGTGATAATACAGAATTTTTATATTTTAATTCCCACTTTCTCCCAGATGACAACAAAGAATTTATTTTATATCCCAGTTAACTGGAAAATACTGCAGTGTGTCAAGACCTCAGAGATCTCACCTGCCGCGTGCAGGTCCTCTCAGCAGGGCCAGTGTCTGGGGAATTGTAAGAGGACCTGCAGGGTTACTTTTATTGAAGTCTGGGTCTTTTAAGGCACCGTAAAACTCCTCAAAACTGATAAGCACTCGGTCAGAGAGGTGCAGACTAAACAGAAAGAGCAAGACAGTGTATTTTTTCATATGGTCAATGTTAGACAATGTTTTATAGCATAACAACATAATGTTTGCTTTGAGAGTTGTAAGAGCGTCATTAATTACCGGAATAGAAGGCCTTTCAGCTGTTTAGCTGTGACAGGCCGTCTCAGGAACTTTGTAAGGATTTCAAGTAAAACAGGTCTAGGAAAAGAACAAACCATTAGAAAATGGAAACATTTTCTAGATTAACATGTGTGTGCCTGTGTTTTTACCTGTTGACCAGAGGTTTGCCGTCAGGGTGGTTGTTCTTGAACAGGATTTTGAGTGTCAGAGCTCCAGTAGTTTGAATGCGCTCTTTTAGCTCATCTTCCAGCTTTAACTGAAAGGATGAAATCTGTATATTGGTTAAGTGTAGTTTCTGTATTTAAAAAATATATATATGTATTTATAAAAACCTTCCACTGCAACCCTAACACACTGCTGCACAAACCAAAATGGACATATTATTGATGCAAGACAAAGAACAAAGAGCTGAAGGCTTAAATACACAGAGGAAGGTAAACAACAGAACAGGGAACAGGTGTGACACTAATCAGGGACTATGACAACGGCAAAACAGTAACAATGGGTATGTCTACACGACAAAAATGTACTAAAAACAGAAAAGTTTTTCCTTTGAGTTTTTCACATACAGACGACAATGTTATCAAAACTATCCCAGTTCACATGGATCCATGAAAACGATTAAAAACACTGTATTATGCATGCCAGGCCAGTAGTTGGCAATGCCACTTTGTAAAGAAACACTGTGCACCTATCAGTGTTGTGCCTGAACGCGTTCATTGAACGAAAGTTCATGAACTCGTTCATATTTTGGGCGAACGTGAACTGAACGTACTGTCTTACTGCTTGATGAACGATCCATTCATTGCGTCTGTCACGTGACAAATGAACGAAAGACTCGGAAGGTAAAGTAATTATTTATGTTCCCTGTAAACGATTTTTGACTGCATTATAATGATTTCTTAATTCAGAATATGATCAAGATTGCGTAGGTGGATGTGTTCTGGGAATTTGCCAGTTAGTATAACATTTAAAGCCCCTTAAATGAACGAAATGACTCGAAAAAAGATTTGTTCATTTTGATGAACAAGATCGAACAAGAGAGTCAGTGGACACTGGTGGCTGGTGTTGCCAGATTGGGTGTTTTTTTCCGCTACATATTAAGGCCTGTTTACGGTGTGTTTTAGCCGGGTTTTCGCCTGGAAGGCTCTATAGAAATCTGGCACTCTATTGAACGAAATTAAACTGAGAGAGCGTGGCGTTCACAGACACGTTCATGAACGACTCATCACTTACGTTAAAAATCAAAACAAAAAGCAGCAAGGGGGCGTCGTATGATCATTTAAACGAGTTTTATGACAAGGTCGGTGAGGATGGGAAAAATCTGACGCATAGCTTCAGTGTTAAAACTGATAAAATAATTGTCTGTGGTTCTATATGGGCTGTGGCAATCATTTTGAAAAATAATATCTCGCAGCAACATGGAAAAAAAAGAACTATGAACTAGTTCATTTTTGGAACTGTGAACTTAGTTCAAAATTTTAGTATGAACTATGAACTGAACTAGTTCATTTTAAAATTTGTGAACTGAACTTTGAACTAGTTCATGTAGAAAGTGAACTTTCCCAACACTGGCACCTATAGAGTGAACACATAATATGCATGTGCATGACGTCACCGTTTTCACAGGTTTACACAGGGACAATAAAAGTATAATTTTCAAAACTTGCACCCGTTTTCAAAAGTTTGCATTTTCAGGCCCCCAAAAATCCATTGTCGTGTAAATTAATGGCCAAAACGCATAAAAAGTTTTCCGTTTTTAGTTGAAAACAGTGTTGTGCATACGGCATCTAAGACAACTAGACAAGACTAAACAGAACATGATCATGACAGAATGATTCTAACAAGCCAGTTCTTTTAGAGAATAAAAGAAAATTTATACTCTAGAGAATAAAAGACTGTTTAGACCAGTGTTTTTCAAATGTTTTGTCAAAATATTTATTCAATTTTTAAAATATAGACCTATAACACTTTAGTACTCTTTTTTTCTCTCTCTCTGGAGATCATTAATATTTCTGCAAAAACAGATCACTCTTCTAAACTCTGTGAAATATCTCAGAGATCATATTTCCATGTAATATTAACTGGCTTGTAATAGGGTTATAAGCCTATACGGATAGCATGCAGATTCATTTGAAAACTGCACTAACTGAAAGATTTTTATAAGTAGGCCTACTGATTGTATTTAATATAATGAGTGACAGCATTTCAAGCTTCTTTTGTGACAAGATGGGATAGAGGGGTTGAGTGTTCATCCACACACCCACTCTGACTCTTGTGACGGGTGTGTGTGTGTGTGTACCCCCACTGTGTGACTAAGGCAGCTCTCGTGACCAGGCGGAGTCGAGGGGGCCTGTGTGCTGGGTTCAGTCGGTCAGACAGACAGGACCCCAGGGATAAGACTGGCAGGGTTAATCACACACAACACCCCCTCCAGAAGACAGACACCTGCAGATTTGCAGGACTTTCTCTCTCACACGCCCATTTGCACATATACTCCCCCCTTCTCATTCTCTTTATCGCTCTTTGCTAATTTCTCTCCTGAGTAAACTCGGCTATACATTGGTGTTAACCACTGAGCTGCAGCTGAGATTTTATCAGTTCTTGTGTTTTATTCTACACGAGCAGTAGCTTTCTTTCTCAATGGGATAATGCCAGGCTTTGATGTCAAAAGGAGGAACACAGACCAGCAACACTGTCATTGAGAGGGAAAGCACATGGGGATACTTGAGAATATGCCTGTATTAATCTCTGTAGAATCACATTGTGCATGAGAGCAGCACAGTCGCTCCAAAACATGTAAATAAAAAAAAAAAAAAAAAATGTAATTGCATTAAATAAAATATTAAACCAGGTTGCATCTGCAACCGCTTTTTCTCAGCTCTAATTTAAGGTTGTTTTTTTTACCATAATTTTGAACTGGTCCACAGATGGAGTGGATGTATGAAGTCAGATAGCCCTAACAGGTGTCCTAATATAGTAAGCACATGTGGAGTTCATCACATTAATAACAGACATTTTCAAAAGTTTGGAATAATTAATTATTTACATTTTTACATTAATATTTGTAATGCTTTTGAAAGAAGTCATTATGCTCACCAATACTGCATTTATTTGATCACACATCCAGTAAAACAGTAATATTGTTGAATATACAATTTAAAAGAACCGTTTCCTAATTTAATATATTTTAATTTATTCCTGTGATGGCAAAGCTGAATTTTCAGCAGCCATTACTTTAGTCTTCAGTGTCACATGATCCTTCAGAATTCATTCTAATATGCTGACTTGGTGTTCAATTATTATCAATTATTATTAGTGCTAAAAATATCAATAATGGTCCTTATTATTATCATCATCATTGTTATCAGCATTCATTATTTTTGTGGAAACAGTAATATGTTTTGGCAACATTTTGTGACATTCTTTGATGATCAGACATTTCAAATTATTTCAAATTAATAATATTTCACAATATTACATTTTTAACTGCATTTTTGACCAAATAAATGCAGCCTTGGTGAGCATAAGAGACTAAGTTTTTTTTTTAACAAAAAAAACAAACAAACAAAAAACCATTTTGACCTAGTGTTGTCAAAAGACCCGGTACTTCGGTACCAAGTCGGTACTAAAAAAACGTAAACGTCACGGTACCAAGTTTTCTTAAGTACCGGTGGTACCGAGGACCCGTTCAAACCCGGTTCCTTGATGCGCACGCATCCACGCATGCACTATTTTGTGGTTGAAGGACCGTTTATCAGTTTGGACCAGTGCAGCGCGAGCCGATCGTGATCATGCGACACTGTTACTACACAGCGCTAAGAGATCCAGTAAAGAAAGCATTTGAATTCGCCACTGAAGTAATAACATCGCTGCGAGATCTAGTGAGAAACATTCACATTTCTCCGTTTAACGGATCAAACAGCGCTGACGTGGAAACCAGGAAGAAACATTGTGCCATGAATGAACTATCCAGTGTCCACAGATCAGCAACATTCACCATGGATTTACTGTAGTAACACTAACTGCAACCATGGAAGTTTGGCAGGAATAGTATGCATAATGCCTTCAAGTAACATTACGTCAGTTTTATTTTGACATTATGAATACAATTTATGCCCTCAAATGTTAATCTGAACTAAAATAAACCTTTGTTTATAACTACTACAATATTACATTTCATTTTTTCCAAGGAGCTGTTTTGTTTTATATGCTCCTAAGAAGAGTCAATTATAGCTCTAGAATTGCTCAAAGTAAAAAAAAAATCATACTTTATGATTTTAGTTTTAATAAAATTAAATCAAGGAAATTTCCCTGGCATTTCTTTCTTTTTGCTGAATCAAAAACGTACCGAACCGAACCGTGACACAAGTGTATCATATATATCGAACCAAACCGTGAATTTTGTGAACCATTACACCCCTAGTAATCATGCAAATTTCCTGCACCTGTCATAGACGTCCAAAAAATTACCCAGTTCAAAGGTCCAATGTTGAACGTCAATATGACGTCCAAGTTGGGTCATGGTTGGACGTCCAAATAGTGGACCTAGTTTGGACGTCGAATAGATGTCCAGAATTGGTCATGGACCGACGGACCCAATATAGACATGATCTGCACGTCTATCCGACGTCCAATGTTTAGTGGGTAGTTCCATATAAGTTCATGGATAATTTGTTGTTTTGTCTTAGTGAAAATCAATATTGACCTTGTATTTGAAAAAGGATCCTCATACTGTATAAAAACAATACTAATTCAGACTAAGTTCAATCGCATTCGGAGATTAACTATTTTTGAAACGGTGCGAACTGCGCTCTCCATGATGACGAGGAATATCAGCAAATAACTTATTGATTTCTAGCCCTTTGGTACCGAAATTGGTACCGAGAACCGTGGATTTTCACTGGTATTGGTACCGAATACTGACATTTTGGTACCGTGACAACACTATTTTGACCAGTAGTATATTTGTCTTTATTTACAGTAAACAGTACATTTATTTTATATTGTATAATGTAAAAGCTAACCAACTATTTAAATCAAATAATTTTTCTGATATTTTATTATCAAATGTAATAACATTCATGTATTAAGTGTTTAAATAAGCTACTTCATAAATACTGTACTACTGTATGTAATAGAAAGCCACTGTGTATTTTAATCCAATAATCATAAACATATCATTACACAGTACGTCCCACTTTATATTAGGTGTCTTTTAACTAGCCTATGTACTTACATCTGTCATCCATGGACCAGTGCTGGAGTATGTTATATGAGAAAGCATACTAATGGATCGGTTCTCTGATGCCGCCCTGTGACCTATACCAAACACACAAACCAGACAAACATGCATACAAATTATTTAATACATCCATTAGGCTATTTAACGTTACTTGAATGGGGGACCAAGACAAATAGCAAAAAAGTTTCCAAACTAGGTTGTCATGAAAATATCACAACAGAATTATGTAAATTAAAAATATTTTAATATAAATCATTTTTAAATAATAATATTTTCAGGACCCATACATGTTCCTGCAAATGCACAAGTCTCTGAAACTAAGAAGAGAGACTCAAGTTTCACTGACCGCTAGACAATTCATTCCTCTGATGAGACAGCGCCCTCGTGTGGTCGAATACGTGACAGTCTGAATAATTATGAAATGTAGGCTACTAATTGTTTTTTTGTTGTTGTTTGTTTTGTTTTTTAAATACCCAAGTCAAATTTTCATGACTAAAAGTTCCGTTAAAGATTCTCTAACGTGCATTCTTCCACAAGCTTTATTCGATGTTAACTAAAATGCATTTTGATCAAGCAATTCACTTTTAATAAAACCTGAAAAATGTTTCATATAAAAGTGAAAGATAAAAACAGCTTAACCGCAAGTAACTGATTAACTTCGTCATATCTGACTGAAAATAAAAAAATGGGCTACTTTTTTAGTATCTTATTTAAAAAATGGGACGATCACTGCATTAAATTAATTTACATTGGATTGAATCATGCATTTTTGTTATACGTTGTGTTGAAATCTCCCCCCTTTAAGCAATTCAAATCTTTAACGGAACTGGTTTCTTAAAATTTCCATAGCTAATTAGGATTAGCACATACCTATTTTTAAACAAACATTATGTTTCACAGTCAGCAATGTATTCGTCCTCTAGCGCTGTTTCTTGCGCTGAAATGTTGATTTACAGTCAGACCTCCGTAAATTCACAAAGCATTACCATTAGGCCTAACGTTACATTTACAGCACCAGTTGTAGGCAGTGCAGCCCCTTCATATCAAACTGCATTATGTCAGGCTTGTGACTCACGGAAGGCAGGTAATCTGGCTTTTTCCTGGTCGTGGATGACCTCGTCTCCTTCGGGGATTTGCTCTGGAATATCTAAACCTCTTCTTTTTCCTTTCTCCATCAAAGAACTTCTATCACTTCTGCTGCTCTCACTGCGAAAAGCGGAATCCATGCTCTCCGTCCCTGGAGACTGAGGTCTGGTTCCTCTTTGAGGCATCCAGTATCTCTGTTCTCTGCCGCAGTCTGTGGAAAAACCCCGGAGAGAGATGAAATCTGGATCTCCGAGTCTTGATGAAGGGTGTTGAATGGCCGGGAGCCGCACAGAAGCCACCGTGGACATCCTGACTGAAAAGTTTACGTTTTAATACAACTCTCCCAGGAAGCCCTTTTCCAAAGTGCGTTACGCACTAAGAAGAAAATAGATTAAATGAGATAAATTACGCATCGAACTCAGTCGCTTTATAATAGCTTAATTGCCAAAAGTGCCGTGTAGTATAATGTTGAAGAACTTTTATGAGAGGAGATACTGTCTGCCTACTGTTTTATTACATAAGAAAAGCCAAGTTGCCCTTAGCAACAGCAAGCGCTCGCGCATAGGGTTGCAGATTACGCGGGCAAATGTTCATGTGATGTTCATACAGGAAATCGATCGAGAATACGCGTTTAGTTGGCTACTTTAATAAAGTCATACAATGCAATTTGTATGTAAATGTAATGAATCCTAACCCAATCCGTAAAAGAAAACGTTTAATTTTCAAATATTTATTGAAAAAGAGAGGTTTTGTCAGATTTAATTCCCTGTTGGGGGTCTGTTTAGTCTCCAACCTGAAGTAAACCCACCTACACATATATAGTCAGTTTGAAAACATTCTTAGTAACAGAAATAAACACTTGGCAAACTCTATTTGGCATGTTTATTAATTTCTGAGCTTCAATGAGAGAAAGTGAATAAAATAATTTTGTTCCTGTGGCTGAGGAAATTTTAGCTAATGTGTCATCACAGTCTGGCACCCAGTCAAACTCTCATTGTGTTGTAAAGAAGAGTCTCCCACATTGTTTTAGTAGGCTAACATTCAAATCCCACTCAAGAAGAATACTGCTGTATTGTAGCCCGGCAACAGCCCTAACTAACAGACTGAGAGGTGAAAAAATGGGGTAGTGGTTTCCAATATCTAAAACTGCTGTTAGAATGCGCAGGGGTCTAACACTCTACAATGGTATACATGTTATACAGTAATTAAACAGTAATATTACTCACAAGTTTCCACAAAATCAATTACTCAGAAGAACGAACTTATGTAATTAAACTTAAGTTTAACATACAATTACCATCCAAACTTTGAAGGTAGCCTATATATTGGGTACCAGGCACTAACACGTTATTAAGTAAGCATTTCAACATTATCTATGCCTAAATGATAACAATAAATAATAAACTAAGCTTATTTGTCATTATGCAATAAATCAGTGTAGCATTACAAATAGCTGCAGAAAACGTCCTGCGTATTTTAGGACAGTCTGTCACGTGACACAGGTGCGCGTGCAGGCCACTATAGAATGAGCAAAAGTAGCCTATTCTTGTTCCTTGATCGATTTTCCAGTAAATATCAGGAGGCAATCAAATGTAACATGTGTCCCATCCTACCAAGAACTGTAGGCTACTTTTTTCATTGTTCACCTTAATGTTGGCCTAATAGTGTATATTTTAAGGCTACTAACCTTTGAATACTAATCGAAACCTAACTCTATGAACAGGTACTTTATATGTACAATCAAAATAATTTCAAATGGCATAGGCCATAAATTGGCCTATAACTAGACATTTACGAATATCAGTTTAATGGAAGTATAAATTAATTTAGATAACATAATTTAGTAAGGAAAAATTGCATTTTTGCATTGCATTTATTTTATTTAGGCATACTTTATTCCATATAGTATACCTATTTTTTTCTGTAATAGGCTACTTTTGGTTCTGTTCTGTGGTAAAATGATTTCTCATAATATATGTGAGAAATACAATTTGTCCTTTAAACGTCCCCGTGACCCAGGACATTAATGAACTTGCGCAAGACTCGTGGCCTGTGACCCAGGATATTTATTCAGCTTTGAGATTCTGTTTGGTGCCTCGTGGATCCATCATCTGCTCCTCTCGCGATAATGAGTCTGGATATATTGAGAGCAAACACGAGCACTCGTCCATTTGAAGGGGCGTCGCAGGGGTTCTTTTAGGGTCCTTTGGTTAAGTGGTGAGATTGTCTTCCAGGAGATAGGACATCATGTCTGACGCAGTGATCAGCTTCTTGAAGGATTTCTTGGCCGGTGGTGTGGCCGCTGCCATCTCCAAGACAGCCGTGGCCCCCATTGAAAGAGTCAAACTCTTACTGCAGGTACGTTTTGAAGTCAGAATCAATAATTTTAAAATATAAAAATGCTGGGTCGTTTCAACCCATGTTTGGGTCAAATATGTACAAACCCAACCGTTGGGTTTAAAATGTAATTAAAAAATATAAACCAACGGTTGGATTTGTGCACATTTGACCCAAACATGGCTTGAAACAACCCATCATTTTTTAGAGTGTAGGCTATTGAATGTCCCCGTAAATAGCTTGGGAAAAAAAGTTCCGAGTAGGCTAAGTCACACATTAGAAAGAGGGTGCAGTGAACTTGCATATCAAGTTTATTTCGTTTAGAAATGTTACGGTAAAATTCGAATCAATTAATAAAACAGAATAGACTAAACAGGAGAGTTTTGCCGACAATTCATTATGGCGCTGTCCATGGTGCTACTTTATAAAGCGTTACTAAGACAAGCGTCACTGACAAAGTGCAATTTCAGTATTGAGTAAGTTTAACTAATGTTTGATACATTTTATTTGGTCATTTAAGTAGTGCTTTACTAATTAAATAAATAAATAAAGTTGAAACATTTGACCTTGACGACTTCCGTCACTCCGAGTTCCGCGTTCATAAAGGCCAATCATGTGGGTTAAGATCGTGACTGTGAAGAGCAGCGATATTTGGTGTAAGTTTAAAGTTAAAAATAGTTTGGAGGCTGCAACCCAATACTTAAACCCCGCGCGCAAGATGGGTGTGTGACGCCATGTGCAGCTCGCGCTCATGGACAGACTGATCCCCAAGTGTAATAATCACACTTTTTTGTGGCTCCTTTATACAGGATGATCATGCAACACTGACACAAGGAAATGAATGAAATTACTCTCAAAAATTCATATCCCATAATCCACATCCGATGTGTGACCACAATGATATCAAGGGTGCACTCTTCCACTTACCAATTCAAACTGTGCCCCTTCACAGGTCCAGCATGCCAGCAAACAGATCACAGCTGAGATGCAGTACAAAGGCATCGTCGACTGCGTAGTAAGAATTCCCAAAGAGCAGGGATTCTTGTCCTTCTGGAGAGGCAATCTCGCCAACGTCATCAGATACTTCCCCACACAAGCCCTCAACTTTGCCTTCAAAGACAAGTACAAGAAGATCTTCCTTGGAGGAGTGGACCAGAAGACCCAGTTCTGGCGTTACTTTGCTGGTAATCTGGCCTCTGGCGGTGCCGCCGGTGCCACCTCTTTGTGCTTCGTCTACCCTCTTGACTTCGCCAGAACAAGGCTTGCTGCTGATATCGGTAAAGGCGCGGCGGAGAGAGAGTTCAGTGGTCTTGGGAACTGCCTTACCAAGATCTTCAAGTCTGATGGTATTAAGGGTCTCTACCTTGGCTTCAATGTGTCTGTCCAGGGCATTATTATCTACAGAGCTGCTTACTTTGGTGTCTACGATACAGCAAAAGGTAAGCAGCTATTGCGGAAAATCTGACATGGATAAAATAAATTGCTTGTTAAATACAACTCAGTGACATGGTCGAACTCTATCACTCAGGTATGCTGCCAGACCCCAAGAACACACACATTGTCATTAGCTGGATGATTGCCCAGACTGTCACAGCTGCAGCCGGTATCATTTCATATCCTTTCGACACCGTCAGACGTCGTATGATGATGCAGTCAGGACGCAAAGGAGGTAAGCCCTTTGGCACAAACTATTGTTCCATGGATTTTGTGTATGATTAGTCGATCAGTCTAACGGATCATTTTCTTTCCAAAAGCTGACATTATGTACTCGGGCACAATCGACTGTTGGAAAAAGATCACTAAGGATGAGGGTGGCAAAGCTTTCTTCAAGGGAGCCTGGTCCAATGTGCTCAGAGGCATGGGTGGCGCCTTTGTGCTGGTTCTGTATGACGAAATTAAGAAGTACACATAAACATTCTCCATCCATCATGTCGATCCCATCAAAGGAACCCCTGAGTACTGTGTATGTCTTAATTGTGTAGAGTGTTAACAAACAGGGTGAAGTAGGGGAAGTGTACTTAGCCATGCTGGCCCAGGGGTGGATTTTAATCATGTGATCTTAGGTGGTCACAGCAGCCTCCACCTCTACACTTGTAAATATATTTAACTCTACCTACTGCCCCCCCAGTTTTAGATGACATTCAGTCTGGTCAGACTGAAAGTTATTTTTTTTCTCATTTATTTATTTGAATCAATCCCTCATAACTCTGAGAGTCTACAAGTTCTACAGTGGCTCTTCTCTTCTGTAGCTAGCTGAACACTCTCAGACTGAAGCAAGTGGCTGTACACTGGAAAGCTGACTGTTCTTGTGGTTTATTCCACCTTATGTGTTCTTTTAATAAGAATAAAGCTGACAATACAACTCCTGATCGGTGCTTGTGGTTTCTTTTTTATTATTACATTATTTCTTACTGCCAGATTTTATGATGATAGAAAAAGTCAAAAGTTTTGTTACAGCTGAGGAATGGACGTGGACTCATATTGGCTTTCATAGTTTAAATTGTTTCACAAACATTTTAAATGAACAGAATTAATGAAGAAAAACTGTTCAAATTTTATCATTCCCATTTTAAACCAAATACAGAATATACAGTGTTTGGGGTCAGTAAAATGTTTAAGACATTTTGTAAAGAAATCAGTACTTTTATTCAGCAAGGATGCATTCAATTGGTCAATAGTGACAGTCAGGCATTTATAATGTCACAAGATTTTGATTTCAAATAAATGCTGTTCTTTTGAACTTTCTATTTATGAAACAATCCTGAAAAAATGTATCACAGTTTCCACAAGCAGCACAACTCTTTTCAACATTAATAAGAAATGTTTCTTGAGGACCAAAAACTTAAGGACCAAAAACAAAAACATATCACACGACACTGAAGACTGCTAAAAAATTCAGCTTTGCCATCAATGAGATAATTAGCATTTTAAAATATATTAAAACAGAAAATAGCTATTTTAAATCATATAAATATGATTAATGCAGACTTGGTGAGCAGAAAATACTTCTTTCATATATATATATATATATATATATATATATGAAGAGTATATTCTCTATATATAAAGAGAATAATCAGAAGAGTTGTCCAAGAGCCAAGGATCACTTGTGGAGAGCTTCAAAAAGACCTGCAGATAGCAGGTACTGTTGTCTCAAAGAAAACAGTAAGTAATGCACTCCACCGCCATGGCCTGTATGCACGCTCACCACGCAAGACTCCATTACTGAAAAAAAAGCATGTTGAAGCTCATTTAAAAGTTTGCTGCACAACATTTGGAGCCAGTATTTCCAAAGCCAGTGAAATACTGGGAGAATATAGTGTGGTCACATGAGAGCAAAATTGAACTGTTTGGATGCCATAATACACACCATATTTGGAGGAGAAATGGCAGTGCACATTACCCTAAAAACAGCATACAACTTGGTGTTGGCTCTTGGACAACTCTTCTGATTATTCTTTTCACTCCTCTATCAGAAATCTTGCGAGGAGCACTGGTCGAGGCAAATTTATGGTGAAATTATTGTCTTTCCACTTCCGCATTATGGCCCCAAAAGTGCTCACTGGACCATTCAGAAGCTTAGAATGGCGCCTATAACCAATGCCATCATTATGTTTTGCAACAATCAGGTTGCGAAGGTCTTGAGACAGCTCTTTGCTTTTACCCATCATGAGATGTGTCTTGTGTGACACCTTGGCAATGAGACCTTTTTGTAGGCCATCATTTGGGACTGAACCAGCTGTTATTAATTTCCACTGACAGGGGGCTGGATTGCTTTTTAATTACTGTAAGTTTTCAGCAGTTGTCATGGCTTTCAATGCCTTTTTGCGCCTCCCTTTCTTCATGTGTTCAATACTTTTTCCGTGTCATTTCACATTATTACACATAACTTAATTTCTGAACTTATTTTTGTTTGTTTCTTTGTATGTATGGCTTACTTGGGTTGTTACCAACATCTGGTGAAAATTTCATGTCAATAGCACCTTTGGAAATATATTTACTGAGAAAAATGATGACGTGTTCAATACTTATTTCCCCCGCTCTATATATATATAACTGACCAACCCCAAATCTTTTTTTTTTCCAATGGAAATATATAAATATTTCAATTTCATTATATAATATTATAATACAAGCGATTATAAAATTATATTACATATATGGCTTATATATTATAAATTATAATCACCTTAAAAAGTATAAAAACATTACTTGATGTTGAATGCACATTAAATACTGATCTGTAAAGAAATATATAATGTAATGTTGGTTTATAACACTAGTATAATCATAATAGCCCAGTAAAGGCTAGTAACAGTAACTAGTTACAGTAATGTGAGTCAAACAACATAGCACTGTCTTCCGCAACAATGACTACTGTGCCAGTCTCTGCGTTTGCATAATAACCTTGTTAGTCTACTATGTGTCAACAAGTGTCAGTCAGCCTTTTCAAAAGCAATTTAAGAGTGACAGGTGAATGCCTGGCATTGTTACACTGATTGTAACAGATGGAACACTAAGCATGTGTGGCACTTCATATCAGCATGCCAGCTATTCAAGTGTCATTAAGCTGGGTCAATAAACAAATCACTTTTACTTTCCAAAATAATGGAACAACACTGGATATTATCATAACTAATAAAGCATTTATTTCACATGAAATTTACAGTTTCCATCAGATGTGTCGTGTAATTAATTATTCTGATAACAGCAACATTGACTTTAAAATTATACACAGCTTATTTTTTTTTTGTGTGTGTGTGTGTGTGTGTGTGTGTGTGTGTGTGTGTGTGTGTGTGTGTAAAATATAGGAACTGGTTTACTTCTGAATGTCTCAGAAAATGGAATGTCACACTTTATTGTCCCCAAACAGTTTAGATTGTCTCCAACAAAATCTAAAATGTATATAAGCCACACATTTTTAAGTAATTAATGTCATTAAACATTTAGCTGTGTAGATTATCTGACAAATATTTCATTTTTATATCACTCCATATCCAGACAAATTAACGTGAGCTCAAGCAGTTCGTCCAGAATGTTTCATGTTGTGACCTACAGTCATATTTTCTACTTACAGTTAAGAGCAGAACATGTAAAGTGAAAGGGATTTTGAGGATCAGGACCATGCAGGCCGTGGTGTTGCCCTGCTGAGTTTAGCGGTTCCCGGTCTAGCTTTGTGAGGACTACTGCCAGGTCTAGAAGTCTTCCCTGTGTTCATGGAAAGACAGGAGTTGCACTATTGTTAGGACTGTTCATTAACAATTTTGCATTAAATGTTATGCATGCAGCTAATCAACATATGACAGCAGTTGTCTGTGTTCAAATACAGTGGCTAGACTCCTGTTTATCAGTAAATAATGGGGAAAGACCTACCTAACAGTTAATAAAAAATTAAAATAAATAAAAATCAGATGGGACTATTAAAAGTAAAGTCAGTTGCAATGGCATATTTTAATTATCACTGAAACTAAACAAGTAAAAAACAACTCATACAAGCAAACCACATCACAAATGGTACTTAAGGTCAAAACGTTTTACTAGAATCAATAAAACATTATTATTTTTTTAAATCTCAGAGGAGTTGGATGCAAACTAAATGCACTATTTTGAAGAAACAAAAAGTATATATCATGAACAGCCGAAATAATTTGTTTATTATTTCTGGAATCTGCAACACAGCTGAATATGGGCTGATGTAATGGTGATGACATGCAGACAACTGAACATGTCTTCATTCAAAGTGCCTCATGCAAACTTCGGCTTAAAGGCACACTATGCAAGATTTGTACCTTAATATGACAGCTTCGAAATCATTTTGATGCAAGAGGTGGCGCCCCGACAAATCTCGCGAGAATCGCGACTTGCTTTACAGCACGACGTCACATACATCAACAACATGAAGCAGCCTCTATGGAAGACACTAGCATGCATTTCAGACGTGAATCATGGCAGAGTCGATGAAGAAAACGAAGAAAGCGCGGTCGAAAGAGTGCAGAGACGGCTCTGCGTGAGTGGTATTTACGACAGTAACGTTAAATACAAGTACTCCACAGCGACTCTAGGGGGCGCTGTTTGAGAAAAACAGAAACTGCATGGTGTGCCTTTAAGTTTGTGTTGTGTGTGTGTGCATGTACCAGATGTTTTGGTGGACTTGAGTTTGACCGGTGGAAGAGCTGTAACGCTTGTTCCCATGTATCGGCACTGCTGTTGATAATCAGCTAGCTGCTCATCTCGGGTCATACCAGGAGTGGGCTTCACAGATTCTAGACGCTTCAGGAATGCCTGAAAGCACAAATATTTAGGTCAGAAATTTTATTCACTTCCTGAACTAATTTGGGCTTGCTGAATTACAACATGAATTATTAACATGTATTATTATTAAAATGCTGGCCAAGAATGCCAGTTATATAGCTTGTCCAAAATTTATAAACAATAAATAATTAATAATCTATTAATAATAGTTAATTAATAAAATAATGGATCCACATAATGGTTGAAAAAATTAATAAATAAGACACTAAACACTGATTTACATAGATTTTTCATTATATAAAACATTAAAACAAATTAAGGAACATATTAAACAAAAAACAACAATGATATTAACAGCATTAATAGTATAATAATACTTATTCATTCATTGTTTTTTAACAGAATTGATTTAATTGTTTTTTTTTAACACAACCAGGTTAATGTAAATTAAAATTCCACAATTCACGTAAAACTATTTAATCATTACTAATGAATACTGCCATACCGTAAAAAAAAGGTTTACAATATACTACATTAATAAATAAAAAAAACCAACTATTTTTGTGTGCTTAAAAATGTGCACAAATTTAAAAAAAAAAATACTACAATGGCCCTTAAAAACATATTTCTTTTTATTTGGGATGAAATATGACGGATGAAAATTCTCTTGACAGTTTTTTTTGTGATTCACCCTAAAGCTAAAAGCTTTCAGACATCTATGATCTAACATTAACTTGCCTCAAACAAGATGACCAAGAGAGTAGCGTGACTACAACTATGACCTCTGAAAAGCCACAGTGAACCATTGAGAATAAAAATAACCTGTGCACAAGGATCAGAATGTCACAGGCTGTTATGCCTCCGTATGTTGGTACAAACACCCCTTTGGAAACCACTCAGTAAGCAAAGCCCATGAAAAGAGCTGGGACTGGAAATAGAGTAAAGGTGAAGATAGAGGTCAACTCGCTCAGTGCTCTTAAAGAAAGAGAGAGACTGTCTTGTGTTCCAGCATTAGTTGCTAGGTAGTAAAATGCTAACAAGACCTGGAGGAACATGCAGTCTGAGTCACAGCTCATAGTCCCTGCTTTTATTGATTGAGAAGTATTTTATTTTCATTTTCCTGTTTTCTGCATTAAAAACTGACAGAGAGGATCTGACTCTGTAAGGCTCTGTGAGGGTGACCAAAAGAGAGAGAGAGCGAGAGAATATGAATACGTAACAGTAAACAAGCAAGGTTAAGAGAGCACACAACACAAACACACATTATGTTGCTTCCAAAAGCACAGAGCCAGAGAGATCCTCATTTACTCGCCCTCCTTCAAATGTAATTTGAAGAGTTGCATAATACTCTCTCTCTCTCACTGAAGCTTAGATGAGGAAAGCATGGGGGTGAATTCGGTATAATGTCAAGACCAGCATGTGCGCAAAACTGCTTCCACCTGTCTCTTCTCGTCTCAGTCAGGTGGTCACTGTCTCTCTGCTTTCACTGGCTGTGGCTGACAGCGCCACCTAACCCATGCACACTTTCACAGAACACTTAAATAAACACGCACACAGAACACCATTACATGAATGAATAATATCACCAAAGAACATCTGGTGTATACTGGGGCATCTGAGTAGAAGAGCACTGTAAATGACAGAATCGAAACATGCATCGTCTGGGGTTAGGAAGATTTCTTATATTTTTGAAAGAAATGTCTTATGCTCACCAAGGCTGCATTTATTTGATAAAAAATACAGCAAAATACAATTCAAAATAGCTATTTTCGATTTTTATATATTTTAAAATGTAATTTATTCTTGTGATGACAAAGCTGAATTTTCAGCACATTACTCCAGTCTTCAGTGTCACATGATTCCTCAGAAATCATTCTAATATGCTGATTTGGCACTCAAGAAACATTTATTATTATTATTATTATTATTATTATTATTATTAATGTTAAAAACGGTTGTGCTGCTTAATTTTTTTTTTTGTGGAAACCATGGTACAGTATTCGTTGATAAATAGAAAGTTCAAAAGAACTGCATTTATTTAATATTTGTTTGTAACATGTCAATCTCTACGGTCACTTTTGATCAAATTAATGCATCCTTGCTAAATAGGATTTTTAAAGAAATTATTTTCTTTAAAATAAATACTGACCCTAAACTTTTAACGGTAGTGTACATGCATATGCTCATCATGTGTACACCTAAACACACGATTTCTTCCTTGACTGAGGCCAACAATTAATGAAAGCTTCTCTCTTATAATAGGAGTTGCTCTCAGTGTGATTAAAATTCAAATCTAATCTAAAGTTAAAGGGGAGTTCACTGCATAACTAAAAAGATAGGGAATAACTCCCTCTAGTGGAATGAGAGAAAATATTTTCTTGTGAAGAATCTGAACTGACCAGGTTTTCCTTCTGGATTCGCTCTTGCTCTCGTTGTCTGTTGAGTGCGCTGTGGTAAAGGCGTATAGTTGGTGCACTGCTCCTCCGACTGCTGGTTTTGGAGCAGGCGGAGCTGCCGCTACGCGAACTAGCCGTGGAATGGGATAGTTCACGTAATAGCCGCTGATTCTCCCGGTCGATCTCCCATACCTCTTCATTTGAGAAGGAATAGTTCTTACGACTGCTGCCAACACTGCCAGGGCTGGAGACCACAAGCACTCTGTCTAATTGTTTCTCTACTTTTAAAAACACTGCAAGGGAGACAGACAGACAGACAGAGATTCTTGAGAAACAGCCACAACAACAACAAAAACCATCTCGATTCATCGCACAAACCTGATCCGTTCTCTCCTTCAGAACTTATACTGCCCTGACCGTCCGAATCATCATTCATCTCCTCAGCAACTCTGGGCTGCTGTTGTTGAACATCTGCTGCCGAGTGTTCAGAGGGCAGAACAACATCAATGGACTGGGAAGGACTAACATTTGGTGTCGAGAGAGGGGTAACATCAGTGACTGTGTCATCAGATTCTGCCACTTCTTTTTGTCGCTCTTTCCGGTTAGCTGAACCCACCCGATGATGTTTCTGCGAGCGAACAGAGCTTTTCTCGTCACTGCTGTGTGAGGACTCCGGGTCGGATGATGACGAGTGGCTGCGGCTCAGCTTGTGGAATTTACCAGCAGATTTTTTAGGTGTTCCATGGGACAATCTCTTATGTTTTGTTGGTCTCACATCGTCCTCACTTTCATCGTCACTATGATGATATCCATCATCATCATCATCATCACGGTTAGCATTACCATTGGTTTTCCTGAGTTTAAAAACAGCATGCTTCTCATCCAGCTCTCTTTCCTCATCAGACAAGTATGAACGCACACTAGATCGGCTGTTGTTCGTAGTCCCTGCGCTCGTGACACTTGGGAGTGTTGAGGAGCCTTTGAGAAGTACATCATTACTTTGTTGCTCTCTTTCATTTTCTGTCTCTTTACTCCGTCCCAGTCTGCCCTGCTGGTCTGAACCATTCTCCAATCTGGCTTTATCTTTACTGTTCCTCCCACTTTGAACTTCACTCCCTATCTGATCCATTGAAACATGGGTCTCTTTTCCTGTTCTCTCATCATGTCGTTCTGAGGCCTTCTGTTTATTGAGCCGCCCATTCTCAGAACCATCAAGTCCATTAGCTTCACAATCACTGTCAAAAAACGAGTGGTCAACTTCTCCCTCTAACTCTTTGGGGCTGTACATGTCTGTAGTGTGTCTTCCAAATGTGCCCTCATTCAGTGGAACCTGGATGAAAAAGGAAAAAGAAGCTGCAGTTCAAAAACTTTTGTATATGCAACTGTTATTAGGCTCAACATGTGGAAAAATGAGTTGTCTGAACTATTCCAATGTTTTCTAGAGCAGTGGTTCTCAAACCAGGGGGGCAGGGCCCACTACAGGGCATCAGCAAACTAACAAGGGGGATTGTTTGACTAACAAACATTAAAATAAGCCTAAAAAATACGAAATTTATTACTTCAATGTACCCCCCTCAACAACTACGGTTGTAGAACGGTTGAAGGGTTCCTACTTCCTAGAAAAATGCATATAGATTCTACATTTCAAAAAATTTGTTCTAGTTAAGCCAATATTTTAAAACGTTTTATAAGGTAGAAATTGAGTTAAAAAAAAGTATATAAAAAAAAAAAATCTTATCCTTAATCCTTCTCAAGGAAATCACGAACAAGAAAAGGCACAGTGTCTTCAAATATTATCGTGGATAATTTCGAGTCAAAAATGTGGAGAACCACTGTTTTAGAGATTGCTAATTTTTTTAATGAGCGCTAAAATATGGATTAACGCAAAACCGACATACCATATAGTTAGTTTTTAACTATTGTTTTGTTTCAGTTTGTTGAAATATTTGTTATTGTCTAATGATTTAAGTAAATCATTAAACAACAATTAACGTTACCACAATCACTTGGAATACTTATAGCTAATAATAATAACAACAACGGACAAATACAATGATTACAAAGTGGAATGCTTCCGAAAAGTTTTATCGGTATCACAATTTATCGGTACACTCATATTAAGAGGACTAATAACCGAGCAGAAATGTGTAAATATCAAACCGACTATCGGTGTATCTCTAACGTTAGTGTTTTCTAGCATTAATCAAAACATTCAATACGCTTGAGACCTTGCAAAGCTGTTAAGGTAACGTTAACGTTACCAGGAAAAAACTCAATTAACACTCTTAAAGCAGAGGTGCTCATAAAACACACACACACAGGGGACATGTTTCTATGACAAGAGAACCAAGCAGTTGGTTTAGCAATGCTGCCACAGACATTCACGTTCAACAGACTGGCGTGCTCTACGTTTAATGTGCATATGTTATTTTATAAACAAGACCATAAAACTGTGTAACGTTACATATGCATGACTCGAGAACGCCAACGCAAACTCATACAGCTAATACAGTTAGCAGTGCCTACCTTTTGACATTACAACAAAAACATCCGGGACCGCGACACTGTCAGGCGAAGTCTCCAAAACATTTTAATTCACTTTAAATCTCCAAATGCTTTTCAGAAAGATAAAGGTTGAAGATAAGAGTTAAAACAGACTCTTTCAACTGTTCAACTCGCTGCACGGATGAGTGTGTGGGCTCGATAGATACGGTAACTAAGTGACGTCATTTCCTTAATTTTTATTTTTTTATTATTAATGTTTATTACAAACTCTCGTGGAGACAACAGCAGAAAAACAGGCAAGGCATCAACAAAATGCAGATTTGACAATGAAAAAATAAAATAAATAAAAATAAAGAAATAAAATAAGGAATTGTTGTTCTCAAATAAATAATATGTGTTACAGGATCAAAAACATTTCAGCAGCATAACAAATAGCTTCTACAGTTTGTTTAGATTTTTTTACAAGGTTCAAGGAGGATAATAACATACTAAATTCATTTTTAAAACAGTTTACATTTGGCAATTGTTTTTTCCATTTATTTTTGTGAATGTGGTATTTACCCATTCCTCCTTAAATATTTTGGCGCCGCATCAGAAGAACGAGTCTGCGTTTGGTTTAAAGGGATAGTTCACCCCAAAATTAAAATTCTGTCATTATTTTCTCAGCCTCATGTCGTTACAACCCCGTAATACTTCATCTTCGGAACACAAATGAAGATCTTTTTGATGAAATCTCTTTTTTGATGTAAGCTCTTTTTTTTTAAAGAACTTTCTGTCACTCCATCGAATGGAGTGACAGACTATGCAACTACCAATTTGACACTTCAAAAAGTTCATTAAGAGATCGTAAAACTAATTTATATGAATTGAGCGGTTTAGTCCAGATTTTCTGAAGAGACTCGATCGCTTTATTTGATGAACAGATATGAGGGTGAGTAATTATTGACAGAATTTTCCTTTTTGGATGAACTATCCAGGGTTGCCAACTTTTCAGTTTAGCTCGGAGTGAGACTTCTCCGACGGGGGGGCTAACTGGGGGGGGGGGGGGTAACTGGGGGGGGGGGGCTAACTGGGGGGGGGGGGGTTAACTGGGGGGGGCCAGGCAGGGGCCACTTGTGCTTTTAGGGGGCACACCTTTAACATTCATCTTAACCTATTTTCAGTATTATTTCAAGTCATTTTTCACCATGTCATGCATGACTACAATCTCTAGAAAAAGCTAATAAATAATATTAGCTAAGCTAATAAAACAATTTCAATTCAAATGAATGTTTCATTATGTTTAATTGTAGTGTGATATAATGATCAATAATAACACATTTTTAGCATCTAAGCACATCTAGGCACTTTTTTACACCTGGGGGGGGCGATATGGCAATAATATCACAATTTTTGTTTGTTTTTTTCAGAAAAAATCACGATTTTATCACGGTTCTGGATTCAAGATCTCAGACTGAAGTTTGACCAATCAGCTGAGAGCAAAGAAACATAGGTGACGTAACTTATTCCCAGTGTCTGTTGCAATGACTTCACCTTTTCTTCCAAATCCTGTGACATCTCAGCGCAAATTGTTAGACGAGCACTTGAAAGAGTTTTGGCAATAATATCACAATTTTTGTTTGTTTTTTTCAGAAAAAAATCACGATTTTATCATGATTCTTTTTCATGTTGGTTTTACTATTTTGCATGTGACTGAGCATTACAGCCAAACTAATGTCCCTACTTTAAAAACAAAGCCTTATAACAAAATATAGGTAACAAAATATAAAATAAAAAAGAATGGCAGACATTTAGGTCAAAGTGGCGAAGATGAAATCTTTGTCACTATTTTCTTTGTTATTAAAAATTAAGAACAGAGATACATATTACACATACACAACTTAATATACAAATGAAATAAACAGTGCTTTATTTTTTCAGCTATAGGTGCAGGGTTCGAATTACGGGGGAGCTAAGGGGAGCTCGGCTCCCCTGAAAAGGACCTGGGCTCCCCTGAAAGCCTACTTTGAGACATTTAGGGGGAGCTCTAAAAACACTGTCCATTTTTTGTGTCGCATAGATTTTGATTTTCTGTACATTTCTTGTACATTCTGTACAAGGGAAAACTCCTTTTCTCGAGAATATTGAAGCCTTTATTTTAAAACGCATTGCAGCAGTACAGGCGAGAGCACGCTGATAGGCTGTGCTGAGGCAACTGCACAAACCTATGGCGAGAAAGCAGAAGCGCGCGATCCAATAGGAGCGCTTGGCGCCTTGCCAGACTCTGCGCGCCAAATAGAAGAGTATAAATACAGAGAAAACTCACCATATGACAGATCTAATCGACTGAAGCGAAAATACATGACGTGAGAGAAATAGCACGGCAAGGCAACGCAGTACTCGTTCCCTTATCTCTAGTCTAAGGGAACCGAGGTTACGTAAGTAACCAAGTACGTTCTGTACTGTTTACTGTAAACCTATTGTTTTAAATGCCCGAACATGCACCAAAAGCGTTAAAGTCAGTCAGGGAGGATCGGAAAATAGGGCTCCCCCGAAAGCCACTTTGTAATTCGAACCCTGTATAGGTGTATTTAACAGTAGAATTGAAGAAAGTAATTAAATGGACAAATATGAAAATAAAACACAACAGACTTAAAGTTCTCAGTCAAGAGCAGTGAATGATTTCCTCTGTGTGTTTTGTTGTTTTATTAACATTAACGGCATAGTTCTCCCCTAAAAAAGTCATAATTTACTCTCTTAAGTTGTTTTAAACCTGAATAAGTTTCTTTCTTCTGTTGAAAATAAACGTTATTTGAAAGAATGTCAGTAACCAAACAGTTGATGTACCCCTGTGACTTCCATAGTATATTTTTTTCCTACTATGTATGTCAATGGGGACCAGCAACTGTTTGGTTTTGGGTGAACTATCTCTTTAAGAACAAGCGGCAGCATGTTTATTATTAGGGCTACTGTCTCTTTAAGAACTGCACGCGACGCGTCTAATATACACGCATATATGACAAGCAGATTTTAATTAATTTTCTCTGTTTGCTTTCACTTTAGACATAACCAACTTGTTTATGTAAACATTGTCTGTATTTGACAGTATTAGCACAATATAAGACTCAAAAGATAACTTTTAGTCCAGTAACAGGCTTTTAGTGCATATGCGCGTCGAGTGTACGCGCTCAGTAAAGCGCATATTTGAACCGCGCATCAGCAGCGAATGACATGTTTAACCGGCAAGGCTTTAAAGCACATGCAAATAATTAACTTTTGTGAACTGCAGTGTCCCGTTCCTCTGCGTTAACATTTGATGTGAATATACGTCGTGCTGCAGTGTAGCCTATAGATGAAGGCGCCGCAACTGATAAAATGCGCAGTTGTAAGACTTTCCCTCTCTGCCGTGCGTGCGCGCGCTATCGGTTGGACGACAGTCTCTGTCTCGCATGCGTGCTCGCTCTAGGTTCTGGGAGATTTTTAACTAATTTGCGCCATAACTAGTGGTCCATCCAGTAGTTAAGAGCCTGAATTGTTTATAGTAATTCTGAAACTTAGTGCACATGAGTGAAAAAAAATACAGCACAGAAGAATGTCTATTTTTGCGTGAGATTTCTTTGTTGAGCGTGAGAGCGTGAGATTGAGGCTGAATGCGTGACTGTCACGCGAGATGCGTGAGAGTTGGCAACCCTGACTATCCCTTTTTTATGCCCTTAATTCCTTCGCTAACTTCCCTCCATCTCATTTACTCAGATCATTGCTTACGTTGCACGAGTGCCCACTACTGGCGGAACACCATAAAGCCCTTGATCACTTGGAATCTGCAATGGAGCTGATTTATTATTTACAGATTTTTTTATTTTTTCCTTATGAATTAGTTTTACGCACCATTCTATAGTCTATATGCTTGGGCTGTTAAAAAAATTCAATACAAACAAATATTAATTATTTTCATATATTTATAACATTAAAAAACACACAAACTAAAAATATAACAATACATTAAACTATAACTGTGTTTAAAAACAGTCAGCTTAAGGTAGCAAGTATTAAATGTGATTAAATGTTATGTTGGGTGAGGGTAAATTAAGCGCTACCTGCTGTTATGTCAATCATTGTGGACTAATGGATCTGCCTGAAGTGTACAGCTGTGTCGGAAATCGCATACTCTCTTGGTTGCTTATTTTCAATAATGTTAAAGGGGACTGCTAAAAAGTATGTTCTATAGTATGAATGTAATCTGGACTAGGCTACTACATTAGGCATTATCACGTGACCAACCAGCATCAGTTTCGTTGCTTCACTACCATTCACAAATCCTCTCCCGTGGCCTCATGGGATAGTAAAGTGTCCATCGTATGCACACTTCAGAATCTTGCCGTAAGAAGTAGGTTATCCGGGTACTTTTTGCCTACTCTTTTATGAGTACTTTCGTCACGTATATGTTTTTTGCCTACTATATAGTAGGGAAGTATGCGATTTTGGATGCAGCATATAGACCCGCTTCCTCTGTCAAAATTGAGGGGTTGAGCGTCTGTCCAAATAAACTTCTCTCGTCCACTTGATGAAGTTGAACACATTTCAAAATGGCGGTGGGGATTGCCCCAAGGGGAATTCCTTAGGGAAGTTTCCAAGTGTGTTTTAAAGTGGAGTTAAACGCAGCCAGAGAAGAGAGAGAGCGAGGCCGTCTGCTTTATGTATTTTCGCTTTTTATGTATTTACTCTGGCTAACACTTGCTGATATATGGCAATGCAAGCAATCAATTTAATGTGTTTGTAATGTCTTCCCGTTTTTACACAGCTATTTTGTTACAACTATTAACCCTCTGGTTCTCTTCGGTCATATTTGGCAAAAAAAATGGTACGAATGGTAGAATGGTACGAAACTTGCCCTGCGTCTCAATGTCCATACTATCCATCCTAAACAGTATGTGAGATTGAAATAAGTGTGTCCCAATTGCATAGTATGTTGAAAAAAGTATGCCAGAAGTCCCCGGATGGTCAACTTTCGAAGTGTGAATCCATGCTCACCGTCACTATAACAGCTAATATTACCCACAACCCATTGTGCTTTGGGGGAGGAACTACAAACACGAGTAGAAAGTGTTAAAACACTACAAAACATGGTGGAAATGAGATGAATATCTAATTTATTTTAATATCTAATAAAAATCTAATTTGATATGTTTTGGCACTTACTATGTGAACACACACACACACACACAAAACATGAACATGATTTGAAAAGGTTAAATGGTCCTAAAAAAATAGTCAGCCCGCATGCATTGGAAATGAATTGGAAAGGAATTTCATCAAGTGGAAATGTTTGGTATTGCGCCCAAACAAAATCTTACTGAAAGTTAATTTTTTGAGATATCAACCTTTATGGCTTTGATTTCCTCGCAATTTTATAGTAAAACTTGTTTTGGAAAATATATAGCCTATTTCATATAAAAATTGCAAATAGTATTATTGTTAATTTTTCATAACAATAAACGAAAAATTCTATAACATTTTTAAAAACATTTTCACAGCAATAATCAAGTGGGGTCTTTAAAAAGATACCAAACTTAAAGGGATATAGTTCACCAAAAAAAAAACATTTGTCACCATTTACTCACCCTCAAGTTGTTTTAAACCTGTATGAGTTTCTTTCTTCTGTTGAACACACAATAAGATATTTTGAAGAATGTTGGTAACCAGACAGTTGACGGTAGGGAAACAATACTATGGAAGTCAATGCCTACCGTCAACTGTCATGAATGACTGAACAACATTATTAAATTAATATCAATAAATTCAAAATAGAAAAGAAAATGAAGAGCAACAATTAAATTAAAGTCAAATGATATACTTTCATTAACTAATTTTCATTGTCTAATATTGTTTGGACTAAATATTGTTTTGGACAAAATCACATCTGCTTGGTGATGTCAATGACAAATCAACCATCTCCACATTAACCCTCTGAGCTGTATTATCTGTTTCATAATATTAATTAAGCTTTTAACAAGCATTGCCTTTGTCTGGGATGTTATAATACGTGACAACTGTGCATGTTTAATGATGCTCATTCTTAAAGTAGGGCATTGCGCTAAATTGTGGGCGTGCAGCACATAACATTCCCTCAAAGCTCCTTTCATGTTTACTTGGCACAAGTGGCATGGAAGATGATCCATCATCCTCACACCATGCAAGGCCAGACTTGCAAGTCCACAGTCCCTATCCAGATTGCCACCCTTTGCCATGATTAGCTATAATAAATTTGGCAATATATTTACACGTGTACATGACCAGGTGAAGGATAATGCTGAACAGTGCCACACTGCAACAGCAGGTTTACATTTATTAAGATTTTATATTATGCAAGCTGTAAGGTTTTACCTTTTTTAGTTTTGTTCAACCTCATTTGTGATGCAATGTATAGTAATTCTGCAGCAAAGAAAAGAGTTTTGACATAATTTGGGAAAGCAGCAGATGACAAATAACCATAAACTCGAAAGCATGAAGAAAAAAAAAACATAATTTCTGAGAACAACCCAACAAAATCATTGGTGTAATTTGTCTCTGTCCAAAACTTAAAAATTTAAAATGACCTGTAGTTTAGTTTTATATATATTTTTCTCTCAAATAAGATAAATAAAAAAAATTCGGAACACCACAATGTAAACAGTGGCATTATTAAGTCTACTTGTTAAAAGCAGTGTCTCAGAGTATGCTGTGAATTGATGAACAAAGTGCCTACGTGTGGAGCTGCACACAGCTTGTTCGCGAGCTGTGGGCGGATTGATGCATAGTCACGTGACAATGATTGCCCATTCTTGATTCTGATTGGTCAGCATCAAAGAACCATGTGGTGTAAATAGATTTTATACTTCTGCATGTGTGCTTGTTTGATTGTATAACACTGATGTTCAGCAGCGGAACAGCCACCACGCCTAACAAAACTTTTGTAGCCTACCGCATTGTTCTTTGTTGAATTATCCAGACAACAGCTATGTTTTTACTTGAGACAGAGTCGGTAAGTCAATGTACTTAAAATACTATTATGAGTATAAAAGGAAAGCGCTATGTTTAACCAAGTCGCTAAAAAATGCTATGTCAGAAATTTAAGAGACCATAACGAAAGCTATTCTATTTGTCAAAATCATTTCATAACGCGCTTTAAGAAAATCATAAGTATTTTGGTTGAAACGTGGTTTCATTGAATCTCCATTCAGCAGGACTGCCCGAGTAATCTTTTTGAAAGCGGGTTTGCTGTGAATGGTTTGAATGGTCCGGGACACGGACAGTCTCCTGCGCATCTCGCGGCATGCGGAGGTCAGGCTTTCTGCTTGCTTTGGTTGCTGCAAACCGGTGCTGATGCAAACCAGCAGGTACGTTGTCTCTAAAACACACACATATATATATATATATATATATATAATAAATAAAAAAACACCTTAACCCAGCGGTAGTTACTTGGGTTTCTGTTGTTGATCATGCCATTCTTCTCTGTGTTTTTTAAGGACGCAACTGGAGAGACACCCATTCATAAAGCAGCCAGAGCGGGCAGTTTGGAGTGCATCAGTGTGCTGATGGCGAGTGATGCACATTTCGAGTAAGTGCATGTCGGAGTTTGGATATTGGATATTTCCTCCTCCTAGCGTTTGACAGAGAGAAACCTTACCACAGTAGCCTATTTGCATATTACAAATTAGTGTTATAATGTCGTTCTTGCAATGCGATACATTTAATGTCTTTATAGGTGGAAATCATAGTTTACGGACGCTTTATGGTATTAGGGTTGTCTCACTTTTAAATATTTCATTCTGGTAGGTATATCAAAATTTGCAATAAAAAAACAAAACATTTCAATGAAAAGACATTGAAAAATGTTGTAGCCTACAGTATTTATTTTATTTAGAACGTATTTCGTTCATACGTTTTTTTATGATTTTGAAATAAGTCTTTTATGATTACTAAGCATTTATTTGATTAAAAAGAGATCTTAATATTGTGATATAATATTACAATTTAAATGTGTTATTTAAATATATTTTAAAATTCCCGTGATGGCAGAGCTAAATTACTCCAGTCTGTCAGTGTTGAAAACAGTTGTGCTAGTTAATATTTTTGTGGAAACATTTCAGATTCTTTGATGAATAGAACGTTCAAAAGAGCAGCATTTATTTAAAACAGATTTTTTTTAAACAGTGTAAGTCACTTTTGATCAATTCAATGCATCCTTGCTAGATACAAATAAAAAATTATTAAAAAAAAATTCTGGTAGACTTCTAAGCTAACTCTCTCAATCCCTCACTGAAAAATGACTAACTTTTCTTTTCCTGTTGCTACCATTGTTTAAAATAAATAACCAAGCCACATGCCCAGTTAATAGTTTATGTGCTTGAGATTGCCCCAGTGCATATCTTAAAGTCTGGAACACCATATATTATAGACATACACATTAAAAAAAAGCTTAAACGTAACAGGAATGCTCCATTATTTACCTGTTAATGCAAAGATCATCCTCAACAACAGTATTCTTATGAATATGAACACTTTTCCAATTATAATGTTTTTCCCCCTTCTGTTCAGCATTTGTAACAAAGCTGGACAGACCGCTGAAGAAATTGCATGGTCTTGTGGGTTCGAGGAATGCGGGAGGTTTTTAAACATGCATCGCATAACACGGGACCTGAAGAACACTTCATCATCACCTCTCGCTGAACGCCATGTGCTGAGCAGCACTCTCGCGGGACAGAAGAGAGGCCGAGCAGGCTCCAGTGCTCAAGACGGGAAGAAAGCACGGGACTGGTGATCAATGCTCTCATAAAGAGAGAGAATTTCAAGTAACGTATAGGCTGTTTATCCATTACCGGAGTGAATGGTAAACAGATGATGTTTCAGTATGCCCTCAGAGTCTGAACTACCTGTGGACATTTGGTATTGAGCTTATGTAGCCTCAACAGTGAAGATAAATTGACCCTGTTCTGGGGTCAGTGATTTGGGGTCTTAAGTTCAAGCGGAATCACTGACACTGTAGATCTGCTCAGAGAGGAGTGTGCTTCACACACATTTACCTGCCAAAACAGAGCAGATGGCAATCAAGGCAAAAGCAGAGCATTTTCTTTAAAGGTGGAGATTGCAACTTCTGGGGTTCTCACTGGAAAAGGTGCAACATTTAACTTGGATCACACACGTCTTATGAAACAGAAGGCAACTGACTTGCTGCCAAGCTTGGCTAATCGAGACATTCTTCATAAGGCTAGATTAGTTGTTAAAGTATGTGACATTTTTGGTCTATATAAACAACTAAGGTAAAACATGACTTAAAAATGTGATGGCAAATATTAAGGGAATATGTGACATGCTTTGACAAAAACAGTTTTTGAAATGTTTTAGGAGTTTATTCCATGATCTGAAAGAGATTTTAGCGGCCGTTCAAGACGGTTCAAAGATGTCTTGTGAATTTGATGTATGAGGAACTCGGGTAGTTTGAAGGATATTGCAGTATGTCAACAGTTTTTTTTTTTTTTTTTTTTTTTACACAATCGCAAGGACCCAATTCTCAAAACTCTCCATACAGTGAGCACAACAGCAGTCTATGTGGGTTAAACTGTTGATAATTTTCCATTGGCACAAAATTCAATGACTACTACTTTCAAATTACTTTTCTTCTCACACTTAGACACAAGCACAGCCAAAACCCTGTACCTACAGGCCAATTTGCATGTTTAAATACTTTTTTCAAAACCTAACATAATACAAAACTGAATAAGGTATAACATTTTACTATAGTTATACCATATTGAAATATATTACAAATGTAAAAAAAAAAAAAGAAATATTACAAAACAATTAGGTCTAGCTGAACATCTACAAAGGTGTTAGACTTTTAGTTTAATTACCATTTATACAAAAGGGGGAAAGAATTTTGTACTGAAATGAAAACATGGACCATTAAACGTATACTGCAGTGAATTCTAAACAGTAGAGATATTCTTGTTCTGTAAAGGAATGTTTTAAAAGAAAACTATAATGCTACCTGTTAGTGTTTTTTTGGTTATTGTTTTATGTGTGACAAAGTGTTTGTTGGGTGAAACCTTTGCTAGTGTTATGGAAGACTGAGTTGATTTGAGGCATATACAGTATGAAGTGTTTTGGTATTAGTGCATTTTGGATGTAAAAGTAACTGCTGTGCCAAACTGGAAGTTGGTAAAGAGAACTGTGTTAAGAGTTTTGACAAAAATACCTACTGTAAGTACTGAGAAATGTGTCCTAGTGATTGTATATAAAAAAAAAAGATCACCCATTTACAGCCTGATTGTAAAATCACGAGACTGTATCAATGTAATTTTTAGCGTGACTGAAAACGGATGTTAAAATAGGCATGAATGTTTAGAACATTGTAAGGAGGACAATGGGTAATAAATGATAAATCACTTTTTACTGTGACATCGCTTTGTACTCATTAAAAACAATGAGACTTCCTGTGAATCCATGGAATCGCAGGAGTACGAGTGAATAAGTGTCATGCATGTGACTCAGATGGTCTTTGGTCTTTGGGGAAGGCAGAGGTTGTAATAGGCATTTTGATCCCAGAACTCTGGCCCCTTCCATCCACACCAGCCCTGAAGGAAACACACACATTAACAAATGACCTACTTTAAAAAAAAACACTGAGCTATCGATTCACAAATGATATAACTCATAATACACTAACATGGGAGCCAACGTAAATAGGATATTAGGGAAGCTCTAGGTGCAGCTAAATCTGTCAGTTTCATCAGACACCATTTAAACAGTTGCTAATACCTGAACAAGTAAGTGATGTTTTAAACCACGTTACACTTAAAATCCCATCTGTGTCTGGATGTAATGGAAGAAATAATGATTTTTTTTTTCTTTTAAGTAGTTTGTTTTTATTAGGACAGGCCAGACAGATGTAGTGATGTTGTCAAATGTACCTTGTCAGTGATGGTTTGCAAGTCCTCTCCACCAGTATAGTGAGGGTCCAGGATAAGAAAGCGTATTTGTCCAGAGTTCTCACTCCACGCTACGCCTAGAATAGTGTGTGCAAGTACCCCCCCACCTGGTGAGAAAGAATTACCAAGCTTTAACATCTAAAAAAGCAAAACAGTAAATTGCATAAAAAAAGAAACAATGTTTTTTTTTTCTTCACATTTTTGAAAAATAATACACTAACATGGGAGCCAACGTAAATAGGATAGTAGGGAAGCTCTAGGTGCAGCTAAATCTGTCAGTTTTATCAGACACCATTTAAACAGTTGCTAATACCCGAACAAGTGAGTGATGTTTTAAACCACGTTACACTTATCTTCTGCTCACATGTATTTGCTCAAAAAATACAATAAAAGCAGCATTATTGTTTTTACAATTTAAAATAGCTGTTTTCTATTTTAATATATTTTAAAATTTATTTATTTTTCCTGTAAAGGCAAAGCTGAATTTTCAGCAGCCATTACTCACATGATCCTTCAGAAATCATTCTAATGTGGATTTGGTGCTCAAGAAACATTTCTTATTATCACTTTTGACAAGTATTCCAGATCAGAAGTTGATTATGATGATATAATTTCTTTGGGGAAAAACCTTGCTCCCATTCAATCACAAGCTGAAGGAAGGTGCTGGAGATCATTTTAACGCACCAATCATGACAGGAGTTCCTTCAGTCTGGAAGTGGTTGGCCAGCTCTCTGCCCTTGGTTGCCAGCTCAGATCCCTGACTTTAACAGAAAGACAAATCAACACATTTTTTACAAATCAAGCCATTCAGAAACTTTCATTGTTAATTTAGCATCAGCTTTAGTTAAGCTTAAGGCTGGAATACATCACACGACTTTAGCCTAGATTTTTGCCCCGATTTACAGTCTAGAACAGTTGAAGCTAGTTACAGAAAGTCAGAGCCAAACTTTGAGCAGTCAGGGTTGACCGATTTCACAGGAAATCAAGTATTATATGATGGGCAAAGACTCAAATTTATTAACTTCATACTATGATTCCATCCAGCTGCAGGATATCAAACGTGTTTATTATTATCAGCTGATTTTAGAACACATATTTTTGTCTTTTTTATGATATGTTTCTGCATTAGTTTTTGTTGTGTTTTAAAAGACTTGAAAAATCTGGTAATGTGATCCTCAGAAGTTCAGGTTTCACAGACAGAGCTTAGATTAAGCCAGTATTAGGCTTTAGTTCAGTTAGGACATTTAAGAAGCTTTTATAAACATGCCTTAGAAAAAAACATTACTGGTGTGCATCTTGAATCAAAACAATGGCAGTGATATATTTTAAGATATGTCAGTGCAAGTTGCTTTCAGTTAAAACAGCTCAACATGCATTTTAGTCTGAGACTAGGCTTAAGCTTTGTCTGTGAAACTGGGGGCTAGCGTTTTAAAATTTGGTCAGATTGACCAACTTCCAGGTTTTAACCAAAATACATAGCTCACTTGTATCTAATTTTTCAGAATCCACCCCAACATAACCTGCCCATTATAAAGGAAAAATGCATTATCACCCTAAATAATAAACATACAAAACCTTTGTCTACCTGACAAACAAGATCTTTGAGGTGACACCCAGCAGTTGGTTAAGGACAACCTGAACTTCAATGGAGCCGATCCACTGACGTGAACCCACAAAACGTGGCTCTTTATCCCCAACATCCACAAGAGCCTGACAAACCAAAAAATGTATAGATTATAAGGGTGGCTCCTCTTTAATCCATATAACAAGACAGCATAACTTTAACACCATCCCATATAACAGGGGTTCTCAACTCTTGCCCTCGAGGTCCACTTTCCTGCAGAGTTTTGTCAACCCAAATCAAACACACCTGAATAAGCTAATCAAGGTCTTCAGGATAACTAGAAAGTTACAGGCAGTTGATTTTAATCGAGGTTGGAGATAAACTGCAGGAAATTTGACCTGGAGGGCCAGAGTCGCCATACAGAGACATTTTTGTTTACCTGCTGGATCTGTGTGTGTGTGGGAACAGCTGTCTCCACATATCCTTGCTGCTGGAACCAGGAGCAGATAGTCTGAAGGGAACGATATGCACATCCCCAGCCATCATCATCCACACGATCCTGCATGTAGTGATGATAAATGTACACACCCTGTACCAGATACAGCTAGAGAGATAGAGAAGAAAAAGACAGAGTTTGATTTGTTAAACTTACTAGTATTGGTATCAAGAGATTTGGCACTTTAAAAAGTGCCCATGAACATATTCAACCCCCTTTCATAAAGGATAGTTCAAGCACAAATGAAAATCTTGCCATTATTTACCTACTCAGTTACCCAAGTCACTACTCACAAGAGTAGTAAGTCCGAATTCACAGTTCTCATGAAAGACTAGGCAAATAGTACCCGGAGGACCTAGTAATTCCGGCAAGATTTTGAAGTGCAGGGCTCCAGACTCCGACCAATTGTTTTTTTGCGACCAATGCCAATTGGCATTTTGCGACCATTTTTCCTGCCGGTGCGACCAAATATTTATTTATAAAATGAAAGCGGAACAAAAATGCGCTACTCCTTTATGCTTCATGGACCGTTTATTAGTTCGGACCAATAACAGACAGCGCAGAGCCCCGAACTTGCCAGTCGCGGGCCGAGCTTGATCACGTGACACTGTTACTAGGAGATCCAGTGAAGAAATCCATTGAATTCGCATAAAACGCTTACAAGTACTAAACATCTTTTTCCAGCACTTCAAAACGATAATATATAGGCTATATAAATGTTATTTTATGATCAACACAGTTTTTGTTAACCCTTTAAAGATTGTCCTAAAACTAAACATTTTAAGATGTAGGAAAAACTCTTATTTAAACACTTATTTAAAAAAAATAATAATAATTAAATTACCATTGTAAACAGTAGGATGCTTATTGGCTATTTTCACTCCCTAATATAATTTTTTTCACTCATTTTGCTTTTTAATTAATATTAAGACATTATGAATGATAATAATTAAAGTTAATTTCATCTACACCCTAAATTAAGCTTAGTGCTTTATTGTCAGCCCCAGATTGCTTCCAGATATTTGTTTGTAGAACTTAGTGGCTCCGGTGCTGCTGCCCTCAAATGTTAGTCTGGAGCCCTGTGAACTTAAAATAAAATTGCACATTGTAATATCTGTACGTTAAGTCTATTTATTATTAAAGAATTTGTCAGTATTACAGTTATTTTGGGGGAAATTTGAATAATTGCATTGCAAGCTGATTTAAGGTGTGCCCCTAAATTTTCTGCTTGCGCTCCTAAAATTTTCAGTCAGGGGCTACAGCGCTCCTAGTAAAAAAAGTTAGTCTGGAGCCCTGAAGTGTATACACTGGACACTTTAATATCCCATGAGGCCATGGGAGAGGATTTGTGAATGGCAGTGAAGTAACACAACTGATGCTGGTAGGTCATGTGACAGTGATATGGCGATTAATGTACATTCATACTACACACATTCATTCTATATAGAACATATGGTTTTTAGCGATTGCAAATTACTTTGTCAAAATAAGTACCTACTCATAGAGACTTTGGTGTTTGTCATCAATCACATCAACCTGAGATATCTAAAGTTCCCATTTTTAAAGTGACCGAACCAAAAGTGCCTTTTTAGAATAAGTGCATAGAGAAGGATCAGTGACAGCTTAAATTCTGTTTCTCACACAAAATGCTCATATGACTTCAGAAGGCTTGGAAATAATTTTTTTATTTTTTAAATCTAAGTTTAGTTTATTTTTTAAATCTAAGATGCATACTGGTGAACTGTTGTCCTATTTGGAGCTTGAACAGACTCTTTATGGAAAAGAGCAGTATGAAAAGTTTTCAAAATTATTTTTTCGTGTTCCACAGGTAAAAAAAAAAAAAAAAACTTGGATAAGTTTGGAATGACATGAGGGTGAGAAAATGAATTTAATTAATTGTGGGTGAGCTATTCATTTAAAGCAAAGTCTCACCTTAGCATCCTCAATGTTGGGTGGGTTCAGGTGTATGTGGGGATTGCGGAGATAACCGTCTTTATAGGCTGCATCAGGGAAATGAAAGGCATTGGCACGTCTCAGGTATGGCCTGTCACTTGGCAGCTCAAACTTCCTATGCAGATCCTGCATACAAAAGAAGCTAACTTGATATAGAGAACACTATGTGGATTTCTAATAAATAACAATGGTTAGGATAGAGATATTGTGCTGCCTCTACTAAAAATGTTGTGCATGTACACTACCGTTCCAAAGTTTGGGGTCAGTATGATTTCTTAAAATGTTTTTGAAAAAAAGTCTCTTATGCTCACCAAAGCATCATGAGATTTATTTGATCAAATATATAGTAAAAACGGTAACATTGTAATAATATTTCACAATTTAAAATAACTATTTTAATATATTTTAAAATGTAATTTATTACTGATTGCAAAGCTGAATCAACAGCCATTAGTCTTAATAGACATTCAGTCTTCAGTGTTATATGATCCTTCAGAAACCATTCTTGCATTGTTGATGAATAACTATTCATTTTCTTCCAACATTTTTGAATGGTAGTGAATCTGTGCTTGTCTTGCCTCTCTGATCGCCTGTAACTGGCTGTCCGGCACTCCTGCTGGGTAGATTACAGTGGTGAGTCCAGCTGGTTCAGGCAGCTGAAAGTGAAATGGCTGTGGCACCAGAAACGAGGAGCTCTTCCTGTACCGCTGCACCACCTCTTCCATGTCTGCTAACTGCTTCCTTAATGTCTCCACCAGCCCTGTACACACACTGGACAATCACACACACACACACACACACACACATTCTGCTGAACTTCACATCCAGATATTAGCATTAAAATCACTGCAATAAAAACACAACTTCCTTACAAACCTTACAGTTTTAAGACAACTTGAGACAAAAATAAATAAATAAATAAATGCACTCACGATGCCAGGCTCTCATCAGTGGTCACAGACAGAACACAGTCTAAATGCAATGGCATCTTCACACAGTGCTGCTGTGTGTCCACTCGGATGAGACTAGGAGCTTCATTCCCAGCAGGGTCTGTGACCTCAAACAACAGCTTCAGATTCACTACAGTCTAGAAAAAGAGAGTTTCTGTTAGAGTTACTGTTAACAGTCACCACCCTTCAAACAGTGCAGGGGTTTTCAAACTGCCAAGGGGTCTGTGAAAAGTTCAGAGAAAACTGTAAAAAAAATTCAATATGCAAATTAATAAAACCAAATCGTTATATTTATTATATTTAATATCACAGATTTTATTCTGTTTATTTTATTCTATAGACTAGTCTGTAATCATAAGATTAATGACAGTTACATTCTATGTTTCATATATATATAGTTAGTCATGGTTATAGTTATATGGTTATAGGAAAGGGTTAACATCATATTTAGGGATCCAGGGCAAACCCCTGATCTAGCGAGAGGCTCTCACATGTCCAGATCTTTTCTTATCTTTCTTTTTTAATGTCTTCTTGCTTCCACCATCATCTGATCTGTAAAAAAAGTAACAAGAAAGTGTCTTAGCTTTGAGAAAACTACAAAGTGTATGCAGATACCAATATAGATCACTTACTCAATATACTGCAGAATGTCTCCACATGCTGATGCTTCTGTCAAGCTTTCCACGCTTGACCGGAAACCAGTGTTGGGCCATATTAATATTGGACTGTTACAGACTGTGAAAACGATATTTTTTGATGATACTTTGGATCGGAGGCCCTGAAAACTTTTTGATATGGTGCTTTGACTTTGTGAACCTGCAAAAAAAAAAAAAGAGAGAAAACACAGAGACATCTTTTTCATATCCAGCATATTTTAAATGTAATGCCTAAAAGACAGTTAAAAGTTCTATCCAATACAAACCCAGCTCATCCTTTTCTAATTTGAGACTCACCATTTGGATTGTCAAGCTGGCAAGCAAACTCCAAGATTCCTTTCAAACGAAAAATAATAGCGCACTCCTCTGAATAAACCTTAGGGGAATCAAAATACACACCATTAACTACTTAGGATAGAAATAATTGAGTTCATAGGTCTTGCAGTTCATTATGTATGTACTTCTTTCTGAAGCATATGTTGACAAAAGGCTAGTTCATATTATATTACCATAGTGTGCAAAATCGTTTCACGGAATACATATTTGTTAAAAAAAAAGAAAAGAGAGAAGCATATTACCATTTTAATTCCCTCGATCAAGGATCAAATTCAGCTGCTGTCACCAGCAGGCTGACATGTTTGATGACGTATCATACAACATGTCCACATCTTCGTCGTGTACTTGATGTCGTATCACAGGGAAAAGCCTCTTACTGCCCCCTGCTGACCTGAAAGTGACTGCTCAATGTGTAAACTACTTTGCTGTTTTTTAAGTGATCGTAATTGTGAATTGTATGTAAAAAAGTAATGTTGTTTTCCAGACTTTAAGAACAAGTAATATTGCTTGAGATTTTTTATTTTATTTTCAGCCTTTAACAGTAAAGAGAGACAGAATTTTGGGGGGACAGAGAGGGAAAAACATACCAATAAACAAACAGCATTAATGACAGAATATTGTTAAACTTTTTCACCAGTAGATATTCATTTTATAATTAATAATAATAAGAATTTAATACAATTTAAAATAAAAAATATGGAAATATAAGTATATATTAAGTACATAAATACACATAAATTTTGTATTTCCTCATTCTTCATAGTTGTCTTCAAATTCCACCTTCATCTGTTATGTTGTGTCTCCTCCTATCAGTAAGAAAACAGTACAAAATAAAGTTAACTTGTAAATAATGATATAAATCATGTGACATTTTTTTATTGACTCGTTTCAACTAGTCTTAACTAATGAATAAGTATTTAATAGGTACGAGTATCTAATGAATAAGTACCTAAAATAAATAAGAACTAGCCTCTAATTAATAAATACTAGTAGCCTATGTAATACAAAAATACTATATCTACTTAATAGGTATATGAGTATCTAATAAATAAGTACTAGTATCTATCTAATAATACATTCTAAAAACATAAGTAGCTCCTACTACGTAGTAGTAAAATGTACTACTAGTAGATACTAGTACGTTTTAAGGATCAAATGTTAAAACGCCACGGCTTTTCATATACCTACAGGATCCTGAACTGGTGGATGTTGTCCTGGTGACTGTAAAGCATCGCTCTCTGTCGGTTTCCCTGAAACCCCCCTGAGATCAGCAGCTTTGTTGTTTCCTTTCAACTGCAGTGAGATGCTTTTAGTAAGGCTGATATATTCCTTATGGAGCATCTTCACTTCCTGTCTCAGTAGATTCCTCTCAGTCTGTACAGTGAGCAGACAACACTCAAGCTCATCCAGCTCCTGCTCAGCTCTCTCGGCTCTACTTTCAGCATCTTTTATGACCTGACTGTTGCGCTCCAGTCTCTCTCTTAGAGTCTGGTTTTCCTGTTGTAGCTGAGTTACAATCTTGATTTCTGAATCCTGTTTCATTCTTTGAGTTTCGACTGGTTCTGTCAAGTCCTTTACCCCCTCTTGGAGTACAACGACCGTTTTTCTTAGTTGCTGCTTCTCCTGACAGTGGTGTTCACAGCATTTGGTGACTCTCACTAGATCTTTGGACTGAGGTTTGTTCTGTGCTAAGACCTCTGTAATTCTTTGCCTCATTTGCTGGTTTTTAATGAGAAGGTGCGTGTTCGTCAAATCCAGGTCTTTGTTTATGTTCTTAAACTCTTTAAACCTATTCACAAATCTCTGTAGCTCTGTTTTGCATTCCTTGGAATACTTCTCTGTCTTTTTAAGCTTCTTCTTAACCTCTAGGTTTTCCTTCTCTAATTGTGTGCACTTTTTTAAATAGACCTCAAATGGACATTGACGAGTTGGCTTAGCTTCAAGACTGTAATCATTACAGCCTGATTCAGGTTTCATGGCTTTATTTTCTTTCATACGCAGTACTAAGTTGTCTTCCTCAAGAGGCACCATTGCATTGCTTAGTTTCCACACAGTGTCTTTAAGGTCTGTTGATTTGGAATGGTCTCCACATTCACCTGCTTGCATGGCAGGGTCAGAATTTAACCCACGTGGGACACTACTGTCTGAAAATCTGCACTCATCCATGATGTCTGCTGTTGTTTTCTTTATCTGGACTACTTAAAGCTTTTCGCTTTCTCCTTCAACCTGTTCACTGATGCCAGTTAGTAGTTGCTATACAACACTAAGCAACTTATTTTCTTTTGTGTGTGATTCCTGAAAAGGATAATCTAGTTATCTCAAATGCAGGCTATTTAATGTAGCAACCCAATGCAATGAATTACTATTTTAGAAATGTATAAAAAGTTTAGTGGCGTCAACACACTTTGCTTTCATACAAAGTTGTTGCACTTCAAAAGAATGCACTGCACAAGTGCACAGAACATAGGCCACTTTCATGCTAATTTCAATGGTAAACTTCTTTTACATTAAAACGAGTTCAAATATATATTTTAATTACAATAGGCCTAACGTGTTTTAGTATTCTAATATCATTTTAATTACCAAAAAAAAAAAAAAAAAAAAAAAAAAAAAAAAACGGGAAATGTTACTTTAAAATTAACAGGGTAAGAGTAAATATTGATTTATTTATAACAGGCCCTATTTTGTATCATTTAGCATACACATTATAGCATTAGTCTAGGCTACATGGTACCATTTTAGGACATTCTCTAGGCCTACGTCTGTTTGTGGATAAAAAAAGTAGGCTACATACCGCGAAGAGGAGGACTGATAAATTGATTATACTTGTTCTTGCTTCGACTCACATTTACAGTAGTTTGATGAGTGTATCTGGTAACCAAGGCGATGCTCTAACGTTACGTCGCCTCGTTTTTTCCACCCAGATCTCCTGTATTTCGTATTTCAAACAAAGTAATTCTTCTCAATCGATCACGTGCCGAATAATAGTAGCCTAATCGATCAACGATAACACATTAACCGCGTGATTGCTGAATACTGTTTTTCCCCGTAACTACATAAAGGGTAATGTTTTTGACGATTGATCGATTTTAACATTCTTCTTCTTCTTCTTCTTTTGTATTGGCGGTTAGCAATCGATTTGAACATGCAAGCTTGTTTCCAATAAAACATAATTAAAATGTAACTGCGACTTTTTATCTCACAAATCTTATTTTTTTTGCGAGTTTACATCAAAATTTCGAGATGTAAACTCGCAATTGTGAGGGGGAATAGGTCAGATAAAAAAAATTATTGTGAGATAAAAAAATCGCAATTATTGGCTATGTTGTTTTGTTTTGTTTTTTTATAATTTTTTTCTTCACCGGAATGGTACGAAACTTGGTAAAGGTTTTGGCACTTGCTGTGAACACACAAAAAATAATAATAATGGACATGATTCGAAAAGGTTAAATGGTCCTGTATAAAATAGTCACATTCATTTCCGCAATCCGCATTGGAAATGAATGGGAGACGAATTCCATCTAGTGAAAACTTTTGGTACTGCGGCCAAACAAAATCTTACTGAAAGCTAATTTTTTGAGATATGGCTCAGATTTTGAACACTACTTGTTTAGATTTATGGCTTTGGTTTTCTTACAGTTTTAGAGTAAAACATGTTTTTTGAAAATATATATTTTGTATTAAAAATGAAAATAGTATTTTTGCACATTTTTCATTACAACAAACGTAAAATTCTGTAACTTTTTTTAAGTTCACATTTTAAAAAGTTTTACACTTCAGCAATAATCTGCCAAGTGTCGTCTTTGAAAAGAGATCAAACTTAAGTCTGTGTTCTAAAGCATTCAAGATTTATGACAGTTTAAATTGGAAATTAAATTTTCAGGTCTATGCTCAAAAAGTGAATAAATGGATTATAAATACAACATAAATATAATTTAGTACCATAAAATCCCCTAAAAATACAAACTGTTAAATAAAAAACATTACTGAACTAAAATATAGTACATTAATTTCATTAAAAAAAAAAAAAAAAAAATGCAGTCATTTTTGACCGACACGCAAAGAGACCCAGAGGGTTAAATTGTTATATTCGGTGGCGGAAACAAGCTTCCACACATTAGCCTATTTATCTGACAATATAAAATTGAAAAATCTGTAGTATATAAATATTTTTACTTCATTAAAACAAATAATTTTATATTTGAATGTCACTTTTAAAACAGTTTTGTAAAGATTTTACCATAACATTTATTTTCGCTTTACTTTTCGATTGACTTTTATGTGTAAATTTTATTGTCTTACCCTTGTGCCAGAACCAGACTTTTAATAAAATTGTATTTATATCAGTTGTTTTATTTCCACCAAACTGAACAATTTAGCCACTAATAAAGTTGAATCAAAAGTCACCTTTAAGAGACAACAGTGTCAGTGAAGGGCATGCTTGAGATGAAAAGACATTCAATTTGATGCGTGCAGAAAAAAACAATAACAATAAGGTAAATTTCACTTGTGTACATTACTCTAGGTGACAGTAAAATTCCAAAGCAGACTTCTCTTTATGTCAGAAGTAGAACAAAGGATTCAGAATCGAAATTAAGAAATGCTTTCTAACTCTATTCATCACTCATTTTGAAATTATGTGACCTGCAAGCAAATTGTAAATACACAAAACCACTTGTTGTGAGTCTTGATGGACATTATGTTTCATGTGTCAGGAAAGCTCTCCCCTGTCCTGCTTAAACACATATAAGAGAATTATGATTCTCAAAAAACAAAATGCTTTATTCATAAACTTCAGGCAACACACATGTTCCTACAAAGTAAGTGCAAAATACTGCATCTCAGCACACGACACACGACAATGCACTATAAACCTGTGTCCATCATGATTGTGCATGATTTGTGGCAAATTTTGGTGTCTGTGGTTAAAACAAGATGTTCATGCGCTGAGTAGTTGACTTGTAGTTAGTGCCCTCGTGTAATCGTGTAAAGTGAGAAGGTCAGAGGTCTGGACTCTCAGGAGGTTTTGCCCGGGCATGAGCGTGGGTTTCACAGTACAGCTCATCATCTATGAAGTAGTATCCTTTCTGCTTTAGGTTTTCCTCACATTCTGTACACACAAAACAGTTCGGGTGACGAAGCTTATCCTGAACCTTCACAACCGTCCCACTGAGAAAATAGAGCCAATCAGAGAGAGAGACAAGGATGTTAACCTGGATTCATGAACTGCATCTCATGCATCTTCATCTTAGCCGATAGCTGACCGTTCAGAAGTTTGGGATTGTTAAGATGTTTTTGTTTATAAAAGAAGATTGATCAAAAATACAGTAAAAACTAATATTGTGAAATAATATTAGAATTGAAAATAACTGGTTTCTATTTTAATATATTTTAAAATGTCATGTATTCCTGTGATTGCAAAGCTGAATTTTCAGTAGTCATTACTCCAGTCTTCAGTGTCACATGATTTGATGCTCAAGAAACATTTCTTATCAATGTTGAAAACAGTTGTGCTGATATATATTTTAATATTAATATTTTTTCTCAGGATTCTTCGATGAAATTCAAAAGAACAGTATTTATTTGAAAGGTAAATATTTTGTAACAAATGTCTTTATTGTCAGTTTTAATGCATCATTAATTGCTGAATAAAAGTATTAACTTCTTTCTGAAAAAAAAAAAAGTCTTACTGATCCCAAACTTTTGAACGGTAGTGTACATTTATGATATATCATTAATGCCATAACATGAATTTTAATATCGTACTGAATTTTCGGTGCATCTATAGAAGAAACACTTGGTGGCACATCTTACCAAGAATGTTGTATTTTGTGTGGTGTTTTGTAAAGTGTTTTGACAATGCAATGGCTCCAGTGAACTGACTTACACTATGCCGTTCCCACACTTATCACACATTGGTAACTTGTGCAAGTTCCCCGCAGGAGCAGACGGCCTGATCGTGGGGGCACAGACTTTCCTTGTCACTAATGGACGTGTACCTGTCAAAGATCAAAAAGATCGGAATTCCAGTCTACCACGTTTGTTAAATAAATACAATCTCGATTTCGAAAGTACTGTTTATATGTATTGCAATCTGATTCTATTATTTGTTTACAGAAGTTGCATGTGTTTCAGTATATTGGATCCGTGCATTCGGTCTTAAAGTGACAGCAGCCTAACATTCCTGCTGCTGTCTGTGTCATTAATGTACAAACAACAAAAGACAAAGAGAAAATTATATTTACTAGGGTTAATCTATTTCTAATTTATACAGTGACAACTATGCAGTTTTAGGTATGCTATATTTGTTCCTAGTCACCTATAAGAGAAGGAATGGAAAATGTTGCATGTTGTTTGCCAATAAATAAAGTTGTCAACTCATGATACTTTCTCATCTCTTAATTTTAATATGTAATATATAGTACATTGTTGTTAAGAATAGCTGTGGGTCTGTTTGAAGCCTTCTATTTATTTATTTCAGTGATCGGTGTTGGCCGATACTGCTTCCAGTGATCGTTAATTGGTTTGGCATTCTGTTTTTTTGTTTGTTTGTTTGTTTGCTTTTTGTGTGCGGGCACCTCGTGCCGACCCCGGCAAGATCATGTCACCCATGCCTAAATCCGCCACTGACATGTATATTACATCTATTCAGAACAGCATGTAGCTAAACGCAAACATAATTGGCATTTATGCCTTTATAATCTAAAATATGTCAGAAATCTTTTTTTTAGCAAACAATCCAAGATTTACATGGCTAATATTGTTATATTTAAAGGAACACTCCACCGTTTTTTCATATTAAACTATGTTATTCCCTTAACTAAGACGAGTTGATACATACCTCTCTCGTCTCAGTGCGTGCACTCAATCGCTCTGGCGCGCGGCGAAACTTTGATAGCACTTAGCTTAGCCCAGTTCATTCATTAGGATCCAAACAGAGATGAACACCTCTATGTTTTCCCTATTTAAATACAGTTACACGAGTAGTTACACGACCAAGTATGGTGACACAAAATAAAACGTGGAGCTTTTCTAAGCGGGTAAAAAGGATAACTATAATGTATGGCGGAATAGCACTTGGGAGCACTTTGACTCGGCGCAGTAAAAAGCCACGTTGGTTCTAATGACAGAAGTGAGAGGGAGAGGATTTTTCAGGCGTGACTTTTTACTGCTCCGAGTCGAAGTGCTCCCAAGTGCTATTCCGCATGAATGAACTGGGCTAAGCTAAGTGCTATCAAAGTGTCGCCGTGCGCACCAGAGCGATTGAGTGCACGCACTGAGACGAGAGGTATGTATCAACTCGTCTTAGTTAAGGGAATAACATAGTTTAATATGAAAAAACGGTGGAGTGTTCCTTTAAAAAATGATTTAACTTTTTGCGTCTCTTTATCCATTACTGTTGAGGTTTTGTGTGTGTACATGTGTGTCATACCTTCACTGTTGATGAAGCTCTGTAAGGCTTTAAAGGATCCAGACTGTCGCGGTTCGTGGGGTACGTCCTCATCTTGATTTCTCAGCATCCGATATACATCTGAATCCTCTATATTGCTAAGCTTCCTGGGACTAGACACACATAATTTCACTGTATTCCCCTCCATAGAATCAAACAAAAATATTTTCTAAAAACGTTTTACTTTAAACGTTTAACGGTTAAGTTATGAAAATGTTATTTCTTAATGTTCCGACACCAAAACATGGTAAATGTTATATTTCAAATAATGATAAGAACCATAACCATGCTTCCTGGTGCGCTCAGTGCTACTATTATTCTTTCAAAAATACCCATGTTCTGATCATTTACTCTACTAGAAGGATTCATATTAAAGGGATACTCCACTTTTTTTGGAAATAGGCTCATTTTACAACTCCCCCAGAGTTAAACAGTTGAGTCTTACCGTTTTCGAATCCATTCAGCCGATCTCCGGGTCTGACGGTACCACTTTTAGCATAGCTTAGCTTAAATCATTGAATCGGACAGGACCATTAGCATCTCTCTCAAAAAATGACCAAAGAGTTTCGATATTTTTCCTATTTAAAACTTGACTCTTCTGTAGTTACATTGTGTACTAAGACCGACGGAAAATGTAAAGTTGCGATTTTCTAGGCTGATATGGCTAGGAACTATACTCTATATTCCTGCGTAATAATCAAGAAACTTTGCTGCCGTACCATGGGTGCAGCAGGCGGAATGATATGATGATATGATTTAAGTTTTAAATGGGAAAAATATCGAAACTCTTTGGTCATTTTTTTGAGAGAGATGCTAATGGTCCTGTCCGATTCAATGATCTATGCTAAGCTATGCTAAAAGTGGCACCGCCAGACCCGGAGATCGGCTGAATGGATTCGAAAACGGTAAGACTCAACTGTTTAACTCTGGGGGAGTTGTAAAATGAGCCTATTTCCAAAAAAAGTGGAGTATCCCTTTAAGTAGTTAGACAGGTATGAAGGACTGTGACATTCACCTGTCTGGTTTGTTATGGATGAGGCCCTTGAGTTGTCCTTGTAAGGCGTCCTGGATATTGCCTGAAGAGTAAAGGCCGATAGGGGAGTTGTAGGTTGGGCTCACCACCTGATGCGATTCATCGATGTTGGCTGCAGCCACAAAGGGTGAAGCCCTTCGATTATGGCCTGTTCCTATTGGTCTGTACTCCTGTCAGCCAAAATTATAAGCATCAAAGATAATATAAGACTGTGCAGATATACATCATATGTAAGCTATGAAGACACATACTTGTCTCTCTGCCTCTAGACTCATTTTAAATGGATGGGTTTTGTTGTCTTCAGTGATATTTGGTGACCACAACTTAGTCTCTGGTCTGCAAAACAATAATGTGATCACATTTTTAATTATTTCTTGTTTTTATTATTTTCTCTGAATACATTTGAATAATAATAACTCTTGAAGTAGTTTTGGCATGTTAATAAATAATGTTAATGTATTTGGTTTTGGCGGACTACTGCATAGACACAGACACTCTGCTGTGAGCATGTAAAATATGGTGCTTCTGCATAAATAAACATACATAAATCCCATATGCAGATCTAGACAGGTGGAGCTGGGGGAGGTGGAGGGTTTAGAGGAACTCTGATAGCACTCAGCCTATAAAAAACACTGAACCAGACTATTTAAATGTTGAGCAAGCAATCTCTCGTGCCACGTGGTATTGGTGTTGTTGCATGTAAAGGACAATGTTGATGCAGTGTGCAGTGGTTAGTCAAGTTGTACTCAAACACATTCACATGGACCTATAGTTGACCTCTGACCTCTCAACAGTAAGTGTGAGTTTAAAAGTGGCATCCTTGATTAGATTCTGAGCCTCAAAGTGCATCATTTTTTCTGTAGAAACTCCATCTATCGCTAAAATGATGTCTCCAGGAGAGAGGTTGACACTGGAAGCTTTACTTCCTGGTGATATCTGAAAACACAGAATAGTAGATAACATCAGCAGACGCTAATTAGTGTTAGCAAATGGCAAAGCTGCAACATTGGTTCATATGGTTAATATAATTTGTTTTGTCTAAATAATAATAATAATAAAATAATTATAACGACTTCATTGCTTATTAACCCTAGCATACTGTATCATATTTTACAAACAATTTATCAAACATGATCTAAATTATCAATATGATCAAAACTTTGCTGAAAACCTGTTGTAAATTCTACTACAGTACATTCTGATCTCAGATTTATGATATATACTTTTTTAGTATAATTTTTAAAATGTCCACCTTGAGGTTATGGTGCACATGTCTTCTTGTTGTGAAATCTTTACATATTTGTATAAAGTAAAAGTAAGAATAACTGGTAACATTTTATTTTAAGGTAGTTACTGAAGTTATATGCACTTACTATACTAATAAAAGTAAATGATGCATAATTACAAGCAACTAAACCTAAATCAAATCTTAACCCCGACCTTAACCCTATAGTAAGTATATGTAGTTAATTAATATTACTCAGTACTTATTTTGTGTAATTACACTGTAACAACGTCACCTTAAAATAAAGTGTAACCATTTGTTAATAATATTTCAAGATGAACTCTTACTGGACCGAAGCCACTTAGGTTTACTTAATTATCCATACATACAATCAGGCCTTTGAGGAATGTTTAATAATTTTATTGCATTGCATTATATGTTTTGCCCCCACAATAAAAACTACGGAGCTTTAAATCCTAAAACTAAGCATTTAAATATCATCTTACTAAAACATATTATTGGGAGATACAGAGTGACAACTGATATTTATGTACATTTTATGTTTTTATTTGTTTTTACCTTTTATTTTAGTTCATACTAAATAAGGCATAGAAGCCTGATGTATCAAATATGATACTCAACAAAAAATACAATGTGTACTGTGTTTATATGTAAGTCCTTGTTATCATCGGTATGTAGCCGTGTAAACTACTCTACAGTAAACATGCTGGAGGAAATAACAGTCTCCAGAGCAGTTCTGCAGTCCTGCTGAAGCTCTAGAGATGAATTATATTAAACTACACATGCATTGCATTATTTGACTTGCATTACATGAGCAGAATGGCATGTATACTGGTATAAGAACCAAATGTAAAGTTGCATCCATCATATCAGTCATACATCAAGGCATTATATACGTAGAGCGCTTTTCTGTGGAACTGCACTGGTTTGGCTTTGGATCAGGTCCTGACTCCTAAATTAGCTCTTTATCAGCAAGCAGAAAGAAGGATCAAGAACTCTGTGTTTCTTATAGTCTCTTATCCACTCATCCCAGATGTACTTGCAATAATGCAGACCAGCTATCCTATCTAAATAAAAAGCAAAAAACAAAAACAAATAGAAAATTATAATAAAAATAATAAATAATTTTTTTTCATTCATTAATATATAGATATATAAAAATACAAAATCTAATACACAACATTTTAAATGAATGCAACTCTATGCTCCCCAAATACTGTTAACTAGAAAGTATAATAGAACAGAATAGACTAAATCAAGTTGATTTTCAGTAAATAATATATTTTTTAATCAGTTTTTTTGTCCCCTTTCTACTAAAACATATACCAGCATCCTTAAAACAACATTTAGTGAGGTTTATACAAACAAATGTATTTTTGCAGTGTTATTATGCAGTTCTGTAAATCGATTATATTAGAAATGTTTAGATCAATGAAAATGTAAAAGAAATGTAAAAAATCAAGGCAAAATGCTGCAAAAGTCATTTGCTCCACAAATAGTGCAAATAGACTAATTCAGTTTTAAAGTTAATATCCCTCTCCTGCATCAGTTCCACACAGTCTGAAGGCCAACAAATCTCACTCTTACATTTTGAGCACATTCCAACAACCTGCTGCTGGTAAAACATACTTTGATTAATAAAGTCCAGGTTACAGTCCAGCTGTAAGTTAAAAAAAACAATTCCCAAGGCCTAGAGAGAGAGGACAGGAGAGTGTTTGACCAAAAATGGCTGCGGGATGTTAAGATTAGGTAACAGAGAGTGAGCAGAGAATGTTCCAAGTGTGAAATCTCATTAAAGCCAAGTAGAAATCCAAAACTAGAGCCGCACCGAGAACAAAAGCATAAAACCTCTGTGCAAACAGATCAGCACAATAACTTCATTGTGTATTTCAATACTGGATCTTTGATCATGTAATAGGTTGTAACCTTTTAAACATGGCAAAAGTTATTGAAACAATTATTTTTTTCTTTTTTTTTTTGGAAAGGATGAAGAATAAGTTGATCATTGTGTGAAGATTCAGTTTGTATCACATGATGTGAATTTTAAGCCGCTGTTTTGAAAGACTTATCCTTAAAGTGAGTTCACACATATATTAAATTATAATCATTATTGCATGTTGTTCCAAACCTGCATGACTTTCTTTCTTCCTTGGAACACAAAAGCCCCAGTTCCGTTTGGATAAGAGCAGCCAGGATATTCCACAAAAAGTCACCTTTTGAGTTCCATGAAGACACAGAAAATCACATAGGTTTGGGAATGACATGATGACTTAATTTTTGGGCGAACTATCCCTTTAAGGGCCTGAGACAGAGCTGTTTGAATAAGTATGTGCTCCTATCTCTCTTTCTTTTTCTTTTTTGACTCTCTCTGACATTTGTTTAGATGTAGAATACACAAATCCACTGCCACAACAGGTGTGAGGATCCAAATGTTAGTTCAAGGAAGAATGATTCATCAACAATTTTAGCTACACACATGCACACACAGTGCAACATAAATAGAGCAGGAGGACAGCTATTGTTCTTCCCCATAAAACATTCTCTTTATAAGGCATCTTATACTG